>NC_090270.1:211856407-212217240 GCF_040414725.1 Anabrus simplex | reverse complement strand
GGTCTCCCTTTTCGATTTTGAGGGGCGAAGATATGTTTTGAATAAATTTCAGTAATTTCTGTTGTCTTGTTTGCGAGGGTTCCAGTTACGATGAGGATGTCCTGTTTATCTAGATCATCTCTCGGGGTTAGGTCGATAATACTTTTTAACCCTTCTGCGTTCCACATGATTGCTGAGATGTTGCTTGACGCGGGCTTGCTCCCACGTCTTTGTTTCATGACCCCAGATCATTTTGTTTTATTCTCCTCAGATTATGGAGGAGATTCCTTCATCTCGACAGGTGCGGGGATCCATTACTTCCCGACTAAAGTGATCCCTTATTTCTACCGATGTGAATCTTTTCCATCATAGGGTTAGTGTCTACTTCATCTATGACGTCCTTTATGGCTGAAGTATTGATCGTTTGTGTTAACGCATCTCTTGTGCTTAGAGTTTTCATTTCCTCTGTGTTTACTCGATGAGATTTATCAGCATTATCATTTGTCAATAGTTTGTCCGTACTTTTCGCCGACGTTGCGGAGGAAGGGGCGGGACAAGGGGCGACGGCGTCGTTCTTTAACTCAGGTGGATTTGGGACTGTGTATTTTATCACCGTGGATGTAGAGCTTTTCTCAAATTCCTCACCAATGGCTCTGAGTATTTCCACCGCAATTTTTATTTCAAACAAGGAGAAGGTGATAATTTGAACTATAGCACTATTCAAGTAGACAAATATTTTGACTGAAGTAAACGTGTAGGGTCTATAAGGATTTCAAAACATTTTCATTAACGAAAGGACTGTTCATTTTCAGAATTCTTAGAAATGAAAATTATAAAATAATTTCGATATGAACTTTGTGTTCGCGAAGAATTGATGTTCAAGGGGGGAGGGGGGTTAAATTAAACACCTTTATCAAAAAAGAAGTTAACTTTTCCAAGACGAAGGCACAAGATAAATGAGTCAGAATTTTCAGTCCCAATGCAAACTGTGAGAACATTTTAGAGGTTGCTTGTTCCGTGTTTTCTATACATTATTCCAATGCTGCTCCACAAACAAATTTTAGCCTCGTGAGGAACTCTTGGCGAGCTGACAGAAACCTCTTTTCAATAGAATCAGTAGAAGCTGAAATGGTGTTGAAGACGAACTACTCATGTACATGCCCAGAGTTTCGCCGTTATCACCCCACGGTAAAAGGGAGGAAACTGCTAAGAAAATTGAAAAGCGAGCGGAAATGTCAGTAAGGTAGGATGTAGAGCTTTATTTTCTTTATGAGTTCCATGTTATATATTATTTTGACATTTTTAGAAATCTACTCGACATCATAAAGTAATAATTTGAGAAGTTAATGTTTTACATATGGGTATTATCTTGGTTGTGAAGTGTCAATTTTATCAGAAAAGAAAGTCCCGATTTTATTGAGAAAATTTCTGGTATCCTTGGTGTGAAAATCATTAGCTAAGCACTTATAATAATAATAATAATAATAATAAATAATAATAATAATAATAATAATAATAATAATAATAATAATAATAATAATAATAATAATAATAATAATAATAATAATAATAATAATAATAATAGCTAGATGAAACGCAGTTTCCCTTGTAATTAGTCTATCCTTCTTGCACTTCTAGCCGCGATGAATTTCGATTTCTGCGGTTGGTAACCCCACTTTTTCAGCGGCCGGCTTGCAGACTATAAAAGAAAGACTCATTTCCCACAGCGAATGTCTTATGTGCGTATACTATTGGACTGGTTAACATCGTGTGTAGGCTGGTGGCAAGGTAAAGGGATATTCTACATGTAAAGTCTATTACTACCTTCGTGGCTCCTGGGTGAGGGAGGTATTTTACAGATTTTAGATTGTTGTAGGAATAATGTAACTGTTCGGGTAGGACCTTTGTGTTTTTCATCAAGTTATGTAGGAATTATCCCTGTCGTTTTGCAGATCATTGGACAAGTGTAGGTTCACCTTATGCGATTTCACCATTCGGGGCCAATATAAACATTGCATCTAAACTGTAAATGTCACAAGAATGTTCCAGGGAGCAGCCATTTGAACGGGGGCGCATTGTTGACCTGCGGGAAGCTGGTTGGTCGTGTCGACGGATTGATGCCCATGTTGAGCACAACGTATTGGTGGTGTGTCGCTGCTTTCAGCAATGGTCTGTGGAACATTCCCACACCCGTGGACCAGGCTCCGGACATCCGCGTAGTACAGAGGCACGTCAAGATCGACGCATTGTGCGAGCAGCGTTGGCCGACCGAATGTCATCCGGTCACATGCTGCACATGCTGTGTCACCAAGGACCACTGGTAACTGTGTGCTTGCAGCAGGATTGCTATCATGCGTGCCTCTGGCCAGGCTACCACTGACAACACGAAACCGCCAAGTTCGGCTACTCTGGCCAGTCGTGTGTGAGACAGTGAGCCGAGCGGATGTGCTGAGTGGAGCGCGGAGCAATGGGTATCACGTTGACACAATATAGGATAGCGATCGGCAGATGGAACTGTAAAAAGGGACGTAGTATGGAAACAAGGATGGAGTTAAAGGGTGAAAAAAGGAGGATGGTGGCTACGTTACGGCGGTGGTGATGATGTTGCTGATAATAGGAGGAGTAGAGATTAATCCCGGCCCAGATCCAGTAGGTTACGGCGGTGGTGATGATGTTGCTGATAATAGGAGGAGTAGAGATTAATCCCGGCCCAGATCCAGTAGGTTACGGCGGTGGTGATGATGTTGCTGATAATAGGAGGAGTAGAGATTAATCCCGGCCCAGATCCAGTAGGTTACGGCGGTGGTGATGATGTTGCTGATAATAGGAGGAGTAGAGATTAATCCCGGCCCAGATCCAGTAGGTTACGGCGGTGGTGATGATGTTGCTGATAATAGGAGGTGTAGAGATTAATCCCGGCCCAGGTCCAGTAGGTTCCATTGGATGGGAAGAGTACGAGGCGATTAGAGAGATGATAAGAGAGGCTTGTCAGCCGGAGCAAATAAAAGAAATGTTCCGAGAGTTATCCAAGGAATTTACGGACCTAAAATTGAGTGTTAAGGAAGATGTAAAGAAGATATTGAAAGAGGAAGGGTGTAATAAAGATGAATTAGACCTATTGAAGCAGAAGGTAAGAAGTCTGGAGTGGGACCTAAGAGAAACGAAGAGAGTAGTCGAGAAGAGTATACAAGAAAGCGTAAGAAAAAATATCTTCATATATGGTGTCCAAGAAGAGGAGAGCGAGTCTAAAGTTGAACTAGTGTACAAAGTGGTAGAAGTGATCCAGAACAGGATGAAGATCAACTTCAGTGAAGTTGATATTGACGATGTATAGCGTGTGGGGAGAGTGAAAGGAAAGAGACCAATTAGAGTGAAATTATTATCGACACTGATGGCGGACATTGTAATAAGAAATTCGAGTAATTTAAAAGGAGAGAAGGTGTGGATAAAACGGGAGACGGACAGGGAAGCGCGAGAGAAGAACAAAATTCTGAATAGACATTTAAGAGAGGCAAGAAAACAAGGTCTTAAGGCATATATTAGAGGGCAGCAGCTGGTGGTTGGAAACGGAAGGTGGAATCGAGTGTGGGGGTTGGGAAGGCTGAAAAAACTTGATGAAGAACACCAACAGCAGCAGAACGTGTCCTTGGCAACAGTGCAAGTAGAAAAGAAAGGCAGTGACGTAGAAAGGAGTGATATTACGGAAGTGAGCGAAGTCCACATCACATCAGGTGCGGGAAGTAGGGATGTGCTGAACAGCAGTGCCAGCAACCAGGTGGGCGGAAATGCACAGACCTTGAAGAGTCGGCTACTCTGGCGTCGTGAAAGAGTCGATTGGAGAAGGGAATGGCGCTCTTTTGTCTTCAGTCACGAGAGTAGGTTCTGTTTGTATGCGAGTGATGGCCGAACACGTGTACTGCATGGACCTGGTGAGTGGCCTAATTCAGAGTGCATTCACCCAACAGCCAGGTTCCACCCCAGGCTTCATGGTGTGGAGTGGCCATCAGTTACAACACGCGGTCGCAGTTGGTGTTTCTGTAGGGTACGTAACCAGTGCCCACTACATTGCACAGGTTGTTGTCCCCGTACTCCTGCCATTTCTTCAACAGGAAGGTAGTGTACTTTTTCAGCAGGACAATGTACGTCCACATACAGATGCTGTGGCGCTACGTGCTGTCCAACAACTAACCTGGCCAGCAAGATAACGGGATCTCTCGTCAATTGAACACGTATGGGACATGATGAGGGAACTTACGCGTTCTCCAGAGCCTGCAAGAACCATTGCCAAATTGCGTCAAAAGCTACAAGATGCCTGGGGCAATGTATCGTAGGATGTCATTCAGCACCTGTATTATCGTTTGCATGCGCCAATACGCTCCTGCATTGCCGTCGGAGGGGGGTACACTGTATATTGATGTGACTGTTTTGGCACCCCTTACTGTGATGTGTGTTTCATGTGGTCTGAATTTGTAATCATATACTCCTGCAATGATGATCTACCTGTCACATCACTTGTGAATAAAATGACCTTGTCCTTGAGGATGCTTGAATGTTAATTTTTCCGACAGTGTACATACTAAAAATGAGTTTTGTTGTTATCACAAATACCTCGTCCTACCCTGAGGACCTGCAGTTTCCTTTAGCCTACCCTCTGCTGTTACAAAAACAACCACCACCACCACCAGGCATATTATAACCCTGTATGGCACTGAGTACTTGACCGTCATTCACCACAGTGAAGTAAAGAGGATACAATTCCTACGAATACAGTATATCCACGACCCACTTCAAAATCTTGAGGGCGAATATCGTTGAGGTCAACTGCTAAGCTGACTTTGTTTTAAGGTCATTTCTTTTGAATGCTTAACACCAGAAAATGACAAAAATCTTGATCTTGTCATATCTTAGGGGAAACTGCATTGAACGAGGATCTTACTGGTGCCTCTAATGCACAGGTCCAAGGAAGAGGTACAGTACCGGTCAAAAGTTTAGGACCACATTGAAAAATCATAAAGTTCCATCTAGAACCTACACTTTTGCTACTAGACCTCTGTATTCTTTTTCCTGAGCTCCTGCATCTAATATGATATACATCACCTGATTTCAGTGATTTACGCCAAGTATTGTATAAGTTATACAATTTTAAATGTTATAAGGTCACATCAGAGGTCACCATTTTTGGAAATATTATGTAAAATATCCTCTAATTGGCTTCAAGTATCACCACCAAGATTCTTGTAGAGACTTAGCAATAGTTAGGGGTCATTTTAGTATAAATTTGAAAATTCCGAAAAAATGCGGCACCCATTTTTGTGGGTTTATTTTTATTTTCAAACCAGTGCTAAAATAGTCAATTTTTCCTTGTTCTTGTCATAGGTATCAGTGTTAACAGTCGACATCAGAAACGTATTCCTGGATGCCATCCACAGAGTGCAAATGAAACTATCATGGCGGATAAGTTTGACGCCGATAGCTCACACTGACACCTTGGGCCATACATGAAAAAGGCAAAGAAAAATCAACAATTTTGGCCCTGGTTAAAAAAAATAAAACACGAAAAAAACCGGTGCCGCATATTTTCGGAATTTTTATATTTATACTAAAATGGCCCCCACCTATTAGATGTGAGATATCAGAAAGAAAATTACAGAGGTCTAGTGGCACAATTTTAGGTTCTAGATGGCATTTCGTGATTTCTTTATGTGGTCCTAAACATTTGACCGGTACTGTAAGTTCAGGAGGCGGGTACACGGGATAAAGGACCTCTCGGAAAGAGTGAGAAGATGAAGTGCTGCAAAGTGGGCTGAAGAGAGAAGAACCACCTTTCACACCGAGATAATAATAATAATTTGATGTGGCTATTGCTGGCCTGATGCAGGTCTTGTGAGGCAGACACTTCCCTGCGGGTGTATGTGTGGTGTAATAACATCCACGGAATCCCCTGCCTGTCGTAAAAGGCGACTAAAAGCGGGACCAGGCACTCTCAGTTTGGGAGCGTGGGTTGGCAACCGCGGTTATCCTAGATGAGTCTGGCATTGCCTTCCCTACACTTGTGCCAGTAGCCTCGCTTTTATTTTTCTTATCCGACTTCCACTGGTCAACACTTGTTCTTTTCCAACCCAGACGGTGTTAGGTTTTCGAGGCCAAGCTAGCCTTTCATTTACTTGCTGTTCGTGGCTCTTGCCTTTTTTTTTGTCGATACTTTCAGTTTTCGAAGCGTCGGACCTTTTCCATTTTCCTTCTTGCACACCTCATTGGTTCCTGCCAGCACGGCGAAATAAGGGTATGTAGACCCATGGTTTTCCTCGCAAGGTGGTACCAGTTGCAAGTACCGTCAACCGATGGTGTTCCGCACGTAATGGCACTAATCACAAATAATCACATAGTTCTAATATCATCATCCCTTGGTCGCCCCTTTTAGTCGTCTCTTACGACAGGCAGGGGATACCGTGGGTGTATTTTTCGTCAGCGTCCCCTTATATGGAGAAAGCAATCTGACGGTGCGAACTACGAAAAGGTCGAACGACCTTCAGCATCAAAACGTTCTCAAATAGTTACAGAAGCTGACAGAAGCTTGCAGCATAGGAACCAGGTCCTCAGAAGAACCGGATTCACCGTCCATGAAGAGATCGATGGATTGGCAAAGAATGGAAGCACTCGAAGGATCGATATAGTTGCCTACAAAGACAACAATGTAGGATTTATAATCGAGCCAACCGTCCGCTTCGAATCTTCTGCAAGTCAGCCTCACGATGTTGATCGTGAGAAGGGAATATACGAGCCCACAGTTCCGTTCTACAAGGAAGCACACAACCTAGAAAGGATCGAAGTCATCGACTTGCTATTCGGGAGTAGGGGCACGATACCTCGATAATTCGTTGAGT
The DNA here is from genome assembly GCF_040414725.1 of Anabrus simplex. Classification (NCBI taxonomy): domain Eukaryota; kingdom Metazoa; phylum Arthropoda; class Insecta; order Orthoptera; family Tettigoniidae; genus Anabrus; species Anabrus simplex. The sequence goes on along the minus strand of NC_090270.1, from coordinate 212,210,377 downwards.
TTTGGAAGACATTCCACCTGCGAACATCTTTGATTATTGACATTGCATTTTCTGTCTTGATATTGCCAATAAGTATTTTAAGAAACGATATTCGGTTCTTTAACATTTAATAGATTTTTATTTATTTTCTCCATTACACAATATTAGTTAGTATTAAGTATATTTTGTCTTTTAGGCAACCTACAAATTGAGGAAGTGTTACTGTGTAATATATATAGAGAGAGGAGGGTTACTTAGTTGTACTTCCTCTTAAAACAATCATTGCCGGGCTGAGTGGCTCAGACGGTTAAGGCACTGGCCTTTTAACCCCAACTTGGCAGGTTCGATCCTGGCTCAGTCCGGTGGTATTTGAAGGTGCTCAAATACGACAGCCTCGTGTCGGTAGATTTACTGGCAGGTAAAAGAACTCCTGCGGGACTAAATTCCGGCACCTCGGCGTCTCCGAAGACCGTAAAAGTAGTTAGTGGGACGTAAAGGAAATAACATTATTAAAACAATCATTACCATCTCACCTTCCCGACGAGGGTCGGCAGCATCTGCCGTATAGCGGGACATGCGCATTATTGTTATGTAGGATAGTGTTGTATGTGGCGTATGACTTGCAGGGATGTTGGGGATAACACAAATACGCAGACCCCTGGCCAATGCAATTCATAATTTAAAAATTAAAGTCCCATATCCGGCCGGATATCGTACCTGGGAATTCTGAGCCGAAGGCCACTACGTTGTCCATTCAGCCAAGGAGCCGGATTCCACAAAGATGAAGGAGTACAGAAAATATGGTAAAGGTGACGAGTGTTAATCGTGGTCATAAGTGTTCGAAACCAAATGTGAAAACAAATTGGCAATTAGTTATACTGACAAGGGTCCCTCGTATTTGTACCGGCAAATCGAATCACAGTCCTCAGCATGAAATGCGAGAATAGTATATTCCGGTATTATAAAGGGAAGTTTTTCATCGTAACTCCCAGTGTCCCATAACCAAGCAAAGACTAAAAAGAGAATGTCAATATTAAGCCGCAATAAGTTTTGATGACGTGGTGAAAGACAAGTCTACTTATAAGGAGCAAGCAGTCTGACGGTGCGAACTACGAAAAAGGTCGTGCGACCTTCAGCATCAAAAGGTTCTCAAATAGTTACAGAAGCTGACAGACCTGTCTTCTGTGTAAATAGTAATTAAAAAGAAATTGAGCTTTATCTTCAAGGATATATGCAACGTCAGCACTAATTTTGGGGCCTCCGTAATATCTTCCGACAAGTACAAAAAGTTACTAAGCCTTCAAGACTGACCCACTGTTTGTTGATTAATTCAACTGGTCGTTATTAGTTCCCTTGTATGATCTCAGCATACAAATTCGCTAAGAACATGACAAGAAAAAACACACACACAGAGACAAAGAGAAAGAAAGAGAGAGAGAGAGAGAGAGAGAGGGAGGAGGAGGAGGAGGAGGAACCACCACCATTTATGGAGATGATTAACCAAGACATTTTTGAGTAAAATGCAGACTGGTCGTAATACGTGTTCTTTTATTCAGAACTAGTTAGTTAAATGGGAGTAAATGTTATACTTCCGCAGTTTGTTGATCAGCTTTGAAATTTAATTTTCTTTAAACTTAATTAGAAGCAGACACGGAGGACCCTTTGGTTATAAATTAAATTTTTCAAGTAATACTGATAAACTCCCCTGCCCCCCCCCCCCCCCGCACGCATGATACTAAAGCCCTGATGGACCTTGGCTTACCAAGCAACAACTACTCATCCTGAAGTTTTATATACACTGACTGACAGAGCAAATGCAACACCAAGAAGGAGTGGTTCGAAAGGGATGAAAGTTGGGGAAAAAACAGAGACGGCACGGACGAATAATTGATGTTTATTTCAAACCGATATGCAGGTTACACAATGCGCACGGCATCGACTCAGTAGGATGTAGGACCAGCGCGAGCGGCGATGCACGCAGAAACACGTCGAGGTACAGAGTCAATAAGAGTGCGGATGGTGTCCTGAGGGATGGTTCTCCATTCTCTGTCAACCATTTGCCACAGTTGGTCGTCCGTACGAGGCTGGGGCAGAGTTTGCAAACGGCGTCCAATGAGATCCCACACGTGTTCGATTGGTGAGAGATCCGGAGAGTACGCTGGCCACGGAAGCATCTGTACACCTCGTAGAGCCTGTTGGGAGATGCGAGCAGTGTGTGGGCGGGCATTATCCTGCTGAAACAGAGCATTGGGCAGCCCCTGAAGGTACGGGAGTGCCACCGGCCGCAGCACATGCTGCACGTAGCGGTGGGCATTTAACGTGCCTTGAATACGCACTAGAGGTGACGTGAAATCATACGCAATAGCGCCCCAAACCATGATGCCGCGTTGTCTAGCGGTAGGGCGCTCCACAGTTACTGCCGGATTTGACCTTTCTCCACGCCGACGCCACACTCGTCTGCGGTGACTATCACTGACAGAACAGAAGCGTGACTCATCGGAGAACACGACGTTCCGCCATTCCTTCATCCAAGTCGCTCTAGCCCGGCACCATGCCAGGCGTGCACGTCTATGCTGTGGAGTCAATGGTAGTCTTCTGAGCGGACGCCGGGAGTGCAGGCCTCCTTCAACCAATCGACGGGAAATTGTTCTGGTCGATATTGGAACAGCCAGGGTGTCTTGCACATGCTGAAGAATGGCGGTTGACGTGGCGTGCGGGGCTGCCACCGCTTGGCGGCGGATGCGCCGATCCTCGCGTGCTGACGTCACTCGGGCTGCGCCTGGACCCCTCGCACGTGCCACATGTCCCTGCGCCAACCATCTTCGCCACAGGCGCTGCACCGTGGACACATCCCTATGGGTATCGGCTGCGATTTGACGAAGCGACCAACCTGCCCTTCTCAGCCCGATCACCATACCCCTCGTAAAGTCGTCTGTCTGCTGGAAATGCCTCCGTTGACGGCGGCCTGGCATTCTTAGCTATACACGTGTCCTGTGGCGCACGACAACACGTTCTACAATGACTGTCGGCTGAGAAATCACGGTACGAAGTGGGCCATTCGCCAACGCCGTGTCCCATTTATCGTTCGCTACGTGCGCAGCACAGCGGCGCATTTCACATCATGAGCATACCTCAGTGACGTCAGTCTACCCTGCAATTGGCATAAAGTTCTGACCACTCCTTCTTGGTGTTGCATTTGCTCTGTCAGTCAGTGTATATGTTTACTAATGGTATTCGACCTCGAAAGACTATGCAGCCAGCACTTACACAGTGAGAGAGCATACATTTATAAATCTTTGTGGTTGAAAAGGAATCAGCAGTCTGGTAAATAGGGCTCGGAAGTTGAGGAAAATCCTTTTTAGTTCTCGAGTGTCCGAAGACGAGGTCCAACATAATATTTCATTCTGGGTCATTGTAGGCCATAAAATAGTGGGTTTGGGTTTTATTTGTCCTTTTGGGCTTTTTCGCCGATTTTTTGTTTATTGATCCATTTACAGCAACTTCACCTTATTTCGATTATATTTTTACGGTCCATTCTCAGTCCGAATCATCAATAGTTTATGCATCACATCTTAACCATCGTTTACCGAGCTGGATAGCTGCAGTCGCTTAAGTGCGGCAAGTATCCAGTAATTGGGAGATAGTGGGTTCGAACCCCACTGTCGGCAGCCCTGAAGATGGTTTTCCGTGGTTTCCCATTTTCACACCAGGCAAATGCCAGGGTTGTACCTTAATTAAGGCCATGGCCGCTTCCTTCCACTTCCTAGGCCTTTCCTATCCCATCGTCGCCATAAGACCTATCTGTGTCGGTGCGACGTAAAGCAAATAGCAAAAAAAAAAAAAAAACCAAAAAAAACCACATCGTTTCTCTAGTGAATCTATTTGAACCATATCTGAAAATAGATAAACTAAAATGAAAATAAAATGAAATGAAAAAATGAAACCATTGCTTGGAAAAACCAGGGGGTATCAAATTATGTGCAAGGTAAACGAAATATTTGAAAGGGGAACAATTTTCATGTGAGTGTTTTTAAAGAGGAAGATCTCATTTGATTCAAGTATGAACTCTTAACATCCTTTGATTTAGAGAGAAGTTTCTCAATGTTTCGCAACGTGCTGCCTGAAAACCTACGATCCTTTACACTTATGCACCTGGAGATGACTATCGTGATATACTGCAAAGCCAACTGAGGTAGGGTTTCCGAATTCCAATTTTTGTAACCTTCGTGTAGTTAAGGCAAATATGATTCCAATTACGCTAATTTCAGTTTCTTTCTCCAGCATGTCCATTTCGGGTTCGCTAAATTAATTCTAGGTAGAAAAAATATTTAATTCTAAATTCTGCAAGTACCTTTTTAACAATCATGCAGCTTGTTTTTAATTATGTTAATCTAAAAATATATGATGTCTAAAAGAAGAAGGTATTTTACTCCTGTTTTTTTACTGTATGCTGCATATCACCGGAATTTTGAACTTTAAAATATTATATTTCTTCATTAAATATGAAACTGAAACTAAAATTATGAATGAATTTGGATCGAATTTTAACGTCCTTTATGCCAGTTTCTAAGTCCTTTCTTGGATATTTTTAGGCCCCTTTTACTTCTTTTTTTAGGCAATTTATAGGCCGTCAACTTTCGAGCCCTATTGATAAATATTGTGAAATTACGGCGCATAATTGAAGAGTCAGGTTTGATACGAGAATGACAATTATTGAGGTTGGCATTGAGGTATTAAGCTTCACTAGAGGAGAGTACAGATGGTTCTGCTCTCGAAAGTAGCCTACTTCTACATGATAGTATGATGTGGTTCAATTCGGTTATTTTTACAGGGTATTCTGGGCAGTGAGGGATGTCCTATATCTTGATCCTGTGGAGATGACTCGGATAGTATCCATGATCCAGACGCATTCTTATTCAAGATGAAAAATGTCTTCGTGCTACTTTCAAATTCTTGAACCATACTTGCGTTGGAATGGTGGGCCGAATTCTAGCATAGTTTTTTCTTGTAATCTGTGACGTTTTCCGATACTCAGACCATTTACTGTAGGCCTGTTGTTTAATTGTGGGCAGGAAATCGAAATATGGAAACTGTTTGTAGAGGTGGTGTTCGCAAGTTCTAGTTTCTTTCGCTAGCTGGCCTACTATCTCGTTCATCGTTATTACAGCGTCAGCCCCAAATTAGATAGATATATAGACGAATCATTTATCGTCCGTGGTGATGTTAGGGTTCCTGGCCCTCTCTTACACGTAACCACCTACGAATAATTATATATTAACATTATAGCAGTTTATAACTTAAAATGCTAAACACTACAAAATAACAGTAATGTTTAAAACAGAAATAAGAAAAGAAAAATACCAATGATAGGACTATATACACTGTGCTGTATTGACTTAAAAATAAATAAATAACAATAACTCAAAGCGACGCAAAGGAACGCCGGGAATTTTCCAAGGAATAGGCGAATCATCGTTATTAATAATAATAATAATAATAATAATAATAATAATAATAATAATAATAATAATAATAATAATAATAATAATAATAATAATAATAATAATAATAATAATAATAATAATAATAATAATTGTACCTCAGTCGTTTCCCATTCAACCTTTGAATTGGGTGACTGAAGTTTTCAACCTCTAAATTATGAAAATCCTGTCTCGGCTTTAAATGTTCCTCCTTTAGTCATCCTTTATATTATGGGGTTAGCCTCTGTGTTATTGAGTCTTAAGCCCACGTAGGTTTCCAGAAATGTCTATAAGGTGTGCTGATGTTGCGCCTCATTGCCTTTTGTGGATAGCCTGTTTTGTGCAACTTTTCCTTTTTTTTACTCTTAAGGTCGAGTAGTATGGGTAATTATGCCCCTGTTTATTCTGTAGTATTCTTAGAGTAACAGTTCCTTCGTTTTGGTTCCATTTGGGAACAGTGATCAATCGTATTGTGGAACAATTTATCAGCCCACCATGGGGCAACCGTGTATGAATATTTTAAAGTGAGGTCACCCGATGGGTTGCCTAGTGTATTTTAAGTGTGTCAAAAGAAACTAACTGCCTCTTCTAGGCTAGACTCTTGTATTTAGCAGCTAAGACTCCCGCGAAGTGTACCTGCTCGGAACAAACCTTGCTCTTTCAAAATATTGTAGCTGTCAGGAGCAATTATGCTCTTTTCTATGTAATTTAACGATGTAACCGCAAAGACGGATTAACATTCTTTACCCGATACCTCCATTTTCTTACTCGTCGTTGGGCAGCCTAGTTTGACGAAATGGAGTCGCTCAGCGGATACCTCAGGGTTTACTTATGGCAAGTAAGACATGTAATCTTACTGTAGAATTCGTTTTACGTAAGTTGAAGAGAATTCCAACTCGCGGGTGACACCTATCGTTACTCACGACATAATAATAATCATCGCCGACAACCTTATCAGAGTATTGACTTCGAGAGAACTTACCATGGTTAAATGAACACTTAATTACACGGTACCTTTCTTAGCCATTAAATAACTTACAAACTAGACAGTAATTAAAGAATTCATAACACCAGCAATTATAGAAAAATAACAAGATATTTATTAATAAAATATTAAGTTATTAAATTTCCATATTATGCGACGAATTATTTAAAATTGACTGAAAATAAGTGTGAGAATGAGTCAGCGCTGGCTCGCAAAATAAAATGAAAAAATAATATTCAGTATTTTAAAATTATTAAGATGATCAGTTCCTTTGTGAAGTTGAAGTTCAATATTTACACATTTACAATAGATCACTGGACACATCTGAGGTCCACCTTGCAATTAGAATGTAAGTATAACATCGACACACTTAACTAGTTACGATAGTCCACTTTCTTTAGTCTGATTAAACCAGTCTCACTTGGATACAATATCCAGCCGAAATGCATCTCAAATACACTAATAAGTTAAGTCTGAATAAATTGGAATACATTTAAGTAGATCTGGAATAAATTAAAGGAAATCGAAAATAGATCTAAGTAAATTAAGATAATTTTTGAGTAAAATCCGAAGTCATGATTTTGTTGCAACGATCTCGTATGTGGATAACTACTTACGAACTAAGGCATTCTTTCCTAGTGCCAGTTAAATACGGCTCCTACTCTAGCCTTTCCCTAGCTGAAGTTCGTTAAAGAAATGTACGTTCAAACGGAGAATATTAATCGATCTAGCTATCTAACTAATTTTCAACATAATTTTTGGCTGTCATTCACATGTTCTTTTAGGTTCAATGTCCCTTTCTATAGTTATATTCCAATAACATTCAACTACAATGCAAGCTACTATACTCTCTTGCAATTAGTATGGAAGCGCTATGCTGCGAGGTTTAGAAAACATAATCTCATATATATCGGTGTCGTAATGGATCTGGTTAACTACAGCTATTCATTAGAATACTACGATTCCCTGTTCATTATAATCATCTACACTGACATACGATTACGTCACGAGCATACATCTATACTAGTAAATCCAGTTCGTACCTTGGCTTGTGTAGCTCCAGCGGTGTGGGCACTCATACGCAAATAAATCATAAAATAAACTTGTAGTGTGGCATGACTTAACTCGCAGGTACACGATGGTCCTGCATCGCGTAAAACCATCTCATATCACTATATATATAATTCGAATCTTTCATCCAATTACCATAATCATATTCTTATTACAACATCTATTTAATATTAACACCGTAGCCTCCATAATAATATATCGCGTTCCCAAATTCACGACTACGTTAAAATACCACACAGTTTCTTAATAATATTTACAAGTCAGAGCTTCTCATAGCCTACGGACGAGTTCAATGCCCTTTCTATGAACCAAACAATGCGTAATTCCATTTGTTTCTTTCTACACCGCGCACAACCACTCGTGACGTCAACTTTAACATTATTTCAATGAAATCTCTATAATCTCCCAGTATGTCATTTCAATCAGCTGTTTCACATTTCTCTTCAAACCTCACGCTTCCTACAAATATTCTGGTCGATATAGCATAAACTATTGCTATATTACTAAATCGTAACTACGAACTTAATTATCTCACACATCGTTGGTAATTCTCACTTGCATTGCAATATTTATCGGTCTACAATTAGCCCATCGGCACATACCTAAGGTACATGTGTAGGCAAACCAAAAATTATGCAATAAAATATTATGAATGACTTAGCTCGCTCGTGGTTGTCCTTGGTCCAGCTGTTCCGTTCCCATTGGATGTAGTTGGGTCTTCGGTTCGGTCACGGGTTAGACATCTGGTAAGTCATCCGCTCCTTCGTTCTGGAAGTACTATCTGGATTCCCGTTGCCTTCCTTCGTCATGGCTCGGTCGGATGGTTACCCGTCGCCTTCCTCGTCATTGCCTGGTCGTAAGGTAAGATGAATTGTTCCCAGGTCGGTCCATCATGTGAATTTAGCACATCATCTTGATCATCTTCTTTTCAGTCTCAAAGTTGAAGATTATATTGCAGTATACAGCCATTTATGCTATTCTTCTCTGACGTCTTTAATCCTTAATTTTATTTATTTTTATTTTTCTTCGTAGCTCTTCGACGTATCCACAATTTCGTATGTAACGAATTCAGTACGTCTATTTTCGTCTGAACTGCCTTTGAATCTTGACGAAAATTTATTCTTTATTCTTAATCAATCGTTGAAATATTTCTTTTCTTATGCGCGATCCTTTGCTTCTGCTCAAGAATTATTCCGCTGACGGTGATTGCGTCCGCTCTCGTTGTCGTGAAAATTCAAGATGAAGATTATTTAATAATAATGTTTTTTCTATTTTTTGAAAATAATACTGTAGACCGTCCACTGTCCGTTTTACTCGAATACTTGACCATTCCATGACGTATATGGCCCTCTGAGTCATCATAACAGGTGACTATTCCTTGATTGCAATAGATTACATGGCCCATACGTTCAGTCGGCGCCATTTTGTAATCTGTCGTGGACGTGCGAACAGGCACAACGACTAGGTATTTATCCCATGTTTTGGTACCTGATTTAGGACTAAGTCCAAGATATTGTTAGGGTTGATGATCTCGTTATTAACTTTTTCAGTGGTTCACTGTTATTATATTACTGTATATTTCCTATCTCTCAATTTTAACCCGCGAGTGGTGGCTAGCCAAAATGTAACGTGAGTGGTCGCGCGTGAGACTTTCTCTCACATTAAAATAAATATGACATTTTTCAGTTTTATGGGGCGTAAGGCTGAAATTTACCACTGAAATCAAACGCAAGTTCTACCTTATATATTTCAGATAAAAATGAAATAAAGAAAATGAAGTGCCGTATGGCTTTTAGTGCCGGGAGTGTCCGAGGACAAGTTCGGCTCACCAGGTGCAGATTTTTTGGTTTGACTCCCGTAGGCGACCTGCGCATTGTGATGAGGATGAAATGATGATGAAGACGACACATACACTAAGCTCCCGTACTAGTGAAATTAACCAATTATGGTTAAAATTTCCAACCCTGCAGGAATCGAACCCGGGACCCCTGAGACCAAAGGCCAGCACGCTAACCATTTAGCCATAGAGCCGGACATAAATATGAAATGATTATCTGTTTATTAGAGACAAAAACTGTTACTTAAAATAACATATGCAATGTACATAAAAATAACTTCCATCCTGGAGTTGTAAAAAAATTAAATCTCACACATGTATTATATCTAGTAACATTTACGTAAAAAGCAAGGTTTCTGAACACAATAACATTTTCGAAAACAAGAAGTGCTCATAATACAAATACTAACGCGTACAACAAGAGTAAGTTTTCCGCTCCACTTCAACGTAACACCAACGCCATTGGTCGCGCGATGAGAGAAACTCGAACGCAGTGCGCACGGTCATATAGGAACCTTTGTTCTGAGTAGGGGAGGGGGTGCTTACCCTTCAAATGTGAATCGCTCTACTCACGACAGTTATAAACTCAGCTAGAAGAGGGAACAGTCACCTCCCTTTCATCACTGTGAAGTAATATCACAATAAAAAATAATGTGAGAGAAAATCTCATATAGCGACCACTCGCGGGTTAAGAAAGGAAAAAAAAATTTTTTTTTTCCAAATTTGTTATGCTAAAAGTTGCTCTAAGTAATCCCCTGACCAGCCATTCAACCCATGCGCTTCCTATTCCTTTGTGAAGTACGATAACCCCGGAATAATAATAATAATAATAATAATAATAATAATAATAATAATAATAATAATAATAATAATAATAATAATAATAATAATAATTGTACCGCGAGGTTACACCCGCCACGTTCATTCAAATCAAGCACCTTGAAAAACGCTATCTTCCATATAAACTTGCAACAAACCGTGCAAAAGGTTTAGACTTTCCTCTAGAGATGTCTCCACCAAAACAAAACTGATGTTATGCCCTCTAGCGTGAAGAGGAAGTATTAAAATCCTCAAGTAATTTGTTATTTTAACGTTTACGACACTGAGTTGATTATCTTTTGTTTTTGGTATGATAAAGTTGACAACACTTCGATCTCTTCCTGCCAACTTAAAATGTTGGCCAATAGAAAATTTTGTGAATTTAATTTTCAACCAATCATTGTTTTCTTGTACATATTTAATTATCCAATAAAAATTGGGGGTGTTTCGGGCCTTAGCCCAGAACTCTCTAGAACCTTCCTCTCGGATATAAAAGCTAGCAATTTTTCGAGCTACTTTGTCTTATTGATCGTCCAGTCTACAGAGTGTTTTCTAATAGTGGAGGCGGGGGCGTCTTGCTCTTTATCGAGCAGTCCAGCGCAAATGGCAGCCATTTAATAACTAGGTGATAGCTTGAGGGGAAGGTTTCATATCTTTAATAATGCAACCCTAAATTTCCTATTTTCTACTGTATATTTCAAACAAGCCGAAAAGCACTTAGCTCAAATTCGGGAATAGAGAGAGTGACACTCTCTTGAGTTCCCTATCAACTTAACTTCGAGGTGACTATGATTTTGTAACCGTTTTTAGCCTGTAAGAAATATAACTATAATTTTAAACCTTTTAATTAATCTTTGGATTGTAGTAGATATACCCATTCATGCCCACACAATCGAAGTAGCCGTCAAAATTCCCTGTGGTTCACAACTGAACAACTTATCTTTGTCTCCTTAATTTCAGCAAACTAGGCATTTTAGGTCGGGGATTCCTAAATAAACATATTTTATTAGAGTCTGATGGCTACATAGTTTCTAAAACCTACGTTTAATTCCAATAACGATTTGACTGTATTTCTCCCAAAATAATGGTAAAATTAAGTAATTACATTTCATAATACCACGAAGGTAACAACTCCTCGCAATATAGGATAAAGGGTTGAAACTGTTGGAACAGCCAAGATGTGGCAGTACTGCGTGGTTCGATGTTTGCATTAACAGCTCAGAATATGATCAGTGTTTGAGACAGGCGTCCGTTCAGTAGAGGAAAAGGTTGAAGCAACATCATGTTTAATAGTTAGGTACCAATCGAGTTGGCCATACGGTTAAGCCGCGTTTACACTTGAGCAATAAGCATACGTTGCCGATGCGGGAGCGCACAAGCTCGACCCGCATGCCAATCTGTTGTGCAAGTTTCCACTGTGTTCGGACCTCGTGCGGACCGAGAACACCGTCTGTGTTTAGGTGTAGTGTAGTGTTTTGCCTGACCTGAGGCTACAATGGTGAATCGAAAATTGATCGTCGCCAGTTATTGTTATATTGCATTCCTTGAAAACAAAAAGGAGAAAGCGGTGGTGGCAAAGAAAACTGTATGAAGAGAGATGCAATGCTCAATTGTTAAAAACGATCGGACATAAAACAGATGACAACGTTAAAAATTTTACGAGAATGTCATCCGAGGATTTTGAAAGGATATTGCATAGTATCAGGGCTACGATTGAGAGAGAGGACAGAACATCTAGGAAAGCCATTTCTGCCGAGGAACGCCTAGCCGTGACACTGCGGTTTCTGGCTACAGGAGAATCTTACACGAGTTTGCAGTACCTCTTCAAAATTTCGAAACAAGCCATCAGGATCATACCTAAAGTGTGCCAAGCCATCGTAGCCTGCTTAAAGGGTTATGTGAAGTTATTGTAATAGAACTCGTCCTTGGGGTTCCACACCTGGGACAATTCCATTTCAACTTGAAATTATCTTTCACACTCTTCCTTCAATTCACTTGCACAAGCGAGACCGCATATGCATAGCGACAGCGGAAGCAGTCGGCTCATACTGTTCGGGCTACCCTACTCGTCATCAACCGTCCACACTGAGCACGAACAGAGCACGTGAACACTTTGAGGTACCGACAACATTCGGATCGGGCTGAGGCATGCGGATCCGTTCGGTTCGTCCTGTACTCATCTGAGCAAAACTGGGCAAACGCATGCTTATTCGGAGCGAATGCTCAAGCGTATACGCGGCTTTAGGTGCGCGCAGCGGTGAACTTGAATTCAGGAGATAGCGGGTTCGGCAGCTTTGCAGATGGTTTTTCGTGGTTTCCCATTTTCATACCAGGCAAAGTACTAGGCTGTACCTTAATTAAGGCCAAGGCTGCTTCCTTCCCACTCCTAGCCTTTTCCTGTCCCATTGTTATGACTAGAAAAGCGATACAGAAGTGTGCTTTTAAACACAGGAGAAGAACACATCAACATGCTGCCTACATAGCAACGGACATTCGCCACTGCGTTCGTTGGGATCTTTTGGATCACCAGATTTACAGCCAAAATCTTCCCCTTTGTAACTGTCACGTCTTTGGACTGCTCAAGAAAGATCTGAAGCGTTTCACTACCAATCAAGCTGTTTCTATTGCAGTGGAAGAGTTGTTCAACTAGCAGTCAGTCTCCTTCATTATGGAGAGTATAAAAAAATTTGCTCAGCATTGGGAGAGGTGCCTGAACGATCGCCAGTAGCCTATGCTGTCGTTTTGATATGTTGCAAGTTGTCCAGTACATACAGGTTGCTGGAATGCGTGATTACGTGCGATGTAGGGTGGTAGGCTGCATTACAAAGGATGACGGCCACATCGAGCACATGTTATGAAGGGTAGATCAAAGATAATGTGATCATTGAGGGCAGTGGCAGAGGACCATAACTCCGAAAATATTGAGTTTGCGACCAATGTTTAAAATAATTCCAGTATTTACAGAGAGGCAGTACGCAACAAACGAAGGAAAAAAAGATCCTATGAACAGTGGTCACAATCCCAATGTCTTTGGGATTATGGTCCGGTACCACTTCTATTAATGAAAATGATGCCGTATGCGACAAAAGACGGAAATACGTTCCTACCTGAACATTGGTCGTAAATCTACTAGTGTGTTGTATTATGATGATTCATGCATGATGAGATCTTCCAAGAGCGATGGATGGTCGGGAAGGACCAATACCTTGGCCTTCCCGTTCGCTTGACTTTGACCCTTTAGATTTTTGGCTTTGGGGACATGTAAAGACCATCGTGTATGCTGTCCCCATAAATGATGTGGATAAACTACGAGAACGCGTGTACGTTCCAAGGAATGCGTGATTCCGTGCGATGTAGGGTGGTAGGCTGCATTGCAAAGAATGACGGCCACATCGAGCACATGTTATGAAGGGTAGATCAAAGATAATGTGATCATTGAGGGCAGTGGCAGAGGACCATAACTCCGAAAATATTGAGTTTGCGACCAATGTTGATAGGACCTTTTTTTTCCTTCGTTTGTTGTGTGCTCCCTCCTCTGTAAGTATTAGAATCTTTTTCAAGGACACTCTGTATAATGTATGTTTCAATTGAACAATTGTTATGATAAAGAATGAGCTGCGTTTTATCTTGTGACCCGCATTTACTCAAATGAGACTTTTAAAAATTTCACACAGGGTTATCAGAAACACGGAATGATTAAGCTGTTTTTACTACTGTCACATTAAAATGCGCAGTCGGGTGTCGGACGGCACATCAACTATACACACACCAACTCCTGTCACTTTTGACAACTAAGGCCGTTTTCAGAGAAGCTTGTATTCATATTCTGTTCACATGTTACGGGGTACACAAGAACGTATACCTGCTTACTACCTTCCATCTGACATTCCCTGAATTAACAATATTCGTTGAAATCTGAGCTAATTCGCAGTGTCTTGCAATACAATTAGCATCTAAAATTAAAGTATTCCTATTGTAATCCAAGCGGATACTTTTTAAAAATGTTCTGAAAATCAGATTGGAATAACAAATAGCCCCTTGGCTGAATGACTTTCGGTTCAGAAGGACCGGGGTTCTATTTCTTGGCGGGTCAGGGATTTTAACTGCGTGTAGTTAATTCATCTGTTTCGGGGACTGGGTGTTTGTGTTCGTCTCAGTACACATCTCATCTACGCACAACACATCACATTACAAACCACCACGGAGACACGCAAATGTTAATTTTTTATAATTTGCCTTAGTCACACCGACACAGATAGGTCATCTGTCAACGATGGGACGGGAAAGGGCTAGTAGTGGGATTGAATCTATGATGATGTTGATGATGATGATGCTTGTTGTTTAAAGGGATATAACATCTAGGTCATAGGCCCCTAACGGTACGAGGTGGAAAGAAATCAAATGATAATTACAATTTTAAAAAGAATCCAATGACTAGAAGTTAAAACAGATGACGATGAAAAATGATCATAAATTTAGAAAAATAATGTATCTAATTCGCAATGCCTTATTTTCTGATAGAATGATAGAAAAGAATAGGTTAAGGAAGAATGAGGCATTGCATTGAAGTGCAATATATCGTTTAAGTTAAAAGTTTGAAAACACATTAAAATACACAAAAACAAACGAAAAGTGAGCCAATAAAATAAAACGTACTTAAAAATAAAATAAAAATTAAAAGCAGATAGGAAAATCATTTTCATAGGAAAATCACTTTCGTACACGACAAAACAGGCCACTGTCCCTCACAAAACAGATAAGAAGGTTTGCTGACTGATCATCATTTCGTAGGATGAGGGAGGTGGTACACGGAAGTTTTAGACTACGGCACAGATCGGTCAGGTCCACGCCCTCCGTAAGAATGTGTACCACGATAAGAAGGGAAGGAATCGACACTTTAATCTTAGCACTAAGTGGAATAGAGTGGTTAGCTCTATGCTCGACATTCTTGGCCTCTGGAATACTTTTTATTACAATATTGCCTTTACATCGCACCGGTACAGATAGGCCTTATGGCGACGATGGAATAGGAAAGGGCTACGAAATGAAGGACGCGGCCGTGGCCTTAATTAAAGTATAGCCACAGCATTTTCTGGTGTGGACATTGGAAACCACGGAAAACCATCTTCAGTGGAGTTCGAACCCACTATCCCTCGAATGCAAGCTCACAGCTATGCGTCCCTAACCGCATGTCCAACTCGCTCTGTTTTAGAAGACTCATGGGGACTGAGTGAAACGTCCGACTCATTGGCTGAATGGTCAGCGTTGAGGTCTTCGTTTCAGAGGGTCCCGGGTTCAATCCCCGGCTGAGTCGGGGATTTTAATCGCGTCTGATTGATTCTTCTGACCCGGGGACTGGGTGTTTGTGTTTGTTCCAATACTTTACTCTTCATATGCAGACAACACACTACACTATCAATCACCATACAAACATTCATTAGTGATTGCATCTCTTCATATAGGGTTGAAGTCAGGAAGGGCATCCGGTTGTAAACCAGTGCCAAATCCACATGTGCGACACAGTTCGCACCCACGACGCACCTATGTAAGAAATGCGGTAGAACATGAAGATGAGTAATGAGTGGAACCTATGCTCATATGATCCTCCAAAGGTGGAAGGAGTTTTTCTGAATTATTTGACCTACCAGCGGAGACTGTCTTACCTGGAAGTGGGATGGGTTTCTTGTCAGTTTCAAAGCTGTTATGACGTAGGTAATAAACGACCATGAAAGGATTTCTTAAATGCCATTTAACAGCTTAGACTCTTCGTAGACAATGAAATATAAGTGACTTATAATAAATTACAAAATACCATTACAGTAGTAAAGTAAACAATAAGAAGTGCCTGGTCATTCACGCACAGTATGGAAGTTATCTATAGTTAACAAGGGGACAAACACGCATGGATTTTAAGTGTCACACTGGAGCGAAACTTAACGAGATTGTAATATTTAATAAAATATCACAGCGGATTTTACACAAGTTATTGTATGGCGTATGGCTTTTAGTGCCAGGAGTGTCCAAGGACATGTTCGACTCGCCAGGTGCAGGTCTTTCGATTTAACTCATATCGGCGACCTGCGCATCGTGATAAGGATGAAATTATGATGAAGACGACACATACACCCAGCCCCCGTGTCAGGGGAATTAACCAGTTATGGTTAAAATTCCCGACCCTGCCGGGAACCGAACCCGGGACCCCTGTGACCAAAGGCCAGCACGCTAAGTACTTATCCATGGAGCTGGACACACAAGTTATTACACTCGAGATATTAAAATAATTGAAGCAAAGAAATAGACATTCCTTGAGAATTGATCCGATGCCTGTCTGGGCCTGGAGAGTGATTCGTTTGACGCTTTCGTCTCTTGTGTTGAATTCTGTTAACATTTAGGGATCATATATCATATCTGTCCGTACTTAGAGCCACAGGGAGCCTCGAGACTTTTTAACATCAAAGTTGGTATACCACAACTGCGGAACTGCAGATTCCACACCATTAAACACTTGTTTATGCTGATAGAAAGTTGACTCGCGTCCTCATCCCGAGGTGGTGCAGCTAGTTTTAGGCACACCCCCACTGGATATTAGATTTCTTTTTGCTAGTGGTTTAACGTCGCACTGACACATCGAAGGTTTTCGGCGACACAAGGATGGGAAAGGGCTAGGATTAGGAAGGTAGCAGCCACAGCCTTAATTAAGATGCAAGGCCAGAATGTGCCTGGTGTAAAAATGGGAAACCACGGAAAACCATCTTCAGGGCAGTCAATGGTGGGATTCAAAACCACTATGTCACGAATGCAATCTCATAGTTATGCGACCATAACCACGCAGCCAACTTTTTAACCACATGAATCCTGCCACCAATATTAAATTTCTGCTAGTAGCGGAAATCGAAACCGGGTCTCCGAGGATGGCAGCTATCAGCGTTGATCGTTGCACTACGGAGGTAGACAACAACAACAACAACAACTACTACTATAATAATATTAATATTAATAATAATAATAATAATAATAATAATAATAATAATAATAATAATAATAATAATAATAATAATAATAATATTCTCCTTAGTACAGAAGTAAAGTACGCTTTCTCTAGATCCCTGGTTTCCTTTGCCAAATTTATTCCAGGAACACTCCATCTGTCATCGCCTCGGAGGTGTGCAACACTTCTCGCCAGCCTGTACGCTTCCATACCTTGGCGCCAGTTGGGGCCCCATCACCTGACTTGGCACTTTTCTGGAGACAGGCTATTTAGCTTTTTAAAGAATCCAACATTCCGGCGGCACCAATAGTGGAAGTCCAATATCAAGCACAAAGGGGAATATAACAAATTTCATATCATTAACTACTTTGCTGTTCGCCTTTCCCTTTGTAAGAAATGAGACAACTGTGTATTTCCCAATAATAATTCGATGCTCTAAATCTAGATCTAGGAATGTGTGTTTTACACAGATTTTAGAGTCCGGCTCCATGGCTAAATGGTTAGCTTGCTGGCCTTTCTTCCAGAGAGTCCCGGGTTCGATTCTCGGCCGGATGGGAGATTTTAATCTTAAATGGTTAATTCCCTTGGCTCGGGGACTGGGTGTTTGTGCTCTCCCCAAAATCCCTGCAACTCACACACCACACATAACACTATCCTCTACCACAATAACACGCAGTTTCCTACACATGGCAGATGCCGCCCACCGTCATCGGAGACAAGGGCTGCGCCGGGCTAGAAATAGTCACACGACAAAAGATAAAAAACCAGATTTTAGACACCAAACAGCAGCATACTAACCGGAATTCTAACGAGTAATCAATCCCACATAGAGGTCAGGAGAGCACAATGTTGTTGAATATCGTTGAAAGTTCCAGACAATGTCCACTTCTCATTACGATATTAGATGCTTCTGGAAAACTTTGTCTACAGAAGAACGCAGGAAAGTTAAATTTTGGATGATATGTAAGGCATATTATCGTTGCGCTACTTGGTAATATTTCATCTTAGAACTCTGACCAGCAATGTTCTGTCATCTAAGGTTCAGTATTGCATGAACTGCAGTATATCAACGAATTTTCGTTTTAAGTGGTACATGTGCTGCGGGTCAGTATTCCTCCCCTCAACATTGTCACCCAACGGTATTTCGAGGCGATATGTCGCCGACAGGAAGATGAGACAGGAGTTACATTTCACAGTGGCCATCGAGAAAGTTCTCTCGGTGATCAGTGCAGACTTCCAACAAGAGTAGTGAACGAAGAACCAGTCCCTGCAAATGTTCACACCATTTCAATCAGAAGTGTGGCGAACCATTCAGGTCAGTGATATGTAACATGATGATATTCATTCTTTATTCGACATCTATGTGCGAGTATGTACGGTTATTATTATTATTATTATTATTATTATTATTATTTTCCTCCACTATGGTGTATTGGTTAGTGTGATTACGTGCCACCCGCGGAGGGCTGGGTTCGATTCCTGGCTCTGCCACGAAATTTGAAACGTTGTACGAGGAATGGAACGGGATCTATTCAGCTTCGGGAGGTCAACTGAGTAGAGGGGGTTCGATCCCCATCTCAGCCATCCTCGGAGTAGTTTCCACGGTTTCCCACTTCCCCTCCGGGCAAATACCGGGTGATAACCTAACTTACGGCCACGGCCAATTCCTTCCATTTTCCTTGTCTATCTCTTCCAATCTTTCCATCCCCCACAAGGTCCCTGTTCAGCATACCAGATGAGGGAGCCTGGGCGAAGTACTGGTCTTCCCCTACTTGTATCCCCGACACAAAGTCTCACGCTCCAGGACACTGCCCTTGAGGCGGTAGAAGTGGGATCCCTGGCTGGGTCCGAGGGAAAAACAAACCCTGGACGGTAATCGGATTAAGAAATAATAGCGTGTTAACGCGCTACGCCAAAGCTTTGCATTTGGGAGACGAGTGAGTTTTTCGAGAGTGGTTTGGTTTCACATGTGATCGTCCTGAATGTTTTAGCACACCGAAGGCGTTAACTTTTGATTGAGATGGAGTGAACGTTTGTGATCCAGTGAAGTGACTCGTTATATTATTCACTGGTCATGATAGCGTCTGCTTCGATGAATTTGTGAGCTCAGACGGTAACCACCACTTGGCAGTATGTAACTCCTCTCTCTTTCTCTCTCTTGTAGATGATTTTTCGTATACAGAGATAGATGCTTTGTGTAACAAGCAAATGAAAAGTTTCAGTGGTTCTCCTGTGGACATGGCTTTCCATAATAATATTGGTTTACCACTATTTTTTAAGGTTTCCGGAGACGCTGAGCTGTTGTAGTTTTGTCCCGCAGTAGTTCGTTTAAGTGCCTATTAATCTATTGACACCGGGCTTATATATTTAAGCACCTTAAAATTCCACCGGACTGCGCCTAGATCGAACCTGCAATCTTGGGCAGAGAAAGCCTGCCCCTTAACCGTCTGAGCCACTCAGACAGGTATATAAGAGCAGGCTCACCTCGAAGAGGTTGTTGTGTTGAATAGTTGGTTACTAGTCATTAGGTGAGAGCTCAGTATGTGGGACAGTCACGTAAGTTGATTGTGATAGTTTTCGGTCAATCTGGACAATCTGTTTAATTGAAATGAAAAATAGCATTAGGTAACTTTCACAAATTTTTTTTTTTTGCTAGGGGCTTTACGTCGCACCGACACAGATAGGTCTTATGGCGACGATGGGATAGGAAAGGCTTAGGAGTTGGAAGGAAGCGGCCGTGGCCTTAATTAAGGTACAGCCCCAGCATTTGCCTGGTGTCAAAATGGGAAACCACGGAAAACCATTTTCAGGGCTGCCGATAGTGGGATTCGAACCTACTATCTCCCGGATGCAAATTTCACAAATAACAAATTTAAGATGGCCACATTCAAATATTTTAAAGTTTTCTTTATAGTCGTCTTGAAAGTCTCGTTACTGGACAAATAGGGATGGTGGTCGTTTTCTTTTACTTTCATACAAGAGATTGTTACTTAATTCGGTATTTAATGGCGTATAGCCTTAGAAAGTTCCGGTACAGGTCTTTCAAATTGATGCCCATGGGCTACCCGCGCGTCTGTGAGGGGATAGAGTCTACTGCTGCAGACGGCACAAACATCCAGCCTTCGAACCAGAATTATTAACCAATAAAGGTTAAATTCCCTGGTCCAGCCGGGAATCAAATCGAGGATACCTTGGTCAATGCTAATAAGTTAGCTACATGGCCGGACAAAGTAAATTCGTGCCCTTGTGTTCTACGAGGTGATGTAGCTCTTTTCCAGGCACACATAGGTTGTACCGAGAATTGAACCAAGAACGACAGGTAGACACTCAATTAGGTGAGGTGGAGTTAAATACGTCATGCCTGGGAGATAGAAGTTTCCTGTACCTATTATGATGTGGATAGCTTGATTTGCTTGGACATTGATTCTCGTGAGGCTGCTATTAAGTTAAACAAGGAAGCAATATTCTGCCACAGAGTAGACAAAAGTAAAGGCTGATGATCTCAAAGTGAGCGCTGGAAGACTCCACGAGAGACCACGCAGTTTTTCAATGCTGTTTCTCGACAACAATTTAGTTGCTGTCTTTCAAAAGAGTTCTTAGAAGGACGGTGTTCAAGTTAATGATATTTCTTGCACTCGGGTACCACTAAAACCTATGCAGAGTTTCATAGAAAAACGTATGTCATCAGCGAGTTCAGAGGTACAATAACAACAATTTATTTTATTATCTAGTGGTTTACAATTAGACTAACACATACATTTCGGTGAACATGAGATGGTGAATGGCTAGGTTAGCAAGGTAGCAGCCTTGGCCTTTATTAAGGTACAGCCCCAGCATTTTCTTGGCCTAAGAATGGCACATCCACGACACGTACAGCACAATATAGCCTTGGCTTGTCAAGGTGACTGATGCCCATATTAGAGATTATCAGCCGAATTGCTTCGCTGTTGTGACCGGATCCATTTTTTCAGTTCCACAGTTGATCTTGCGATGCCCGTTCTATCCTTCAGTCCAGATTTCAAATCCTTGGACCGGGTTGGCAAGGGGCATACACGATACCCTTACTGGTTCAGGGCTGGTGGTGTGAAAAAGAAAAAACCGTCAGAAAACCATGTTTAGGCCTACCAGTACTGGAGTTGAATCCACCACTTCTCGATTTCAATGTTACAGTTACAGAACTCATACCACGTAGCCAACTCACTTGGTAAAGCTACGCTGGAGTGCACAATTGTTTTTTAAATTAGTTATTATTATTATTTTTTAAGGGGAAGTATAACTGTCGTCCCCGCGGTGTAGTGGTAGCGTGCCTGCCTCTTACCCGGAGGCTCCGGGTTCGATTCCCGGCCAGGTCAGGGATTTTTACCTGCATCTGAGGGCTGGTTCGAGGTCTACTCAGCCCACGCGATTACAATTGAGGTGCTATATGACGGTGAGATAGCGGCCCCGGTCTAGAAAGCCAAGAATAACGGCAGAGAGGATCCGTCGTACTGACCACATGACACCTCGTAATCTGCAGGTCTTCGGGCTGAGCAGCGGTCGCTTGATAGGCCATGGACCTTCGGGGCTGTTGAGCGATGGGGTTTGGTTTTGGAAGTAAAACTAGATAATCTTCCCATGTGAGTGGAAGGAGTGGCAGATACCTCCAGATCCTTGGCCACATTTTTAGGAGAGGAGGATAACGTTTGTGAAAGATCATTTTACTACGCAAAGTTGAAGGCAGTATATGATTAGATCAGGCCGACCTTCCTCTTCAGATTATATTAAGATGAACTAGAGGCCATCCTGGATGGTGCTGTCTCTTCAAGAAATGAGGTCACGACGCTCAGCAATGAGCAGTTCTACAAATGATGATGATTTTGATGATGAGGATGATGGAAACCAGATAAATTATTTCTAATCAGGAGAGAGAAAGGAAGAAATTCGCCACTTTGAAGAATGAGGCACTGATAAAGAGACTCCCTACGCCTCGCATATCTGTTACTCTCAGGATTGGAAGAGAGTAAGCTCTGACTCCGACATAAGATTAAAGTGAGGTGCTTGGTACAGTTAGGTGGCTGTACTTCAGTACTGGGCCCTATGATCGCCAACCCATACTCCCAAGTTGAAATTTCTAGAGACGTGTCCGCTTTTAGTGCCCCTTGCGACAGACAAAATATTCTGTGGATTTATAGAGATTTTTACGGTTAAACCATGACCATCTATATATTTAAACAGTTTTTTTGCTAGTGGCTTTACGTCGCACCGACACAGATAGGTCTTATGGCGACGATGGGATAGAAAAGGCCTAGGAGTTGGAAGGAAGCGGCCGCGGCATTAATTAACGTACAGCATTTGCCTGGTGTGAAAATGGGAAACCACGGTAACCATCTTCAGGGCTGCCGACAGTGGGATTCGAATCCACTATCTCCCGGATGCAAGCTCACAGCCGTGTGCCTCTAACAGCACGGCCAACTCGTCCGGTTTTAAAAAATTTACTAAAAACAGCTTTGTCCAGTCTGTACGGCCGTTCTACTGGACCGATTTACTTCATTCCTCTTTTAATCTCTCCGGAATCACTTGCCGGTTAACCATCAGGCATTGACAGGTCTCTAATTTCAGTCAACTGTGAGAAATGCTAAAATCAAATCACTAAATGACCACTCCAATAATTGCAGGCGAAGGCTTACCGTAGCCCGCAATACATTCTGTACTTAGCGGGTTGCTAAGCGACTAACACTTTTATTCTGATTTGTGTGATTTTCATTCTTAGTAATGTAACTGCGTGCAGCCATGTTTGATTACTACCTGTCAAGCCAGAGAGTATACACTTCCTCTGACCACGGAAGAACATTATTTTCTGCGAGATACTCTTTGATTCTCACACCTTCCCCAGTTTTTAAATATACTCAACAGATGGCAGAACGTTCCTAATAACTTACGAAGAGAAAACAGGCAACATATGCACAGACGGGAATGTATCAAGTCAACTAGCTTTCTGTATCACCATTAATAAAGTGCGGGGACATACTCTTGAAAAAGTGAGTGTCTACTTACCCGAACCAGTATTCAGTCACTATCTCTCGCTTGAAAATGCTTCCGAATGGTCGAAGCACAGTGAATATTTTGTGGGAAGAAGTGTTATAAACTACATTACGAATGAATCAATTGTTATATACCGTCATTGAATGTTCATAAAACTACTGAAAAGGACAGGCAAAACAATACGAGTACGACAAGTTATCTGCTGTGGAGCAGTACGCGTCCACTAGTCCATTACTATTTAAAAAACCTAAATACTGTATTTTTTGAAAAGTTTTGAAGGCAAAAGAAATTGAAAACTCTCTTTGGAGGCTACACTTACAGTATGTTCTTATGAAAGTTACATTTTTAGGTTTACATGACATCAATATATTATTATTATTATTATTTATTATTTAATCTTCAAAGTGTTGTGAACCCTATTTTACCATAAGGTAAGTTAGGTTTATAGTTTATACAAAATATACAATTTCTCTGATAAAATTCAAAATACATAAACAGCAAAATAGACATGAACAGAAATGGAAAAATAAAAGTGTGATATATGATATATACAATCCTTAATACTAAAAGTACCGTACTAATATTTAAAATACCAGACATACAATATATATACAATATATACAATACATATGTTAAGTAGCTAATAAGCAGACAGTATCAAATTATATATGTTTAAATACATAGAAAATAAATTCTGAAAACTGAGAAGTGCAGCATTTTTTGTAAAATATGAAATTTAGTGGGTTTTTTTAACAAAATAGCAACTGCAAGTTAACAAATGCGTCTTAAGTTCATAACGTGCTCTCTCAAAAGCAGGACAGTTGAACAGAATGTGTTCTACAGTTTGAATGTCTTCAGTGCAGAAGCACAGTGAGCCATTTTGTGTTGGAATTTTGAATCATATATATACTTAGTATGAATTACTCATTCAAAAATCTCAGTAATTTTTGTTTTCAACGTTTCCATTAGAAGGACGTCAGCCAGCGTTGATTCACGGCATTGTTCAACAAATCTTAGGGCGATCTAAAAAAAAGTGTCATGTACGTATTCTAGTTTCTATGCCACTTTAAAAGAAAAAGTGTTTCGGAGACATTTCGGATAACCCGGGTTTTACTGTAGTCTTACAGGTTCAGTGTAAACTCGTTTTAAATATTTTCAGGTCCCTGACTTGAAAAGTGATTATATAACTCAGTGGATAACATCACTCATATAATAGAACGGTAATGACCGCTTTAAAACTCGCTGTGTCACCCTTCTTGGCTTGCTCATTGCATTGAATTCAGCAACAAAACACGACAGTCGTAACAATCAAATTACTAACCAACATCATTTGCTGCCAGAAATAAACTGAGATAAATTGAAGGAGGGGAAAAGAAACGACAGACCAGTGGAATGTAATTGATTTCTGCACAATGACGTCATTACATTATTAGTAACGCTATTAACTTGGCAGAACACAATGAATATATGGCAGAAATTAAAACAGTAGCAGATATGGTCCGACTCCTTGTCTGAATGGTCAGCATTTAGGCCTTCGTTTCACAGGGTCCAGGGTTCGATTCGCGGGCGGGTCGGGAATGCCGGCACTTCGTAGTTCAGGTCCGTGCTTAGAACGTGTATTAAGTGTTTCTCTGTCGCTCCAACTGTTCTCGAGTGGTGAAGTTACACTTCGGGGTATAATTCATATACTTCCTTCACATGTGTACATGGTAGAGGAAAGGGTACGGTGTCAGAAATATGTAGATTCTGGAAGAGAACATTTCCAACATAATTTGTCATGTCATAAGGTACGAGCTTTTTTCTTAATTCTAGGAGAGTATAAATGACCATTTTGTTGAAAAATTCGTAATTTTTGATTGTTATGTCAAAACATTATTTGGAATTTGGTGTATGATTTATTAAATGTGCTTGATTTGAAGAATATTTAATTTAATTAGTTGTAAAGGGCATTTTCAGGATTTCATAAGCCATTTTTCAGTAAACACTTAAGGTATCTCAAGAACCATAAGGTCTAGAAGGCTGTGGTTTGATTTAAATTCTAGTGGAAACTTTGCTGCATCAAAAGGTGGGACTGGCATAATAGTTGTGTTTATTGTTTATGTTGAGCATGCGATATTCTTGTGCTAGTGTGTTGTTGATCTTGAGTAAATCTGATCATGACAAGAGCAAAGGGTGTGTTCAAGAAAGAAAAAACAAAAACAAATAAAACAAAGGAAATTGGTCTCACAGAACTTATCCAGACGTACCAGAGGTTGTGAGTGAGATTAGGAATGAAAGATCACCTAGTACTTCAACTCTACACATTGCTACACCTTCAAACCCCTCCTTGAAAAAGAAACTTGCGAAATGTGATGAACTGTATTCAAATGAGGCAAGTGCAAATGATAGAGAGATCAACATAATTATAGATTTGAGTATGCTCAGTTCTGTGTTCTCTGAACTTACAAGTTGTGTTTTATGTGGAGGGAAAATAAACAACACTGAAGATGCGTTTAAAAGATAGGGGTTAGTTTGCAGCTTGACTGTTTCATGTGAACATTTTAAAAGCCAGAAACAATTTTTACTTCATAAAAGTGCAAAGATAATGAATTATTTGAGTCAAACATAAGGTACTTTATGGACTGAGGTGCATTTCTACTGCTGGGAAAATCTTATGTGGTGTAATGAATGTGGCACGCCCTACTACAAGCATATCAAAACACAGAGATATTTTACTAAACAAACTTGAAAAAGTAGCAGAAGAATCAATGAAAACTGCAACACAGGAGGCAGTTGAGGAAAATAAAGACAGTGAGACACCTACAGACATTAACATTGCATTTGATGGTACTAGGCAGAAGTCTTTGACCTCATTTGCTGCTGCCGCAAGTATTGACACAGGTAAGGTGCTGGATGTAGAAATTTTATGTAAAAATTGCCATGGATGAAATATTGCTTAGTTAGATGGAGACAAAAAGGCACGGCATGAGCCACACAGGCTCCGGGGGAGGAATGGAAAGCACCTTAGCAGTACACATTTTTCATCGCTCAATTCAAGAACGATGGGTTCGCTATGTACAATTCATCGGAGATGATGACTCAAGCTCATTCAAATCTGTGATTGATAGCAGACCTTATGGCAACAAGATATCAGTTAAGTTGGATTGTATCAACAATGTACAGAAAAGAATGGGCACACGACTTCGACGGAGTAAGCAGAAGGTGTCCAAGACACCGCTGTCTGATGGCAAGCCTATTACGGGTCGTCTACTAGACAATACCATTAATCAACTATCTGAATACTATGGTCAAGCCATCAGAAGCAATTAAAATAACCTAGATGATACGAAAAAGGCATTGTGGGTAACCATTTCCCATAAAATATCAACAGATGACAAGCCAATCCACAACCTTTGTTCTGGCGAGTGGTGTAAATACAAAAAAACTGAAGCAGTTGGAACTTTACATAAGTTTACCCACAAGAACTCTATATCTGAGGCTGTTATGTTGGCTATAAAGCCAGTTTGTAGACATTTGGCAAACCCAGATCTACTGAAGAAATATCTAACAGGGAAAACACAAAACGTGAATGAGTCATTCAACAATGTAGTGTGGGCAAGAGTACCTAAAAATGTATTTGTTGGGTACCATACATTGAAGCTTGGTGTGTATGATGCTGTCTTCACATTATTTTAATGATGGAAATACTGGTAGACTGAAAGTCTTGGAGGAGTTGGGAGTGAAGACTGGTTGGAATACACGAGCCATACTGAGGGAACTAGACAAGGAGCG
Organism: Anabrus simplex; assembly: GCF_040414725.1. NCBI lineage: Eukaryota > Metazoa > Arthropoda > Insecta > Orthoptera > Tettigoniidae > Anabrus > Anabrus simplex. The sequence goes on along the minus strand of NC_090270.1, from coordinate 212,183,426 downwards.
CGTCAACAAGGCAGAGCTACAGGCCCAAAAAGTGTCCAAGGAAGCAAGATCTTTGAGGAGGAAGAAGAGGATACACTCGGACAATGTAGGAGATGATGAATACTACACTGCTGGCGCTTTTTAGCTGTTGTTTCCATTGAAAAGTGAGTTACAATCTGAAATAATTTTTAGTTGCAATTTCTGATTTTTTCACTGTTCAGGTATAATACACTTGTAATACCACTCCTCTAGATTGGTAGAGATAGCTTGTATATTTGAAGAAAAATGCACAAACATTTGACAAAAGAGGGTGTTAAAAATGTAACAGAGAAAAAAATTCTATCCCAACTCCTAGAATATGTACTTCAATGAAACTAGAGGAGTAAGTGCATAAAGCAAGTATAAATAATGTGCAAAAGTTTCATTACCTTGCATGAAGAAATTCTTGAGAAAATGGGTCATGAAATTAGCAAATTTAACATTAACGGGATAGGCCATTCATTCTGTCTTTAGTTACTAATTTTCTTAATTTTTTATTTAAATTGTTATCTCATGTCATACACGGATAGAATGAGTGAAGTGCTATCCTTGTTTATGCCGCGGAGGGGGGGAGTGATGAATCAACGGGAGGCAGATAAGCTGGGCGCGCCTGCTGGCCAATCCATGAGAGACACTCACTGTGGAATGCCCGGGGTTTTATTCTCGATGGCTTCAGGTGACAGGATGGTCGTATTGTTTTGGTTATTAGTCCTCTCCTCGTTGGTGGGAGAACACATTCATCGCATCCCCTGCCTTCGTAAGAGGAGATAAAAAGGGACCCAGGAGAGAACGTGCTTTCGCGACCAGAAGTTCTGTTACAGACCTAGAATTACCTCCACCTACATTGCAATGTTCCTCACTTTCATCTTTCCTATTCAGCTTCCCTTGATTGTATTAGGTTGTGAAGTCTAGGAACTCTAATTTTCATGCTTTGTGGCCCTTGACTCTCTTTCGCCCATAGCATAATTCTATGACGGGGTTAGACCTCTGCATTTTTCTCTTTTTTATTTTAAAAGGGGATTTTTCTTTTTTTAGAAGTAGCTTTACGTCGCACCAACACAGACAGGGCTTATGGCAACGATAGGACAGGAAAGGCCTAGGAGTGGGAAGGAAGCGGGCGTGGCCTTAATTATGGTACAGACCTAGCATTTGCCTGGTGTTAAAAATGGGAAACCACGGAAAATCATCTTAGGGCTGCCGACGATGGGTTTTAAACCCACTACCTTCCGAATACAGATACTGACCACACTTAAGCTCCATAAAAAGGGATTTTTCCCGCCGTGGTTGGGGACGTGGAATACTTCAATGGTATCTTCTGCCTATCGTAGAAGGCGTCGTAAAGAGTAAAAAGGCTGTTAAGTTAAGAACGCGAGTTGACGCCTACAGGGTCCCTAGCTGCATTGCTTCCGGTTACTTCTGTCACCCTCCTCACTTTCACCCTTCCTATCTGACCTACCTTGGTCAACTGTCGTTCTCTTCCCCTTTCTTGGACGGCATAACCTGTTTTCCTCTGATTAACATTTTTTGTTCTTCTTTGTTTTGCTATTTTATTGACGTCGGTCTGACACAGCTCTTATAGCGAAGATGGGATAGGAGGTTAGGACTGAGAAGGAAGAGGCCTTGACGTTAATTAAGGTGCAACCTAATGTGGAAATGGGAGCCCACGGAAAGCCGTCTTCAGGGCTGCCGACAATGGGGTTCGAACCCACTTGTTGAGGATTGTAAATAGATAGTCTTCTTTCTCTAAAATGATATTTGTTCGTAGAGTCGACCTCTACAGATCTTTTGCCACGAAATAGACAGTACACCGCCATCTACCAGGGAGTCTGAAAACTGTTCATGTACTGACATAGCTGAATCGATTGTATGTACGAGTGTTATTGATTAACGAAATATTAATTTGTATTGAAGGTATGCTTGGTGTGCAGTGTTTTATCCCCCAATACCACTATCTCCCGAATACAAACTCACATCTACGTGACTCAAACCACGAAGCCAATTCACTCCGTCCTCTGATCAGTGGTAAAGGGTTGCCTACTTATACTTTTGCTGAAGATGATAATCACCACCACAATATTCATCAGCGACATCATAAATTCGTCATTTCTCCCTTAAAATGACAATCATAATCATCATTATCATCATCATCGTTGTAATCCGGCTCCATGGATAAATTGTTAGTATGATGACCTTTGGTCCAAGGGGTCCCGAGTTCGATTCCTGGCCGGGTAGAGGATTTTAACCTTCATAGGTTAATTCCGATTGGTGTTAAAAGCATTACAAGTCATAAGTAGGGCCCCATCCTCACAGATTCTGAGGTCGCCTACCAGGCGTCCTCTCGAAAGACCTGCACCAGGCCTCTCTGGAGGCCACAGCACATCATCATCATCATCATATCATCATCATCATCCACCCCTACAGTAAAACTTAAAGAATTTTTTACATAAACACTGGGTTTTGTCAAATGTGAAAAGAGAGTAATACACTATCTTCATATTATTATTATTATTATTATTATTATTATTACAAAACATCAGTGGCGTGCATTGAACCCCGTCAGCCCCAGCGCTGCTGGGGTAAATAATTTTGCATTTACATTTTATTATTATTCCTTAGAACACTTTTTACAAAGTTAAAAAACTACTAACATCTAAGCGAAGCCAAGTACAGCTGTATCGACAATCCGCTCGCACTACAGCAGTTCAGCTTCTCCAGCGAGCTGGGTTTCCTTGCCGGCGCGAAAGAGACTTACCCCAGCGAAATTTAAGTCGCTTAGTCGACGGATGTACTTGAAGCTTCCTTGTCCTGTGAGCGGGGCGGGGCTGTGGGCCCTCCCCCGACAGCAATTTACGGCGACAGGCCAGCTAGCCTAGGTAATGGATATTAGTTTTAACAGTTGACACCCGAAGTGTTCAGGGCCACACACTAGAGACTACAAGAAAAATATCCACATATTAACATTATAGCCAGTTGCACATCGTCTTGCTAATAAAAATAGAGCCAGTTTATGGAATGAATTGTCATATTGAAGAACATATTTTATTTTTGGATTTCGGCACGTATAAAGTTTTTTGAGCAATTCATTGATGGCACGTGCAGAGTATGTTTTCCGACAGCCGCAGAAAAAATATTTAGGTTGCCCAGCATGAACACAGAGTATAGCGTGAAGTAAAATAATTTTGTATAGTGGTATATGGTGAAGTTTTGTAGTGTTACTCTTGGATTACAGGTGAAGTTTTCGAAAGTTCTGTCCCACTCTTCATGAATATAACGTTTGTTATACGTCGTGACGAATATTTTCCCACTTTTGTAGTTGATGCACGTAGACTCAGTAAGCGAGTGAAACTATAGAACTTCGGCGACGGTAAAATACCAGTTAAATTTTGCTGATTCAATTTAGGTTAGGCTTTTTAAGTTAAAAACAAATATTTAGTCCTAGTTTACTTTTGTAAAAACCATGACTGTATTATCACGAAGCGTCACCGGGTGAAACTGTTAAGTACATTGTTTAACATCTGCTCTAGATTAAGTTATGAAGGTGTCGTCACTACCGTAAATATCAATTTAGAAATACAATATGTGCGAGTGTGTGGTTGAAAATATTCTTGAAAGACCTTTCTCAGGTAGACCTTTCCACGAAAAATGCAGCCTTATAAAATGATAATGTTGACTTTAGGGAGTGTAGTGGAGCTACGATTGCTTATATTTAAAGAAACATTTTTGCAGGTGGGGTAACGAATATGTTCACCTCACGCCCCTGCAAAACATTTTGATCTCTGGAACTTCATAGGATGCCTTGCATCACGAAATGTGCCCCTGGATTTGATCTATCTAGAGGAGTCTGGTCAATTCTTAACCACATGCAGCCAAGCACAGAATTTGTCGGGATTTTCTATGTATATAAGTGGAAAAAGAAGTTCCTCATCCACAGTGTGAATATGGGACTGGTAGACAAAATGTACACCAGATCACTAAAATGTGTCCCCTGGATGCCTACAAGGGACCCAATCTTGAGCTTCTTTTGAAATTAAGAGAGCAATAATATTATAAATATAATACCTATTAGAGGGCGTTATAGCGGAGTGGCACTGTCACTGGCTTCTGACAGAGTCGACCCCGGTTCGAAAGCCGGCCAATGCATGTGGAATTTTTGAAATGAAAAGTGACATTCCTATATTTTCGGATTCCTCATAAAATATTGGCGGTCCCTTTTATATGAGCATGACATAAACTTTCAAGTAAAATTGCAAGTTTGCTCTGGAGAGGCAGTTCACAGCCCTGAGCAAAGAACATTATGTACCACAGAGGACTATGTGAAATATTTTATGTCGTTTACCAAACTATAATACCTGGGACTCTTTCTTGAAAGATGTAGTATTTCTTCATGTATCTCTTCGCGCAGATCAGAGCAAAATATAGCTTACACTGAACTATCAATCTCACTTATGGCTGTGATGATGTGCAAGCAATAAATAACACTTTATGGTTCGACGAGGAAAGCAACGGCAAACCATCTCACTGAACTTGCCTAGCCATGCGTCATTATAGGACCTTCATAAGATTATGTGGTTTCCTTGTTACCGTATAACTTTCTCTGGTGCATATGAGGATCGGATGAGACGGTATTGTCGAAGTTCATGAAAATATCTGATGATCAGGTTGATAGTTGTGATTTGGCATGGTTAACTTGAATTCTCATATTTGATCATTTATTTGATGCATTTACAACGTTGTAACAGTAAATTTCATGCTGATCAAGTCAACGGAGCAGTAATGCTATATTGCGTGGCTTATAAAAATACTCCTTTGCTTACACATAGGCATGCCCTCGTAAACAAACCGAGGTATATACTGAAAATAAACACTTCATTAAAGTCTTGTGTGTGATGTTTTTCTTATTTCGCGGATTGACGTGTTTGTTTATTCTTGACAAACTACATTTATAAATACTTGTAAAACAGAGTAGTTCTGCATTTAACTTCCTCTGTGGGGAACGAGTTCTGTTGCTTGTTTTATGCCAGCTTTAACTTCATGCTTTCAAGGCACAGACTGTGTAAATCTCTATCGCTTCAGTAAAAACCTTCCTGCAAGATTCCAGAAGAACTGACTACGGTGTCTGGATCTAAAACAGCCCTCCTTTAAGCTGGTTGCGAATTAAACAAAACGTCAGATAATGAAAATAATTACATTGTTCGCTTTCTTAACTAGTATGTGTTTCTTCGTTGATAGCTCGGAATTAAGTACACAGAATAAAATACAATAGAAGAGAATACTTCCATCCCCTAGTTCCGGATCGCCTGAAAGTGGGGAAGAGAACATTCGTTTATTGCAATTCATTAAATTTGATACATGCATTACTCTCTCCTTTTTACAATTGACTATTATTACACTAAACAGTTTAATTTTATTTTGCTTAAATAAAGTTTAATACACTTTGACCGAGCTCGATAGCTGCAGTCGCTTAAGTGCGGCCAATATCCAGTAATTGGGAGATAATGGGTTCGAGACCCATTGTCGGCAGCCGTGAAGATGGTTTTCCGTGGTTTCCCATTTTCACACTAGGCAAATGCCGAGGCTATACTTTAGTTAAAGCCACGGCTGCTTCCTTCCACTTCCTAGACCTTTCCTATCCCATCGTCGCCATAAGACATATCTGTGTCGGTGCGACGTTAAGCAAAATGGCAACAAAATAAAATAAATAAATACACTTTAAGTTCAGCGCCGCAACTCGCGGAAATTATAAATGAAAAGTAAATATACTAAATATAATTTCTTTTATCCTAGACGCCAACGTCCGTAGCCGTGTTGAAACACCGGATCCCGTGAGATCTCCGAAGTTAAGCAACATTGGGCGTGGTCAGGAGTTGGATGGGTTGCCACGCGCTGTTGGTGTGGGGTAAAGGAATGGAGGAGCGGAAAGGAACTGGCCACCCTATCGCACGTAAACTCCGGCTCAGGAACACCTCTGCGGAGGTTCGGACCTGCCTTCGGGCAGAACAACCCTTACCTTACCCTTATCCTAGATGTTAACAATGTTTTATAGTCCAGGTCAGGGATGGCAAACCTTTTCCGACTAGCGTGTCAATTAAGGTCTTATTACTTTATACTTTCCAGTGCCACCGTCTTTCTCTTTTAAAATCACCATGAAACTCCCTTCATTCGACTTCATTTAGGTACTAGATTGCATTACATATAATGTTTCATTATTTTATTTTGCAAACAATATGAAAATTACATTACAAAAACAGCCAAATTACAGGCAATATACTGCATGGTAACCATTAGGTACCGTAGCACTCTGTGTACTTAATGGCTATCCGTGACTGGGAGAGAAGAGTGTTTATTCATTCAACGAGTTGGCCGTTCGGTTAGGGTCGCGCAGCTGTGAGCTTATATCCGGGAGATAGCGGGTTCGAACCCCACTGTCGGCAGCCCTGAAGATGGTTTTCCGTGGTTTCCCATTTTCACACCAGGAAAATTCTCGGCCTGTACCTTAATTAACACCACGGCCGCTTCCTTCCCACTCCTAGGCCTTCCCTGTCCCATCGTCGCCATAAGACCTACCTGTGTCGGTGCGACGTAAAGCAAATAGCATAGTAAATATTTTATTTCACTATGTTTTACAAAATCATACCTGAAAAGCAATAAATGATTTCCTAAATGAGTAAAAATATACGTGAACTCCAACTAAGTTTCTACCGTGAATTTTTCGAAAAACCTTTTTGCTGATTTTGTGCAGGGTGTACGGAATCCAACTTTATGTTCATTGTTTGTTGTTTATGCTTTATGTTTACTCTGTAGCCTGCCCAAACTCTGTCTGCCACGGTCTCGATCACATCACCACGTCAGTTCGCATTCTGTTTGACCAGAATTATGCAATATTGTAGAAGATAGTGCCCGCAGCACGCAGTGCAATCTGACCGCGCGGGCAGTTAGCTTTCTGTTTGACTGATCCTTTAATGGCAGTAGAAAAATCCTACCCCGTTATCTAGAGGTTGTGAAACCATCTTGTACTGCGGGCCCTACGTTTGATTTCTTCCAAGATCGGCTACTTTTATCTGGATCTGAAGGGCTGATTCGAGGTCCACTCAGCCTACGTGAGAACAACTGAGAAGTTATCTGACGGTGATAAATCACCCCCGGTCTAGAAAGCCAAGAATAATGGCCGAGAGGATCCGTCGTTGAATATTGAATTTTCACGACCACATTGTACTCGAAACAGACTTTCAACGTATTAGGTCGTGTTATGTACATCTAGTACGTGTTGAAGAGATGTTAAGTACAGAACAAAAATTGCCAGCTGGACACCAGTGGGATCCGAACCCACAACCTCCCTGGCCATTTTTGTTCTGTACTTAACATCTCTTCAACACGTACTAGATGTACATAACACGACCTAATACGTTGAAAGTCTGTTTCGATTACAATGTGGTCGTGAAAATTCAATATTCATTGACATGCCCCACAACGGGCGACTTAAACGCACTCTATAGTGTGCTAGCAGCAGTGCCAGACCTGTAGCTCAGATCCTTTCAAACAGAACAAAGATGGCCTAGGCCACCATAGCTCAATTGGTAGAGCAACCGACGCGAAATCGGGAGGTTGTGGGTTCGGATCCCACTGGTGTTCGGCTGGCCATTTTTGTTCTGTACTTAACATCTCTTCAACACGTACTAGATGTACATAACACGACCTAATACGTTGAAAGTCTGTTTCGAGGATCCGTCGTGCTGACAACGCGTCACCTCCTAATATGCAAACCTGCCTTCAGGCTGAGCAGCGGTCACTTGGTAGGCCAAGACCCGTCAGAGCTGTACAGCAAAAATATCTCTTCAAATGCACAAGTTCGTTAAAGAAAAGGTAACAAGAGCTCGCACGAAGAGACTTCATTTTACAAGCACGAAGTGATGAAAATAACAGGGTGCCAGGTCTTGACTTTAGGGAGGATGGCCCAGTACCTCCCACCGGAAGCGTCGTAACAATTCACGTCTGTTGTTGGCTGCGTGCGGTCTGGCGTTGTCGTGAAGCTACAAGACGTTTGTTGAGATAAGTCCAGGTTGTCGCTCACCTTGTGAAATATCAACCATTTGTATCATCCTTCCTACATCCCCGACCTGGCACCGTCTCTTTGGACTGTTGAAGATGCTCCTGGTTGGTAACCGATTCAATGACGACACGATCGTTCTGCATGCCGTCATGAAGTGGATTCAGTTGGTCTTCTGAAGCGTGTTTTCAAATTATGCTAGATGATATTAAACTTGTGTAAAACTGCATCTATCAAATTATAAGAAAGGTTAAAATAAACAATACCTTCCTCCTAATTTGTGGTTTCCAAGATTATGTGGATTGAGTATTATTTTATTTTAGCAAAAATACTCTGTTACTTTCTAAGGAGCCTCCGTGGCTCAGACGGCAGCGTGTCGGCCTCTCACCGCTGGATATCGTGGTTCAAATTCCGGGCACTCCATGTGAGATTTGTGCTGGACAAAGCGGAAGCGGGACAGGTTTTTCTCCGAGTACTCCGGTTTTCCCCTGTTATCTTTCATTCCAGCACCACTCTCCATTCTCATGTCATAGCATCTATCAGTCATTAATAAATCACTTTGGGAGTGGCGACTCCAGCGTACTAATAGCATATATATGATTCATTGATTACATCCCTGCCCCGACCAATGACTGGAAAACAGGTTGTAGGTTTTCATTTTTACTCTGTCATTTCTTGATGGATACAGTACTTTTGCAACTATCTCTTGGCAGAGGTCAGAGTAAAGTGTACCTTCCACCAAAGTCCCAGTCAACATCCATGGCTGTGACAATATGCAAGTTGCTGGGGTATGGGTAGTGCTGAGTAATGACATTCAGAGCATGACTAGTGCATCTGAGTGTTATGAAAGGTGCTGCTCATAGCGTCAGTCGTGCTGCAATAGCACTTTCTGACCCAGTGAGGAAAGCAATGGCAAACTACCTCACTCCTCATCTTGCCTAGTACGCCTCATTTTGGTGCTGCCATTGGTTTTTGGGGTTTCCTTATAACCGCATAACCTTTGGTGGTGTTATTTGAGGATCCAACCAGCCTCTGGGCTGATGGCCTAACAGACAGACTCTCTTATATGTCCCAGAAGGACTGGGGGGACTTGACCAAAGGAGACTAAAGTCTAACTAACGACACTTTGCAGCTGGTCCAGACAGAAGCTTTAAAACGAAATTCCAGTTTTACTGCGAGCCATCAACTTTTCGACACTGTATGAACATCTTTCGCATGTCATTGGGCTTTGACCTTGTGACGATGGTGGGCACTCCTCAACAAACTTAAGAGAACAGCACATGCCGAGGGTCAAGGCAAATGTCCTTTACGCTCGCGTTTAAAAACATTGTTAGAAGGATTAGTGTGCGTGAAAGTGCCAACACTCTTTTTATAGCGTTTGGATAACCTCAACTGGTATTTCGTAAAATCAGCTTTAACACTAAAAGGATTGACGAGAAATGTTGAACGCAGAACTCTTGCTTCACGGGTTATAACGTCATCTTTTACGTATAATAATAATAATAATAATAATAATAATAATAATAATAATAATAATAATAATAATAATAATAATGCCTGGTACTAAACTATGGATTAGATAAACTTGAGGTACTAGAAAGGAGAATCATGAGAAAAATCTTAGGCCCTGTGAAAACAACAGAAGTATGGAAATTAAGATCTAATGATGAAATGTACAGGAACATAGAAAACATAACAGAAGCCATAATAAAAAGGAGATTGCAGTTTATCGGACATATTTACAGAATGGTGATTCCAGATTAACAAAAAGGATTTTCAAGTACCTTTGGGACAAACAGGCAACAACTAGCTGGATTCAAGAAGTAAAGAAAGATTTAGAAAGAAATAACATAAGAGAAGAAGAAATTATGGACAGAGAAATTTTTAGAAAGAGGGTAGTAAGTATGGAAGGATTCCAAGGAAGATTGAACAAGAAGCCTGGTGCGAAGTGGTCCGAGGACAGAAGGAAAGAGCATATTGAAAGGATGAAAGAATATTGGAAGGAGCGGAAGAGAAAACAACAAAGTATGAAGAACTGAATTGAAATTGGCACGTGGTCCTTAGCAGGGCTCATCGGAAATAATAATAATAATAATAATAATAATAATAATAATAATAATAATAATAATAATAATAATAATAATAATAATAATAATATCTTCTCAACTGAGGTTGACAACAATAAGGGCATCCATCCGTAAAGGCATGCTACATTATAACAATATCGTTTGTTTAATTTCTCTGCAATTACTATAGATTTTAAGAGACGCAGGGGTGTCTGCATTTATTTGCACAGTAGTTCCATAAGGTCTTAGAATCCAGTAACAACCGAGTTAGCGCATTTACATGCTCTTGATAACTCAGACCTGAGTCAGTGTCGAACCAAAAATCTTAGAGAAAAAGAAGAGTAACCACGGGCTCACTGCGCGATGATCAGGTTGGTTGACGTTTCAAGGGGCCTTGCATGTAGGTCATATGCCCCTCAGGACGAATTCCTTATCTAAGAACTTACAATTTACAAGGCGATTTGTGTCGCACCGACAGATATTTTTCCTGGCGACAATAGGATAGGAAGGGGCCAAGAGTGGGAAGGAAGCGACCGTAGCCTTAATTAAAGTACAGCCGCCCATCTCACTACCTCCGGAATGCAAGGTGATAGCTACGTGACCCAAACCGCGCAGCCACTTACTCGATTTATAAGAACTTAACGACTTCGCATTGAAAATTAGATGAGTGAGAACTCCATAAATTCAAATATTCTGGTATTTTTCAATTTTCATTCATCAGAATCATTGAGAAATTTATGATTTTTTTTTGCTAGTGGCTTTACGTCACACCGACACAGATAGGTCTTATAGCGACGAAAATTTCTGATTAAACTGGTGAATCGGTTGTTAAGAACTCGCTCTAGGAACATTTTGTGTTTTGTTTGCGTTATTACTGTTAAAAAATGTAGTTCTTACACGCTTCCCTTGAAGCTTCTCTTTAAAAACTAATAGGCGTGGAAGAGTGAGATTTTGAAAGAATTTGTAAAGGAATCTTCACTCCGTACGGGGTTAGAATTGCCATGACAGGTATATGGCTGCCATTTGGTTTAATAAATCAGTATTTCGTTGTGGATGTGGTGAGCATCCTTATTAAATCACTTTGAGTATGGTTTCGAACATCTGACATTATCAATATATTATACAGGTACCTATAGCTGAACATATGACATTACAGTTTTCAACAACATATTAAAATGATTAACCTAAGCTACTAAACTAAAATCGTAGCAAAATCTCTCTTGTTGCCTGAATTAGACTCATTTATACAATACGCGTTCTTCTGATGAAATATTGCAAGTAGAAGTCATAAATATTACTCAAACCTTGACGCAAGTGCAATAAACAGATATAACTTGAAAATAACATTCTCTCACTCATGGGTAACTAATGCAAATGTCGAGCTCAAATTATTATTATTATTATTATTATTATTATTATTATTATTATTACGATATGATCGCGCTGTTTGTGAGGTTATGTCATGAAACATGTGTTGTACATAAATATTCATGAGTTCAGTTAATGTAAATACCTGTAAATTAATATTATAATTCATTCTTACATGTATATATCATTTGTAAACCATAATTGTGAAACAAACTGTAACTTCCAGATTGGTAATAAGTGACGAGAACGATGGAGAATATTCTGGACATTATAATCTATGTATTAGGCACTCTAAAATTTTCACGAAGGTAGTTTTTTGTAATGTATCTTTCTGGAAGCCTGGTCAGGCACATATATAAGGAGGTGGTCTTGATGGTAACGAGAGTTATTGGTTGAGAGTTATTGGTTGGAAGTTATTGTTCAGTAGAGTTATGGTGCAGTAAGAATATACTTGGGACCTCGTGACATGCAGTGGTTGCAGTCTCCATATTGAAACGTCAGGCAGTTGTTTTTTAAGATGGCGGTTTGTGATGTGAGTGTTTTGTTTGTGCCAACAGCGATTAAGGATATGTGTGTGTTTAATTTGTAAATACTGTAGATGCGAATAAAATAATTGTACCAACTGACAGCATCACATGTTCGTCTCTGTGGATAGGTTAACCTAAAGGTCACTTAAGTCTAGTTCAGTGAGCTCACAATACATGCTAAATATAGATTAAATGATTAAAGAGTTATTTTAACAGTAAATGATGCTCTGTGGAGTAATGTACTAAGCAAAGTGGTTTATGCTGATGACTTGGTCTTAATAGGGAGTGTACTAGAAGCCTGCAATCAAATATCTTAGAGCCTGAAAAGGGATGCAGTCACAATAACCTTGGAAATCTTAATATTTTTACTAACGTGATGTCAGTAGGGATAAGACTTAAGAGCGTTGAATGCCAGGTAAGGGACACGAAAACCGAAGCAAGAGGATTATTACAAGTACTTACGATGTGTGTTCTCCCAGGATGAAAGTGTACCAAGTTAAATCGATTCAAGGTGTAGCAAAGTTAAAGCAGTGAACTCGCACTTCCGTTCAACGATATTCCTTAAGAATGAAATTAATTCTCTTGACATATAAGAGTGAGGCTTCTACGTACTTGTCAAGGAAGTTTTAACACTTACGGTTGTAGCATTTCCATAATTCTTTTCTTTTTTAACAATTGGCTTTACGTCGTACCGACACTTAGGTCTTTTTTTTGCTATTTGCTTTACGTCTCACCGACACAGATAGGTCTTATGGCGACGATGGGATAGGAAAGGCCTAGGTATGGGAAGGAAGCAGCCGTGGTCTTAATTAAGGTACAGCCCCAGCATTTTCCTGGTGTGAAAATGGGAAACCATGGAAAATCATCTTCAGGAATGCCAACAGTGGGGTTCGAACCCACTATCTCCCGATTACTGGATACACTTAGGTCTTATGGTGCCGATGGGATAAGAAAGAGCTAGTAGTTGGAAGAAAGCTTCCGTGGCCTTAATTAAGGTACAGCCCCAGCATTTGCCTGGTGTGAAAGTGTGAAATCACGGAAGTCATCTTCAGGGCTTTCAACAGCGGGGTTCGAACCCACTATGTCCCGAACGCAAGCTCACAGCTGCGCGCCCCTAACCGCACGACCAACTCGCACAGTCTGACTTCAGACCGTCTTTAATGTACAGGGCTGGAAGCAGGATGGACTCAGGACATCTTATTCATAAGTTAGAAGCAACAGACAAAGAAATAACTCTCATTGATGGTGTAAATAGGTCGTAGAAATGACTAATGGGTACTTGAAATGAGAAGATAAAAACTAAGTTAGGAATAAACTGATGGTTGAAGATGCACGTATAAATAAACCTCGGTTGTGGAGTGATGTGAGGTAAATGGAAAAGAATAAGTTACCTAGGAGAATAATCGACTCGGTGAATGATGGTAAAGGAGGAAAAAGTAGACGAAGTCGACGACTGTAAGACTCGGTTTTTGAGGATTTGATAATAAGATGTATGGGACTAAACGTGGCCACAGGACTACTTGCAAATAGAGGATTGTGGAGGTGGTTTGTTCATTCACAGGGGCTTGCAGACTGAACATTGAAAGGTATAACAGCCTCTTATGGTGGTGTAAATACAGTGTGTACGTTTGTATATTTAAAATATTGAAATTCATTCTACATGCTCCATTACAGCAGAAGTATTACGTGTAAAAGTATTTTCGTAATCTATGTTCTATAAATATTGTATATTTCTTTATATAATTGTAAGATGGGATATGTACCGGTACAAATACGGCTAACCTATTATTTAGTTAAACATAATTTTGTCCCTTACAGTAGTTACGAATTTTAAGAATTTGTTCTTGTATTTTCTTATAAGTATATTTTGATTTACTGGCCAGGTTTACTCCTTCAGTATTACTCCGACTGACATGACTCTTTCTTCATCTATTATTTTACATTCGAAAATAATATGACTATATAGTTTACTGACCTGTAGTACAAGGACACATTGGATTGTCTATAATTTTGAACCTGCTGGGGGCAGTATCTTAATTAAGACACGACCGCTTCCTTCCCACTCCTAGCCCTTTCTTATCCAATCGTCCTCATGAGACTTAACTGCTGCGTCGGTGCGACGTAAAGCAAGTTGTAGAAGTTAATTAAATATATTGAACCTTTATAAATACGACTTGAGATGACCAAGTATGTATGTATGTATGTATGTATGTATGTATGCATGCATGTATGTCCGACTCGTTGGCTGAATAGTCAGCGTACTGGCCTTCGGTTCAGAGGGTCCCGGGTTCGATTCCCGGCCGGGTCGGGGATTTTAACCTTAATTGGTTAATTCCAACGGCACGGGGGATGGGTGTATGTGTTGTCTTCATCATCATTTCATCCTCATCACGACGCGCAGGTCGCCTACGGGTGTCAAATAGAAAGACCTGCACCTGGCGAGCCGAACCCGTCCTGGGATATCCCGGCACTAAAAGAAAGCCATACGACATTTCATTATGTATGTATGTATGTATGTATGTATGTATGCATGCATGAATGCATGCATGTACAGTCACTCATAAAAAGAATGAGCGCATGGTATTGTGTAAGTTCCTCTCAAATACACATTATTCAGGCATAAGTGAACCTATAAATATAATGTGTGTAGTGGATATCCACAGAGTTTGTATCTACATGGATGGTGAATAATGTTTCCATAATAATTAAAATAAATTTTGATAAAATATTAAATGCGGGCAACATACGCGCGGTCACTCTTCGTGAGTGACAATTATGTATGATTATTAGAGCTAGGAATTTTAGGTGCAACACTTTGGTTAAAAAGGTGCAAAAAGGGTGCTTTAATTTAGCCGAGAAAGGTGCAAATTTTAATTTTACATGTTAATACAAACATCACCAAAACCAATTTTTCATCATATATAAGGACACAGAATTCACTTATGTTATCATGTAATAAAAACTGCCTAAAACAAATCCAGGAACACAATGCTATTAAAATCACACGCCCAGAAAACTGTCAAAACAGATAACATTTAACATTTTAATGTTATTTTCAGTGAGGTTGCATCTCAAGTCACTAAGTCGGTACATATAAATACAGAAGAAATGTTCAACGTGAATAGATACAAGTGGTGCATATTTTGTTTGCAGTGGATATTAAATGGATGTTTGTTGCAACATTCTTAACATCAGGGTTTTTGGCTAAGCTCTGTTCTAGTATATGCTTTGCAATACCCTCCAGTTCTTCCTTCACATACATCACAACAGCCCATCTTAGAAATTTCATTTAGCCTTCAAATGGTTACAGATAAACACTGAAACCTTGTCTGGCTCCATGGCTAAATGTTAGCGCGCTGGATTTTGGTACAAGGGTTTCCGGGTTCGATTCCCGCTCGGACCGGGGATTTTATCTTTCATTAAATTCCTATGGCTCGGGTCTGGGTGTTTGTGACGTCTTCAACATTTTATTTCATCTTAGATTGTGTCCCCTTCAAATTTGGCCTACAATGAATATTTTATTGTATGTGGAAATGGGATGTTATCATTATTTCATTAATAATTTCGTGTGGCTATTTCTAGCCGAGTGCAGCCCATGAAAGGCAGACCCTCCGATGAGGGTGGGCGGCATCTGCCATGTGTAGGTAACTGCGTGTTATTGTGGTGGAGGGTAGTGTTATGTGTGGTGTGTGAATTGCATGGATGTTGGGGACAGCACAAATACCCAGCCCCCGGGCCATTGGAATTAACCAATGAAGGTTAAAATCCCCGAACCTGCCGGGAATCGAACTCGGGACCCTCTGAACCGAAGGCCAGTACGCTGACCATTCAGCCAACGAGTCGGACATTCTTTCATTGAGGTTGATATATTATAAGTTTATGCCAACACAGTTGTGTCTTCTTATAGAGAGCCGGTTTGGACAGGCAGGGAGCATAGTATTGATTTTTCAATCGACCGGCCAGCTGAGTCATGTGATCTACTGGGAAACTTTCAAGGCCGCTCTAATTAGCAGCGCCTGTGGAATATTCTGGAGACAGTAATATCTAGAATTATGAGAACCTATCAGGTGAAAGTACGATGTCCAATTACGAGACGACATAGAGACACACCCACCCAGTGTAAATGCTTAAATACCTGTGTTTTGGGAATAAACGCTCTCTTATCTCTTATCTTCTGGTAGTCGTCGAGTGAAGCAGATTTTCGAGAACTAAGTTACGTACTGTTCTTCGATAAATTCCACGTGGTTGTGTGTGAGAACGCAGTCTAAAGTTTTTGTGTCACTTTCAGCTCTTATCCAGTCAAGAGAGAAGAGGACCTCTACGTGTACAATGATCTTCGCCAGGATGTTTCACCCATCGTCCGAAGGAGCTATCTACAGGATTATGGATATCAACTTTGCTGTCAACATGAAGAACTAATATGTAGGCATTATCTAACATGGGGAGATAGCGCCTGGAAGCAGATTGCCAAGTGAGCAGATCACCGTGTGAGCAGATTCAGTCATCGACAGAAAGATCCACTTTCATCAGAAATTTAAGTAAAATTTTATAATGATTTTTCTGTTCATCCTTGTAAAAATAATATTTACTTATACATTAATGGCAGTATTTTAATTAGATTAGAAATTTTTGATAATATTTCCATTCTTCTTTCCTATGGGTAATGGTAGCGTTCTTATGTTGAGAGTGTATGATTTGTTGGACTCTATTAGTGTAGTTAGACTGTGTGTGTCTTCTAATATGATTCTGAATGTCCCTCCGACAGTTTAGAATGCTATTTAAAAATCATAGACCTCACCGATAAAAGATGATTGTTTTTGAGAATATTTTCAAATGTTCCAACTCGTGTGGGACAAAATTACGTCACATTTAACATGTTGAATTTCAGAGTAAATTCTATCTCACGTACTTTCATTGGATTTTATGCGAGTTAGTGTCATCAGATTCAGTGTCGAATTTAGAGTTTTGTGAAATTGATATCCAGCAATAATAATAATAATAATAATAATAATAATAATAATAATAATAATAATAATAATAATAATAAAGTCGTAGATCGGGTTAAACTAAAAGTTAATGGTCATGAGTTATAAATGTTACTTTTTATTATTGTGTAATGTTTGATATGTGCTCTATTACGTGGAATATGAGCAGCCTGGAATACGGCAGAATCCCGAGGGATTAATTATACAGTTTATTTGGGAACTATGTGTCTAGTGAACCATTTCTTCTGCAAATTTTGGAGCACGTGTTAAATGATGTGAGTAAGATTTAAAAGTAATAATAATTTTATCATGACTCATGAACCACAAGTTCGATGGTGTTAATGTTTACTCTATATTTATGGGCGTGTTAGTTGTCGACAGTTCTTCTGAATATTGAACCGCTGATATTCTTGATGATCAACGTTGTGAGAACTCTTATTTCTGAATAAGTGATTCCCCACATTAAATCACATTTCTGTGAGGGCCGTGAGTGATATTTACCCGATACCGCCATCTTAGAATTCCATGAGTAAGAGAATAAAAATCAGAATTTAATAGTCAAATTCCAGATTCCGATTGTAATATATGTAAATAATAATAGTGTATCATTTGTGTGATTGTGGAGTGAGTGCAGTAGTTAATTACATTTTCTGTGATTTCTTGAAATGTGATTCTGACCTGGCCACGTGTTCACCATGTTGGGCCCAGGTTATTTCCAGCGTTGTTTGTGATGATTTATTTTGAGATGGTTAAAACCTTTAGTAAGTTTTATTTAAAATTTACGTAAAAGTAACGTTAAGGTACGAGCCCAAAATGAATAAGTGCGTAATATTTCAATCGTATGGGCAAGGTACCCAAAATTTGTAAAGATTGTTCATTTCCTTTTTGAGGCGTCAGATAACGTGAATTGATTAATGCCACATATTGTCCAGAGCAGTTTAGAAATAATTTCGTGGAAATAACAATTCTTGTGAATGTATTTTAATGGTGCTAATGTCTTGAATGGACATGCTTCAGTAAATGTATTTAACTAAAATATTTCAAAAGCACAGTTCTGTGGAACTCACGCTAGATAAACGTAATAATGTTAATGGAACTTATCCACGAGAAGGACGGCAGTGTTATATTTCTGATAGTCCTTGTGAAAGTTAATGACGCCACAATTAATTAATTTCTTCATAAAATGTAAACTTTATTTGTGTGAATGTAGACGCTATCATAAAAGCATATGATAGTATTCGACAGGATAGGACAGTCTAGGATAGCCTAGGATGGAATAGGATAATTTACGAGCCATGGAAAGCGTATTGCTATTTAATTTTCTTGTAATTTGTTTATAATCCAACCATTATTAAGAGGAGGTTCTTCCAGCAAAATTTTATTTCTTTATTCAAGCCAGATGTGTGCTAATGGATATTTATTGCAAATTTCAGTTAAATTCAAGTTTCGATACGAGTGGAGAACGAAGATCTAACAAATCAGGCAACTTGTGGAGAAGAATTTTGAACAAAATACATCAAGATTTATTTGTTAAATTTTGTTAAATTTGTGTTTTTTGAGTGCTAGTTTTAATAAATGTCAAACCTGTTGTTTTAAATGTTTTTTGATTGTCTTCAGTCCTTGTATATTACCTACCTCTTAAAACAAGCAAGGCCCGACAGCGAAGTGTCCACGACAGGGACTTTCGCTCTCCGGCTGAGCCGACCGGGAATAAAGGGGGCAGTAGGGTCTCACAGACACACAGGTCGCCTATTCGCCGGCAACTCGAAAGACTTGCAGCTTTAAAGACGAAACATTCAGTTTTTCTTGCTTAATTTCTTTAGGAATAAAAATAAAATAGAATAAATAGGAATAAAAATAAAACGTACCGTATTAAACAAGTGGGAAAAGGCGCTGGCATTAAGAAAAAGTGCAAAAAGTTCCTTTCATTGAGAAAAGATAACAAAAATGCAACTAAAACACAGTTAGGGGTGTTCTTCATGTGTTCATTGCAAGACAAGCTAATTTGGGCATTTTAATAGCAAACAAATATTAAGATGCAGCCCCTAAAATTCGTAGCTCTAATTATTACGCATGTTTCTACAGAGGTTATAAATATTGGGGAAGAAGTTCGGTAATTTTAACACTGGCAAGTTGATTTAGTTGTTGATTAAGTTCGTAACCAGAGTATGGGGACGCAAGACCGCATTTACGCAGTGTACAGTCACAATACGATAAAGACAATGACGGTGATCGAGTTAAAAAACTCGTCACGACCGCGGCTCGGTCCATGATTGAAGGAGCCCCCACATTCTAATTTGAGGTCCCCTGCGTCGCCTTGATGAGCCCTGGCAACTTGCCAGAAGTTCCTTGTTAGCAGAGCTTTACCATTAGTGGGACAGATTTGGGAACTACTCCCTGGGCCATACACAGCAGTCACAGGTCCCTGATCCCAGTGTTCCTCTTATGGCGATGATGATGATGATTATGATGGTCAGGGTCCAGATTTTGATGACAAGTAATCATATTTTGATGATGCATTGCTAACATATATAAATCATGATCATCACCCCCTCAGAGAAATGCTATTTATTAAGTCATTTTTTGTCATTATTCCATATTTCATATTTCATTTTTTAAATGTTGAAAACACGTCTTAGCAGAAAAAGTAGAGGTCTCCATACTATGAATAATGTTAAATTATATAATTTCGTCAATTGTGACGAAAGTGGGGGAGGGGCTAAATGGCCCTGAAAGGTTTCAAATTGCGAGTCTTGGATAGCTGAATTAAATTCAACACAAATTTCGAAAATCACATCTGGCCTAAATGCAGTTCTGAAAAAAAGCCTAAAATCACTTTTTTACACGTTTCTTTTTGATTCAAATCCTAGCCAAATCAACTTATTTACATAATTCTTTCAGTTACGGGAGCGAAAGCTGGGTGGACTCAGGATATCTTATTCATAAGTTAGAAGTAGCAGACATGAAAGTAGCAAGAATGTTTGCTGGCACAAACAGGTGGGAACAATGGCAGGAGGGTACTCGGAATGAGGAGATAAAGGCTAATTTAGGAATGAACTCGATGGATGAAGCTGTACGCATAAACCGGCTTCGGTGGTGGGGTCATGTGAGGCGAATGGAGGAGGATAGGTTACGTAGGAGAATAATGGACTCTGATATGGAGGGTAAGGGAAGTAGGGGTAGACCAAGACGACGATGGTTAGACTCGGTTTCTAACGATTTAAAGAAAAGAGGTATAGAACTAAATGAAGCCACAACACTAGTTGCAAATCGAGGATTGTGGCGACGTTTAGTAAATTCTCAGAGGCTTGCAGACTGAACGCTGAAAGGCATAACAGTCTATAATGATAATGTATGTATGTATGTATGTGTTCCTTGGTTCAATACCCTCAGGCGATTTTTAATTTCTTGAAAAAATGTCCATACCGAATGTACAGTAAAGGGGCTTAAGTGGAACTCTGCATTGATTCACATTAGCGCTCATAGTAGTGCTTAAATGAAACAATGCACTGACTCACCTTAGCGCTCGTAGTGGTAGAAAAATATAAACTGATAATCTAATCGACCGGATAAAAATGATTAAGAAAAGGATTGTCATTTTTAGGGATAAAGAATATATTCTCATATTTTATTATATTGTATTTAACACCGATCTCGATAGCTGCAGTCGCTTAAGTGCGGCCAGTATCCAGTATTCGGGAGATAATAGGTTCGAACCCCACTGTCGGCAGCCCTGAAAATGGTTTTCCGTGGTTTCCCATTTTCACACCAGGCAAATGCTGGGGCTGTACCTTAATTAAGGCCACGGCCGCTTCCTTCCCACTCCTAGCCCTTTCCTGTCCCATCATCGCCATAAGACGTATCTGTGTCGGTGCGACGTAAAAGCAACTAGAAAAAAAATTGTATTTACCTAAAATTCGTTGCTCATATCCTTAAAACGTTTTCAGCATTGAGTTGTTTACCTGAAGGGCAAGAATTGTGAATTTTCAATTTTGCCCCATTATTTGTTACATTCATTGATTTGTCTCATTCTTATCCTTGGCTTTTACAATATGAAAGCGACTGAGGTATGAGCGATGCTAGTAATGTCATTCCTTATGCAGCCAGTCCCTGCTATGAATAGTGTGAAAATGTTGCTCATAGGGTCGGTTAGTGTATGCATTTCAGTGGGCTTGGCAGACTGACATGTAATAGCAACTTCTAGCTCAGTGAGGAAAACAACGGGAAACCACATCACTCCTCATTCCCTGCTACGCCTTTTCAGTGATCCCTAGGTCATCTATGACAGCTAATGGTGGAGGTGTTGACGATCCAATCAGCCTTCGGCCTGAGGACTAAACATACATTTTACCATTTGTAGCAATTCGTTACATCAAATTCTTGTTTTAAGTCATTTTTCTTTATTATTCATTATTTAGTCTTCTTTATGCGTTTACGTTGGATAATAAAAGTATCTGAATATCATCCAAGTTTTCAATAAACGAGAATACCCAGACATCAAAAGGTTCTGTACAGTTTTCGAAAACTATGACATGAAGTAACCTACAAATTTTATGTGAACTCTTCGGAAATCCATATACCTAGAAGGCTACTAGAAATTGCATCTAATCTGGATGGGCCTGTCATGAGAGTGGGAGGATTTATTAATGTAATTATCACCTACACCTACATATAAGAATTTCACAATTCAGCGAGTTCTACGGATGGTCAGATACCTTCTTGAGAAATACATGAAGCAGTTATAAGATGTACCATTCAGCAATGTGGGTTCGGAGCCCTGCTAATACAACACCTTCTTCCTGAAATGAAATGGCGTATGGCTTTTAGTACCGGGAGTGTCCGAGGACATGCTCGGCTCGCCAGGTGCAAGTCTTTCTACTTGACGCCCCCTGCGCGTCGTGATGAGCATGAAATGATGATGAAGACAACACATACACCCAGCCCCCGTGCCAGCGAAATTAACCAATGATGGTTAAAATTTTCGACCCTGCCGGGAATCGAACCCGGGACCCCTGTGACCAAAGGTCAACACGCTAACCATTTAGCCATGGAGCCGGACCTTCTTCCTGAATCTGAGCTCGACAGAATTTCTCCATGAACGATACTTTTGTCTAGCTTCAGTACAGTCAATCCCGTCCCGTTGCACAAACCAGCTTTGTTAACCTCGTTAACATCATCACACACTACCGTATCAATACTAATGTAAGGTATTTGGTCGCTTATCAAACTATTCAGAACCTGTTGATTGATGACCTAAACTTGTTCTTTTCTTGGGCACAAAATTGGTATTTTGGGAAACATTGTAATCTCGCTTGGATGAAAAGAACAACTATGTAAATCTCGTACAATATCCTTTGAAATCTGGTTTTGATGAATATCGATAATGCCATTTGAACTAGTTCTCCGTTGCCGAGTTTTAGAAGCCATTCACTGAAGTTAGAACTTTATTTTTGGCCTACAAATGGAATATGTGAAACTTAATTGGATAACAGCTGATTTGTGACAGCGAGGAATTACTGCCAAGCACTATCGGAAGTCTGCACCAATGAAGATCACTTTTCTAGCGAAATATGGTTTCTTGTTCATTATAAGTAGCGAATAATAATAATAATAATAATAATAATAATAATAATGGTGTGTGGCCTCTGGAGTGGCCTGGTGCAGGTCTTTTGATTTGACACCCATAGGCGACCAGCGTGTCGTGATGAGGATGAATTGATGATGAAGACAGCAAACATACCCAGTCCCCGTGCCACGGGAATTAACCAATTATGGTTAAAATTCCAGACCCTGCCGGGTATCGAACCCGGGACCCCTGTGACCAAAAGACCAGCATGCTAACCATATAGTCATGGAGCTGAACATTATAAGTAGCTGATCTATTATTAAACGTAACGGAGAGCGACAGTTGCTTCGTCCCATCTGCGTAAATACTTTTATTTGCAAGTACTGACAAAACTTTTGATCAAATGAAGAATTTTACCTATGTTTCTTTTTTAGAGAAAAAAAAAGAAGACTAATAGACATGACTCCTTGTACTGTACCATATCATATATGACCCAAATAGTAATTAGGTAATATGGTGTAATAATGTGCATTTAATACAAGAAGGAGTCATGGTGCAATATAGAAGTTGCGTAATGCAAGATCTTGAGTGCGTGGCTTCAGAAATAACTTCTTATCTTCCTTAGTGACAGCGAGCAACACGGGTATTCCGTACGATTCAATCGGGGAATTTACGAGAGTGTTTGAGAGCGGCCGATTCAAACGAGGCCAATTACAGCCCTGGAAGTGAAGTTGCGGAATGATAGGAATATACAGAACAAATGAAGCCAGTCCTACCAACTTCGAGATTTACAGTGCTGTACTACTCTTGATTTTTATTAGGAAATCTGTTATAAAGCCATACTCCACGTTTTTAATGTGAAATAGGAGCAAGTTGGACGTTAAAAACTACCTATAGAGAGTTACAGTACTTAATTCTGAACTAATTATGTATTAATATATTTCTATTGATTCAGCGCTTTGCCGAGCAAGCGGCTGAGCCATGGCGTCATCACATCAGTGAAATCCCCGATGATATTACTAATACTGGAAGTTTGGTAAACGTAGCAGCTTATGGAGATGGGAATCTCATTCTGCCTTAAAGTTGCTAACCGCTCGGGTCGGTGTTTCTTATATTAAGCCAGTGTTATATGAAAGTAACTTTTACAGTGACGACTTTTAATCAAACAAGTATTCGTATTTTGTGAAAGCTGAAACGTTATTTTATGACAATACAATACCTAAATGCAAGTGACATAATGTAATTACGAAAGTGTGTTGTACAGTAACAAAGCAATTACTTTTGCTATGTATATAAGATCACGTATGATGATGTAGTACGCCAGAGTGCGGTTGTGGCACGGGATTGAATATAACTAAGACGATAGTTACTATCGATATTTCCAAACCCGTATATGTAATTTGCATCTGTATAGTGCAAATATTGTGATCGGTACGCGTCCGGTAACGCGAAGAACGTGTGCGAATCGTTGTTATCGTTTCAGTTCAATCTAATGGTGTGTGCGAAGCACCACATTTCAAAGATGATGGAAGAAGAAAGGACCTGCAGTGTATTTGGTAATGCCATGCAGTTTGTTGCTATAATGGCGTAAATTTTGCAGACACAGCGGCCAGGAACCATGAAGAAGCTGAGACGATACCAGAGAAGTTCATCTTAAAACATTTTAGGCATGCTTAGATAGAAGAAATTAGGCTAATTCGATCCTATAGTAGTTTAACTGTAAATGTCAGTCCTTTTGTGGCTGAGCTATGTTTTATTTTTATAGAGTAATGTCATGTTTCAGGAAAGATGCATGTTTGAACCCTGATGCTTGTTTATTATTTTATTTCCTTTTTATTAGATGGGAATAAGGGAAATGTTAGGTGTAGATGAGGATATGTATGTCAAGAGGTAACTGTGTATTCCACTTTTTTGTAACAAGATGTAGACTCATTTACTAAGAAGGCTGCACAGCCTAAAGCTTGTTTGGGAATAAATTTCAGTAGGGAACATTTTTTTAAGCATGTAGTATGTTACGAATTTACGAGAAAAAGGCAAGATTAGCCTGATACAATGCAATGTGTGTTAATACAGGACGTGGGTGCCTGGTATATAATAAAAGGGAAAATATAATGGTGTTAGTTGCATGATAAGCGAAAGAGGCTTGATTTGCCTTGAGTGTCCATTAATACTATAAGAGTCGAACTCATGGACTCCGAAGTGTTCGGCCAGATGTACCGTGTGTCATATATAATGGCCGTATTAAATAGGAATATGTATTTAAGGCCATATGAATGTATACTGTGATGCCTTAAGTTGAGTTCGAGGCCTTGTGTTAGTTTAATTAACAGAGAAGTGAATGGCAGCGTTAATTTATGTTCCCAGATATATTAGAATCTCTCAGGCAGGAATTACCAATCCAATTAGTTAGTGTCTTTTCTTACGAGGCAGGATGCTTCATAGCTGGAATATTAGAAGTGTCACTTGAGTTAAAATAATATAAAGGAGTTTAGCATTTTATTGCTTGTATTTCAGATAACGGATACACATATGATTTGTTTATTTTATTTGCATGAATTTTACAGGTTTCATTGGAGTGTTTATCTTATATTAATTTGTGTAACGTGTATTATTGCTGATCATGTCATTGTCATCGTTGATAAAGACTTGTTCTAAAAGATGAGTTCGGAGCTCATTTTATTGGGAAGTAAGCTTTCAAGCCATCCAATTTGTAACAGAGCGGTCTGTTAGTAAACTCAGTGTAGCTGTAAGTTAGGTACCGTGGAATATTGATTTGTTGGTAAGTGCTGTACATATAATTTTAATTATGGATCGGATTTAGCATAATTTTATTCTGTCGCGGTATGTCCTATAACCGTAAATTTAACGATTTCCGTCAGGATTCAATAAGATGAACTTAACTGCGTTGACTCGATGCGAAGTGTGTATTTCTTCCCCAGGCTGTTGCTTTTATTTTGTAAATATTTTTATTTTAAAACGGGACATTGCCCGTCTTTTTGTGACATGTAATAATTTTGTGCTAATTATATGCACGGCACATATTGGAATTTGTGGCATTTATTTGAGCCATGTTTTAATCGTTTTCATATTAGTTTGTTTATTTTTCAGTTTCAATAATGTTTTCTTGATATAATAAATTCATCTTACCCCTATTTTGAATTTTATTTCGGAATTATTTTACTGTTTCCCGTTCAAATACCCATGGTATATTTTATCCTGAGATTTTTAATTTATTTTTCCCAGATCATATTTTTACGAGCCGAACACCCAGCTCTCCGAAGGCGCCCGTAGAATATTGTTTTAGACGGGAACGGTACAGTACCACTTGGCTTATATTGGATTATAGTTTGTGTAGTATCACAAGACAGGTTTCTTGCATACCGATCGCTGAGATACATTTCAAGACTCCCTCGTCTTCTTCATCTGTTGACTGTTCACTTTTCATGCAATCTTCACGGTCTTGAAAATCAGACGCGTCGCGATGAATGTCAACATCTGTATCAATTTCATGTAAACCAGCAAGAATTTGTTCTTCATCGAACGCTGTATTTTCTCTTGAATTGCCCACCATAGTCGCTGGAAGTATCTATTTACTAAAAGAAAAACGAACATTGATAAAATATAACCTTATTCTTCTCCTCCTTCTTCTTCCTGTACCATATCTTCATTGGATGTTGGGTGTCATCAAAAAGATGTGGTTCTTTTTCCTCAGCAACTCTGAAAAGAGCGAGGGTAATGAGCCCACACCAATCTCGTAGATTTCGTAGCCAAGATATTCTCCTTCTTCCCCTACTTCTCCTTCCTTCAATTTTACCTTGTAAGATAAGCTGAAAGAGTCTATATTCATCATTTCGAATGATATGGCCAAGGTAATCACGTTTCTTATTTTTATTCTTAGCGGGCGTGGCAACCCATCCAAATCTTGACGACGCTCAATGTTGCTTAAGGAACGACGTTTTTGGTGTGTTGTCTGTTAGTGCCCAAGTCTCGGCACCATAAAATAAGACAGAAAATACAAAACACCGAAGTAAACGGAGACCAAAATTGATCTTAAAGTCCCTGTTACAGAGAAGTTTGCTCATTCCCTTGAATGCGGTCCTTGCCTATTAAATCCGGGATCTAATTTCAACAGCATTGTTCCAGCTGTGTTCACATACGCTGCCGAGATACTTAAAGCATTGGAGTCGAAGGAAATACCCTCCTGATAAAGGAACGGACAACATTCGTGGTTCGGAGTGGGTCAAATAGCGGTGATCGTCGTGGTGATTATTGTATTAAGATAAAGCACAACTCAGCAATTATCCCCAGACTCAGCCAGGGGAACTGTGGTCGCCAACGACAGGCCGGGGATACCGTAGATATATTCTACCGCCCTCACTCACAGGTTGAATCGCTGAAACAGATCGAGGCGCGCTATCAACAAGCAAGTAGTTACTCTGGAGCTTGAGGGAAGACTTCACTTGTAAAGAACATAAGGTAAGGTAAGGGTGTATTCTGCCCGAAGGCAGGTCCGAACCTCCGCAGAGGTGTGTCTGAGCCAGTTCCTTCCCGTTCCTCCATTCCCTTACCCCCCTTCCCACAACAGCGCGTGGCAACCCATCCAAATCTTGACCACGCCCAATGTTGCTTAACTTCAGAGATCTCACGGGATCCGGTATTTCAACACGGCTACGGCCGTTGGCAGAACATGGAGAATGAAGCAACTATTGATAGCTGGACGCCCTCGGTGTGAAAAATGAAAAGAGGACAACTCAGTATGTTAACACGTCAACGATCTCACCCGCACCATACCAATGAGGGTTAACATTTGAACCGGGAGTTGATATTAATGACGATTTTTATTACCACTTTTCGGAAATTAAATCCTGTAGGCTACTGATAAATAATCAACGTTTATGGGACATACTTTGTAATGTTAAGACACGCGCAGCCATCTTATTTGAGAACCACCTTAAGGATCTTGAAGAAGTTGAGAGGTGGACACTATGAGTCATACCATACATTCATCGTGTTTGCCTCTTCAAGTCTGTGTGTACAGATTTGTGTAAATAGGAGCTACGCCCAAGGCCCACGACAACAGGTGGGAAACGACTCTCGATGACCGCAGGTCGCTATAATTAACTTTAGCGCCGAGTTTCTGTGACACCAATCGCGTGGAGCAACAGCCACTGTTATACAAAGCAATCGCTTGTTTTCTCTTGTTTGTGACTTTGCTAATTGGCCTAGTTACAAAGCATACAGATTCGCGTAAATTTATGACTTGATATTCCTTGAAACGAACACAGTTCAATGATAACTTCTCCGAAACGTTATTTATGCCTTCCTACTTCTATAACGTCAAAACGCCAAGAAGAATTCAGTTACACCGTGTCTTTCTTGAAGGGTAATTTAGAAAATACCGCAGAAATGATTATTCTTTTGTGATGTTTTTCAGTTCATAAGGTCTACTCAAGAAGACTATAACCGCGTACGGGCAATACAAACCTTCTCCATGTTCTTGACGAACGTTCCATGAAGTTTTTTTTTAAATTACTCGAAGTAAACGTTCAACTTATTAGGTCATATTCAGTACATCAAGTACATACGAAGAGATGTTAAGTATAGAACGAAAATGGTTAACTGGGTTCCAATGGGATTCAAACCGACAATCTTTCGAATTCGTATCGGACGCTCCACCATTGAGCTATGGTAACTTAGGTCATACTTGTCCTCTTGGAAAGGATATCATAGTTTTAGACGAGGTATCTAAAAAGAGCCTCCACGACGTCATAATATACACTTATATGTACTTATATACCTCTGTAGTGTAGTGGTTGGAGTGATCATCTGCCACCCCCGGAGGCCCGGGTTCGATTGCCGGCTCTGCCACGAAATTTGAAAAGTGGTACGAGGGCTGGAACAGGGTCCACTCAGCCACGGGAGGTCAACTGAGTAGATGAGGGGTTTGATTTACACCTCAGCCAACCTCGAAGTGTTTCGTGTGGTTTCTCATTTCTCCTCCAGGCAAATGCCAGGATGATACCTAACTTAAGGCGATGACCGCTTCCTTCCCTCTTCCTTGTCTATCCCTTCCCATCTTCCCATTCCCAAAAGGCCCCTGTTTAACATAGCAGGTGAGGACGCCTGGGCGAGGTACTGGTCCTCCTTCCCAGTTTTATCCCCTTGAGGCGGTAGAGGTGAGATCCCTAGCTGATTCTGAGGGAAAAACCAACTCTGGAACGTAAACGGATTAAGAAAGAAAGAAAGAAAGAAAGAAAGAAAGAAAGAAAGAAACATGTACTTATGTGTGTTATGAAAGACAATACCCTATACCACTAACCGAGTGGAGCAGCTCCGCGTGTTAACGCGCCATGGCTATGGAGCCAAGCTCTGTATTCAAGAGACGAGTGGGTTTCAAACCCACCGTCGGCTGTCCTAAGAATGGTTGAATGAATGAATGAATACTGATCTGCATTTAGGGCAGTCGCCCAGGTGGCAGATCCCCTATCTGTTGCTTTCTTAGCCTTTTCCTAAATGATTTCAAAGAAATTGGAAATTTATTGAACGTCTCCCTTGGTAAGTTATTCCAATTCCTAACTCCCCTTCCTATAAATGAATATTTGCCCCAATTTGTCCTCTTGAATTCCAACTTTATCTTCATATTGTGATCTTTCCTACTTTTATAAACGCCACTCAAACTTATTCGTCTACTAATATCATTCCACGCCATCTCTTCGCTGACAGCTCGGAACATACCACTTAGTCGAGCAGCTCTTCTTCTTTCTCTCAATTCTTCCCAACCCAAATTTCGCAACATTTTTGTAACGCTACTCTTTTGTCTGAAATCACCCAGAACAAATCGAGCTGCTTTTCTTTGGATTTTTTCCAGTTCTTGAATCAGGTAATCCTGGTGAGGGTCCCATACACTGGAACCATACTCTAGTTGGGGTCTTACCAGAGACTTACATGCCCTCTCCTTTACATCTTTACCACAACCCCTAAACACCCTCATAACCATGTGCAGAGATCGGTACCCTTTATTTACAATCCCATTTATGTGATTACCCCAATGAAGATCTTTCCGTATATTAACACCCAGATACCTACAAAGATCCCCAAAAGGAACTTTCACCCCATCAACGCAGTAATTAAAACTCAGAGGACTTTTCCTATTTGTGAAACTCACAACCTGACTTTTAACCCCGTTTATCAACATACCATTGCCTGCTGTCCATCTCACAACATTTTCGAGGTCACGTTGCAGTTGTTCACAATCTTGTAACTTATTTATCACTCTATAGAGAATAACATCATCCGCAAAAAGCCTTACCTCCGATTCCACTCCTTTACATATATCATTTATATATATATATAAGAAAACATAATGGTTCTCTGTTGTTTCCCATACTCACTTCAAGACAAATGCTGGGACAGGACACATAGCCCACAGCTGATTTCTTCCACCTCCTTACTCAATTTAATTCACAATAATTATTTCAATCTCCATTATCTCCTTACGTGAGGTTGGCGTCAGGAAGGGCATTCCATTGTAAAACATGCCGTATAATTTCATCTTACTTCACCCCAGACCCCGTGTCAGGAAACGGGACAGCCATTCTATAGGGCATCACTTACTTCTGTGAATTCGTTCAGATATTAATCTTTATATTCTTACTGGTTGTTGTAGATTCTCCCCCCACCCAACTATTTTTCAACGTTCTTTCTGGAAAGATATTGAGATAATTGATTTTTACCCCGTATGTTATTCATGGTCCGCCTCTGTGGTGTAGTGGTTAGCGTGATTAGCTGCCACCCCCGGAGGCCCGGGTTCGATTCCCGGCTCTGCCACGAAATTTGAAAAGTGGTACGAGGGCTGGAACGGGGTCCACTCAGCCTCGGGAGGTCAACTGAGTAGAGGTGGGTTCGATTCCCACCTCAGCCATCCTGGAAGTGGTTTTCCGTGGTTTCCCACTTCTCCTCCAGGCGAATGCCGGGATGGTACCTAACTTAAGGCCACGGCCGCTTCCTTCCCTCTTCCTTGCCTATCCCTTCCACTCTTCCCATCCCTCCACAAGGCCCCTGTTCAGCATAGCAGGTGAGGCCGCCTGGGCGAGGTACTGGTCATACTCCACAGTTGTATCCCCCGACGAAGAGTCTGAAGCTCCAGGACACTGCCCTTGAGGCGGTAGAGGTGGGATCCCTCGCTAAGTCCGAGGGAAAAACCGAACCTGGAGGGTAAACAGATGATGATGATGATGATGTTATTCATGAAGGGGCTGCCTGGCCGAGGCGGTAAAGGTGTGCTTGGTTTGCCTGGAAGGACGTGGGTTCGAATCCCCGTCAGGAAGTCGTAAAATTTAAGAAACGAGATTTCCACTTCCGGAGCTGCATACGGCCCTGAGGTTCACTCAGCCTGCACCAAAAATGAGTATCAGGTTAATTCCTGGGGGCAAAGGCGGCCGGGTGTAGAGCTAACCAGTCTACCCCCATCACGTGCCGAGGTTAACAATGGTGGAAGCCTTTACCTTCCACTCCTCCAAGGGCCTTCATGGCCTGTACGAAGGTGACTTTGCTTTGCTATGTTATTCATCACTTCTGGTATTCAAAGATTAACCAATATTTTAGTTCTGTTTGAATTCAGACTTTATTATTTATTTATTTATTTATTTATTTATTTATTTATGTGTTTATGTATTTATTTATTTATTTTAATTATGATAGTTTTTCATTTCATAAATAATACATTTTAAAAGTTGTTGTAAAAATAAATATTTATTAATTTATTTGGATCAGTCCAAATTTTAAGTGTACCGGGCGAGTTGGCCGTGCGCGTAGAGGCGCGCGGCTGTGAGCTTGCATCCGGGAGATGGCAGGTTAGAATCCCACTATCGGCAGCCCTGAAGATGGTTTTCCGTGGTTTCCCATTTTCACACCAGGCAAATGCGCGGGCTGTACCTTAATTAAGGCCACGGCCGCTTCCTTCCAACTCCTAGGCCTTGCCTATCCCATCGTCGCCATAAGCCCTATCTGTGTCGGTGCGACGTAAAGCCCCTAGCAAAAAAAAAAAAAATAAGTGTTTTGAACGTTTTACGTACCGGTATATGCAAAGTTGTACGATTACTGTGGCTGCTGCCACAATTCAATCTTAGGGTTGTTCTCGCTCACGAATTCTCCAAGTCAAACATTTCATTTATTTTACCTTAACTGTTTAGAGTTTACACTTGACTCCTGCTGATTAGCAAGAAAAATCATAAAATAAAATATTGTTCATTTTTTAATACACTAGCGACTCCTAGCGAGTTCGTCTGCGAGGAAGAAGTAAATACCCACTTATAAAATTGTAAAGCAGTTACTGTATAGCAAGCAAGTAAATTCTCTTTTGCACATAAGCAATGCTGTGTATTTAAGGGTTAAGTCATGGGTAAAAATTTCTGTTTATTTTCTGCGTATAATCGGAACTCAAGCTAGGATCGACTTTGATAATCTAGCGACGAGTTCACCCTCTCCAATTCCAATTACATCCTCTTGCGAATAACTTCTTCAGAGTTCATTATCTCGTGTCGTTCCTCTCAAAAGAGTACTCTTTCGCTCATTTCTATTTCCTCTTCCACCTCAAACAGTTTCTTCTCAAGGGTTTATTAAAATAAAACACTGCTCCTCTGTCTTTCCATCAAAACTCGGTTGCCAAAATACACAAACTTCGCACAGCTTTCCTCGTAAAGTAAGATGCTGTGGAGTGATAGTGTGAAGATATTTCAGGCAGCTTTCCAGGATTATAAATGGAAGTTATCGATAGTTACAGTTATGTTTATGATCCGTAGATCTAGAGAAGGAATATGGCAGAGTACCGAGGAAAAATATGCTCGCCGTACTGGAGGTTAAGAGTAGATTATTAGAATCAATCGAAGGTTATTTACCCAGGCTGAGTGGCTGAGACGATTGAGGCGCTGGCTTTCTGACCCCAACTTGGCGGGTTCAATCCTGGCTCAGTCCTGTGGTATTTGAAGGTGTTCAAATACATCAGCCTAGTGTCGGTAGATTTAATGGCACGTAAAAAGAACTCCTGCGGGACTAAATTCCGGCACCTCGGCGTCTTTGAACACCGTAAAAGTAGTTAGTGGGACGTAAAGCAAATAACATTATTACAAAGGCATTTATGTTGACAATTGGACTGCAGTGAGAATGGTAGAATGAGTTCTCGGTTCGAGGTACTTACAGGGGTTAGGCAAGGTTGTAATCTTTCACTTTTGTTGTTCATAGTTTACATGGATCATATACTGAAAGGTATTAAGTGGCAGGGAGGGATTCATGTAGGTGAAAATATACTAAGAAGTCTGGTCTATGCTGACGACTTGGTTTTAATGGCAGATAGTGCCAAAAGCCTGCAGTCTAATTACAGGGCCTCTCAGGGTGCATGCACCTGGTGCAAGCACTGTGCACGTTGCAAAGGACGAATTCGCTTGGTTGACCAGAGTGCAGACCCTACTCCTCGATTTGGAGCAATAGCGCTGTCTCTCTCTTTCCCCACGCCTGTCTCGCTCGCTCCGCCTGTCTCCCTCTTCCTCACTTGCTGCGTAGCGCTCCAAATCCGAGCCGAGTTGAGTCGAGCTTAGCCGAGTAGCCCAGAGACGAAGCGTTGTTGCGAGTCGAGCCGAGCCGAGCCGAGCCGAGCCGAGCCGAGCCGAGTGGGACCGATGCACTGTGCACAGGAACTCTGCGCCGCAGTTTGCACGCGTGAGATTTTGGGCGTTTGAGAGGCCATGGTCTAATATCTCGGAACTTGAAAATAGGTGCCATGAGTACGGTATTAAAATTAGCTTTTCTAAAACTAAATTGATGGCATTAGGTAAGAAATTCAAGACAACTGAATGCCAGATTGCGGATAAAAAGCTGGAGCAGGTGAATCATTTCAAGTATTTAGGATGTGTGTTCTCCCAGGATGGTAGTATAGTAAGTGAGATTGAATCATGGTGCAGTAAAGCTAACGCAGTTGCGATCAATAGTATTCTGTAAGAAGGAAGTCAACTCCGCGACGAAACTATCGGTCTGTTTTCAGACCAACTTTCCTTTACGGGAGTGAAAGCTGGGTGGACTCAGGATATCTTATTCACAAGCTAAAAGTAACAGACATGAAATTAGCGAGAATGATTGCTGATACGGGTGGGAACAATGGCAGTAGGGTATTTGGAATGAGGAAATAAAGGTTAAGTTAGGAATGAACTCGATGGATGAAGCTGTACGCATAAACCGGCTTCGGTGGTAGGGTCATGCGAGGCGAATGGAGGAGGATATATTACCTAGGAGAATAATGCAGGGCAAGGGGAGTAGAGGGAGAGCAAAATGACGATGGTTAGACTCAGTTTCAAACGATTTAAAGATAAGAGATACATATAGAGAGCAGCAGTTCCTAGGCGAAGTCAAAGGGCTATAATATCATTCATTAGACTAGTCCTGGAATATCGAGCGGCCATATGGGGTCCATACCAATAAGAAAGGCCTGTTACATCAGTAGGACAGACCATCCGCATAAAGTTAAAGGTAGGTCGCAGAAAACTAACGATGGTAAATATTCGTTTGTA
This sequence comes from Anabrus simplex, assembly GCF_040414725.1. Lineage (NCBI taxonomy): Eukaryota > Metazoa > Arthropoda > Insecta > Orthoptera > Tettigoniidae > Anabrus > Anabrus simplex. The sequence continues at coordinate 212,149,294 of NC_090270.1, read as the reverse complement.
AAACGGGGAACTGATGATTGGAATTCATTACCTGCAGCTGTCTTAGAGCTTTTTCCCAAAAATGTAAGATGCTTCAAGAGTAGACTTCAGCACTCTGTAAATTGTGTGCACATTTTAATGTAACGCTCAATTCACTGTAAATCGTAGTATTAAGGTATTAAGGCATCTGAATTATTTAACGTATGTGTGATTTTATGTAATGAACGTGTTGTATTTCCAATAGTAAGATAATAGTTAGTGTAAAAAAATTGAAATACTTAAGGTCGGTGTGAATTTGTACATGACGGAGTTGTAATGCTAAGCTCATTTTAAGTTTACTTCATTATCAGACTACTGAGCGTGATCATTGCCATCGGGATATTTCCCAGTTGTGACGTATCTGTTAATAATAATAATAATAATAATAATAATAATAATAATAATAATAATAATAATAATAATAATAATAATAATAATAATAATAATAATAATAATAATAATAATAACTGAACGAGATTACAGAATTAGTTACAAATAGAGAATTGTGGCGGCGTTTAGTAAATTCACAGAGGCTTGTAGACTGAACGCTGAAAGGCAAAACAATCGACAGGAACAATTTGAGTGTTTAATCTTTTGATTTACTTCCTACACTTCTTCACTGTCTGTTGCTTCCTCTCATTTTTCTATCGCGTTTTTCAAGGGTATTTTTTGTTTCTTTTCAGTTTTTAACTTCTTTTTTTAACTGAGTTTTTCACTTCAGGATAAATGAAATTAGAAAATATTTAATAAAAGATTTTACCTGAAAATGATAAACAAAGTAAATTACATCATCTTCAGGTACAATTTTGTGTTAAATATTTCCTTTTTCAGGAATTTTCTGATTTTATTTATCCTGCATAGTTTCAACAGACAATCGGGTAGCGCGGAAAAAAATTCCTTCAGATGTCAACCATGAAGGAGATAATGTTAAAATTATAATCATTTACTAATGTCTGAAGAGTGTTGTAATTTCGTCCGACTCGTTAGCTGAATGGTTAGCGTACTAGCGTTAGGTTCCGAGAGTCACGGGTTCGATTCCCGGCCGGGTCGGGGATTTTAATCGCTTCTGATTAATTCTTCTGGCTCGGGGACTGGGTGTTTGTGTCCGTCCCAACACTCTCCTCTTCATATTCACACAACATACCACACTACCAACCATCACAGAAAGTCGCAATAGTGATTACATTCCTCTATATAGGGTTGGCGTCAGGAAGGACATCGGACCATAAAACAGGGTCAAATCCATACGTGCGACGCAGTTCGCACCCGCGACCTCACAGGTTTGGGTAAAAGCGGTAGGAAAAAGAGAAGAAGAGAAGAGTGTTGTAATTTCACTCTGAAAATATGTTCACTTACTACCTTGTAGGTCATGTGGACGGATGTCTCTGTCTGTAATCGAGTAAACCCACATGTCAACTGAGTGTGGCTGAAATCGATCCCAGGACTTTAAACAAAGGAAGTGAACACCTACACTATGCAGCCCAGCCTGAGGCTGATAGTGATATGACCGATAGTCTCTAGTACGTAGTAAGTAGAGACGTCTCAGTCATGTTCTGCTGAGGAATGACAACAAAGAACAGCTGTTCTTGAAGGCTGTGTCGTGACCGTATAAGCTACGTCAAGTTATGTGGTAGATGAATGCTCAGGTTACAATATCAAAGACTCTAATGACGTGAATCAATGATACAGAGAACAAGCTATTAACTTCTCCGAATGGTTTTTCAGTAGCAGCACTTAGGAATGCATTGAAAGATCACGAACATCCCTTTAGAAGAATAATGTAGAATACGAGCTTGTGTTTCATTTTAAGGGCCTGGGGCATTTTTGATCTCATCAAGAAGAATGGAAAATAAGTGCGGAGCGCTTGGGCATTTGTGTGATTAAAAGTAAGCGTGCCCTATCAGTAGATGTACCGGCACGTTGAAGAACTCTAGATCGGAGCAATTCCGGAACTCCGGTATTCTTTTACCCTTAGAACGCCCAAAATTATGTTTTCTTTTTACTTCGTTTAATGCCGCACTCACACTTTCATATTTTCGACAATAATAATAATTTCGTGTGGCTATTTCTAGCCGAGTGCAGCCCTTGTAAGGCACGCCCTCCGATGAGGGTGGGCGGCATCTGCCATTTGTAGGTAACTGCGTGTTATTGTGGTGGAGGATAGTGTTATGTGTGGTGTGTGAGTTGCAGGGATGTTGGGGACAGCACGAACACCCAGCCCCCGGGCCAATGGAATTAACCAATTAAGGTTAAAATTCCCGACCCGGCCGGGAATCGAACCCGGGACCCTCTGAACCGAAGGCCAGTACGCTGACCATTCAGGCAACGAGTCGGACATTTCCGACAATGATGGGACAGGAAGAGGCCTTGGGCTTAGATGATGAAAATGGTGATCATGATGGTGATGATTGTTGTTTAAAGAGGCCGAATAGCTAGATCATCAACCCCTAATATTACGAGGTGCAATGAAATGAAAATCAAAACTTCAAAATGTATCTACTGACTGAACTCTAAAAAGAATGAAGAAAAAATAAAGAAATGATAGTAAAAAAAACCACAATCAATGGATCCAGTTCCCAATGCTTTAATTACTGGGTTGATGTTTATAATCTAAAGGGGTCCAAAATCTAGGTCACCAGCCCCTCATAAAGGTACAAACCACCGGTAAAGCAGAACCATGGTGTTCCTCTTATAGGGGAACTAATTACAGGTTACGTAGGCTCATGGTGTTTCTCTCATGGTGGTATTAATCACAAGTAATGTAGACCAATGGTATATCAAACACAATGATGACGATGATGTTGTTGTTGTTGTTGATGATGATTGTTTACAGAGGCCTAACACCTAGGTCATCGGCTCATAATGGTACGAAATGACACGAGATGTAATGACAATTTAAAAGTCCAAAATTCATCCACTGGCCAGAATTCAAAACGTGATGATGAAGAATATAAGTTTAAAATAATCAGCGGATCAAACTCACAATATTGAAAGTTAAAAATAAATCTAAAATCAATCCACTGACTAGAATTAAAAAAGGCGACGACGAACAATGATTACGAACTTAAAACAATCAGTGGATCCGACCCGCAATGCCCCACCTTCCCAGAAACTATCTTAAAACAATAGGATTACTGACCAAGGGGCTGCTTCCAAAGCACAATCTTGAATCAATGATGCTTGCTGTCTAAAGGGGTCCAAAATCCAGGTCAACGGCTCCTCATAATGGTACTTACCGCTAGTAAAGTAGAACCATGGTATTTCTCATGTAGCGGTACAAATAATAATAATAATAATAATAATAATAATAATAATAATAATAATAATAATAATGCTATTGGCTTTAGGTCCGACTAACTACTTTTACGGTTTTCGGAAACGCTAATCATAAGTACCTGGTAACGTAGATTCATGGTGTTCCACACATTATGGTACTACTCACATGGACATTGTCCGTCCCTCGCCTCACAGGGAACGTTGACCTGTGGTGTGTCTCACATTGCGGCGCCACTTACAGGCAACGCAAACATATGGTGTTCCTCACATAGGTGTACTAATAACAGGGATCCAAACTAACCCGTGGTGTTCCTTACATAGTGGGTACTATTCACAGGCAACGCAGACCCTTGATATCGCTCATATAGTGTTACTAATCACAGGCAACGCAGACCCTTGATGCCGCTCATATAGTGTTACTAATCACAGACGACGCAGACCCTTGATGTCGCTCATATAGTGTTACTAATCACAGGCAACGCAGACCCTTGATGTCGCTCATATAGTGTTACTAATCACAGGCAACGCAGACCCTTGATGTCGCTCATATAGTGTTACACTAATCACAGGCAACGCAGACCCTTGATGTCGCTCATATAGTGTTACTAATCACAGGCAACGCAGACCCTTGATGTCGCTCATATAGTGTTACACTAATCACAGGCAACGCAGACCCTTGATGTCGTTCATATAGTGTTACTAATCACAGGCAACGCAGACCCTTGATGTCGCTCATATAGTGTTACTAATCACAGGCAACGCAGACCCTTGATGTCGCTCATATAGTGTTACTAATCACAGGCAACGCAGACCCTTGATGTCGCTCATATAGTGTTACTAATCACAGGCAACGCAGACCCTTGGGCCGGGCGCACATTGAGAAGCAGACGGCCGCAGAGCAGGGCAGATCAGGTCAGGACAGCGTAGCTCTGACGAAACTGCGAAGTGTATGTGAGCGCACATTGCCACGCAGTCGCGCGTCAGTTCTCAGAAGGAAGGAGCAATGGCTAGCAACAATGATCTAAGTTCCGAATGAACAAAATTTGAAAATCCCACTTCCAGAATTTGTGAATAATTTTGTAGAACCGTTGCCGTACGTTTTTGTTGATAATGAGGCCTTTCCACTGTCTGAAAAATTAATGAGGCCGTATCCCAAACAAAACGTAACCGAAAACTATGAAAATAAGATTTTCAATTACAGGCTGTCGCGAGCAAGGCAAACTGTTGAATGTTCTTCTGGCACACTGGCGTCCAGGTTCCGTGCTTTCTGAAAGCCATTCGAGATCAAAATTGACAGTGTTGATAAAGTCATAAAGGCGGCTTGTGTGTTGCATAATTTTCTGAGATACAACACTTTGCCTGAAAATAATGCAGATGAGGACATTGTCAAAATGCCTGAGAACCAGTTACTTCCCTTGGTACACAAGAGGAGTACATCTAGTGCTTTTATAGTGAGGCAGAAGTTTACCAATTATTTCAACACGGTAGGAAGTGTGCCGTGGCAAGCGGATAAAGTTTCAAGAGAAAAATACCGACTTACTACGATGACTAGAAATTCCAGGTAACTGGCATTGTTCCCCTTTTTCAGTCTTCTATGCAACGTCAAAAATATACCTGGGGAAGCCGAATTATTGCCTGGTGTGCTGGCATATTCTTCAGATTGTTTAATTTCTTTTTAATTTTCGTATTTACGTAGATGACTTATTGTATTACGATTATTCGTTTTCTACATATTTGTCCTTTTCCTAAAGTATTTTCTAAAGAGTATTTGTGAATAAATTGTTTTGATAGTAGCCTACTTACCATCGTTAACATTCACGTCCTTGGCAATTTCGCTCTAAATATCTAGTTTTAATGTTATTCACACAGTCCATATGATTCACATCGTATAAAACAGGGTACGACCGCACGGCTTCGACCATTTTTCCCTCCATGTCTCAACTACTCAACTAACTACGCGACACGTGCGCAGGAAACTGTGTTTCGAAGACTGCGCGTGGTAGGCGGAAGTAGGTGCAGAACTGATCTGCTCTGCTCTGACCTGCCCTGTCTGTCAACTTGCGATGGTGCAATGATTTGTGTGGATTACAAAAATCTGCTCTGCGCTGCGCTGCTTTAGCTGCTTCGCCTGCGTCCCAATGTGCGCCCGGCCTTGATGTCGCTCATATAGTGTTACTAATCACAGGCGACGCCCAGACCCATGGTGTTTCTCACACGATGGTACCGTGGTATCAATCACAGGCAACGTAAGCCTGTGGTGTCCCGCATATAGTGGTATTAATCACAGGTACTGTAAACCTGTGAACAGTGAACCACTCTCTGCTACTACTAATCATAAACCTATTGTGTACTTAACATAGTGGTACTGTCCAGCTCCATGGCTAAATAGTTAGTGTGACCAAGCTCGATAGCTGCAGTCGCTTAAGTGCGGCCAGTATCCAGTATTCGGGAGATAGTAGGTTCGAACCCCACTGTCGGCAGCCCTGAAAATGGTTTTACGTGGTTTCCCATTTTCACACCAGGCAAATCCTGGGGCTGTACCTTAATCAAGGCCACGGCCGCTTCCTTCCCACTCCTAGCCCTTCCTTGACCCATTGTCGCCATAAGACGTATCTGTGTCGGTGCGACGTAAAGCAACTAGCAAAAAAAAAAAAAAAAAGTTAGTGTGATGGCCTTTGATCACAGGGGTACCGGGTTTGATTCTCGGTAGGGTCGAGAATTTTAACCACCATTGGTTAATTTTTCTGGCACGAGGGCTGGGTGTATGTGTCGTCTTCATCATCATTTCATCCTCATCATGACGCGCAGGTCACCTATGGCAGTCACATCGAAAGACCTGCACCTGGCGAGCCGAACATGTCCTCGGACACTCCCGGCACTGAAAACCATCATTTCATAGTGGTACTACTCGCAAGTAAAGGCAACTCATCGTTTTCCCCGCGTGATGGTACTATTTACAAGTAGTTTCATGGTTCTAATTCAATCATCTCTTGGTCGCCTCCTTTAGTCGCCTTTTACGACATGCAGGTGATACTATGGGTTATTCTTCGTCTGCGTCCTCCACCCACAGGGGTTCCAAACACAATGGAACCACTCACAGGTAACACAAACCCATGGTGTTTTGCACATAGATGTACTACTCACAAGCAACGCAGACCCATGGTGTTCCTCACACAGTGGGAGTAATCATGGGCGCTAGCCAAACGCGTGGTGTTTCTCATAGTGTGGTACTACTCATAGGTAGCGCAGACCCATTCTGAACACGGTCAACTAACACATTCCAGCGCAACGTACAGCACCTTTTTTCGCATGGACATTAGTCTGCGTAGCCGAATGTCCACCCCACGCCTCGGTGGAATACACACGATGGTACTAACCACAGTCCCACAGTGTTCCTCACATAAGGGTACTACTCCTAGGTAACGTAGATCCATGGTGTTTATTTTAGAAGTTGCTTTACGTCGCACCGACACAGTGTAAGTCTTATGGCGACGATGGGATAGGGAAAGGCTAGGAGTGGGGAAGGAAGAGGCCGTGGCCTTAATTAAGATACCTGGTGTAAAAATAGGAAACCACGGAAAACCATCTTCAGGGTTGCCGACAGTGGGGTTCGAAACCGCTATCTCCCGAATACTGGATACCGGCCGCACTTAAGCGACTGCAACTATCGAGCTCCGTCCCATGGTGATACTAATCGCAAGTAACGTCGATCCTCACGTAATGGTACAAATCACAAGTAGTCGCATGGTTCTAAAATCATCGTCCCTTTGTCGCCCCCTTTTAGTCGCCTCTCATGACAGGCAGGGGATATATCGTGGGTGTATTCTTCGTCTGCGTCGCCCACTCGCAGGGGGAGGGGGTGAGATGAGGCGACCATGGTACAGCCCCAGGATTTGACTGATGTGAAAAAGGGAAATCATGGAAAAACCTTTTATTTAACTAGGCCTACTTGTTTTTTTCTATTGGCTTTACGTGGCACCGACACAGATAGGTCTTGTGGCGACGACGGGACAGGAAAGGGCTAGGACTGGGAAGGAAGCGGCCCCAGCATTAAAGTACAGCCTGGTGTGAAAATGGGAAATCACGGAAAACCATCTCCAGGGCTGCCGACAGTGGGGTTCGAACCCACTATCTCCCGAATACTGGATACTGGCCGCACTTAAGCGACTGCAGCTATCGAGCTCGGTAGCTACTTGTTTAACGTCGTACTAACACATCGAAGGTTTTCGGCAACGGAAGGATGGGGAAGGGATAAGATTGGTAAGGTAGTGGCCGTTACCTTAACTATTAAGTTACAGCTCCAGAATTTGCCTGGTGTGAAAATGAGAAACCACGGAAAACCATCTTCAGGGCTGACGAAGGTGGGATTCGAACCCACCATCTCCCGAATCCAAGCTCACAGCTGCGCGACCTTTACTGCGCAGCCAATTCGTTCATTCAAACACGATCTAATTGTATATGGTTTTCTTAACATCACTCTCTTGTTACAAGTCAGGAGAAGATTGTAGTTGTGTCTTGACCAAAAAATTACAGTAAGAGGTTCAAGCTACCTTTTCTTGAAGGCATGGGTTGTTCAAATACCATGAAATTAGCCAAATGAATACACTCCAAAGCAGCATTCATGATGAATATTAGCAGGTAATGGCGTTTATTGATTAGCTGTGTGACTGCTGAATCTGATAAAATTTACGTAATGCATACTTGTACTGGAAGACATAAAAAACTAGAAAAAGTGACCTACAAATTTTAGCGCCGGACTCAGACGGTTGAGGCGCTGGCCTTCTAACCCTAACTAGGCAGGTTCGGTCCTGGCTCAGTCCGGTAGTATTTGAAGGTGCTCAAACACGTCAGCCTTGTTTCGGTAAATTTACTGGCACGTACAAGAACTCCTGTGGGACAAAATTCTGGCACCTCGACGTCTCCGAAAACCGACAAAAGGTCGTTAGTGGGACGTAAAAAACCAATAACTAAAACAAATTTATGATTATGTTTTCTAGAAAGTTGATACCTTACAAAAATCAAAAGTTTTAATTTATTTGTGTGATGAATCTTAATTTTTAAATAGAAAGAAAAATACGAAGATACACCGAAATTCTTCCAAGACATAAAAATAATAAGATAACGAACATGCATTTTTTGGTAACACAGTTCGGCAATTTATTTAGGGGAATTTGCAATATAGGCTGATATATCTTCTAATTATAGTTACTTATAAAGGATAGTCCTTTCTGTTTATGTCTTGTATATAAAGACGAACAAAAGGTGACATTCAGACATTTTCGTGACCTTTGGATGTCAGAGAGCGATGTATTGTGCGGATAGCCACCAGAATTTTATGACCACAGGTGATTACATCAATGCCAGCCTACCTCTACAGTGGAGCACGTTTCCTGTCACTAACATGAAGTTTTTGAGAACTGCGGCATGTGATCGTCCACCGTCTATCATAGTGATACGAGGGCAATTGGCACAACTGACTACTCAGCTGTACTTTGAAGAACACCTGTAGTCCTACATGGAACCTTCTCCAACTCAGTGCACAGATGACATTTAACAACAACATAACATTCACTTGGATACAGCTCAATTTTATCAGAAGTATTTTTTCAACAGTTCTTTGGCCTACCCGTTCACCTGACTTATCACACATCGAAAATTCAGGAGATACCAGGCTCATAGTTTGAAGCATAGTTTGCAACATCTGTACCAAGTGTGTCGCAAAATAACGTACATTTATTTGTTTCGATGCTTATCGTATCAACGTGTATCCCGGCACGAAGCGGCCCTACTCCTTATTAAAGATGACTTCAGTCTGCACTTCAGGTGAACAATATATGGTTCTGATGAAACGGTACGGTACCGTAATTAATTCGTTCTTCCACCTGTACCATCGCACTATTAAAATATACCTTGAATCCATCGGTTCCTTACTTGTGTGCAAGCACTTGTTATAATATTTATGACAACAAAGGATCCATCGCCCTGAGGCAAGATAATAATCAATTAAAGTACATGTTCATTAAATCCGATAATAATAATAATAATTTCGTGTGGCTATTTCTAGCTGAGTGCAGCCCTTGTAAAGCAGACCCTCCGATGAGGGTGGACGGCATGTGTAGATAACTGCGTGTTATTGTGGTGGAGGATAGTGTTGTGTGTGGTGTGTGAGTTTTAGGGATGTTGGGGGACAACACACACCCCCAGCCCCCGGGTCACTGGAATCAACCAATGAAGGTTAAAATCCCCGACCCGGCCGGGAATCGAACCCGTGATACTCTAAACCGAAGCCCAGTACGCTGACTATTCAGCCAACGAGTCGGACAATTAAATCCGATGTGCCTCCGTATAAAATATTGTTTATTTAATCATACTGGGTCTCCCGCACAACTGCTTGTTATTGCAAGTTCTGCGACCGACATCAGCTGCGAGCCTTCGCGTAATAAAATCGTAACCTGCCATAGAATAATAAAATTTAATGTTCCGGGAAGTCTGTGGAACGCAAAGGTTGAAAGAAGATGGGGGCATGTATGGGTGGATAGAGAAAAGATTAAATAGCAATTTAAAAAATTAAAATTTTGGAATATATTTCTTTCCTCCGTTTTTCTCTCTTTTTCTTTCAAACTTTTCAATTTGCTAAGAAAATAACAAAAATCAAGTACAAGGTCCTGCTAGCGAGCTTGAGTAACCATATTAAAAAAGGTAGGATAATCAGATAACAATAATTTAACAACATGAGTTTGAAGCTCCCTAGTTACAAATTTAACAAGAGCGCCATTGCTCCCTTCAATACCTACTCAAGGAACTGAGCTCCAAAGTTTTACACCAATAGGACGGACGTGGGTTCCTTAACATGTCACACAGAGTGGTTAGTGAAACACACCCAAACCGGTTTTTTTTTTTGCTAGGGGCTTTACGTCGCCCCGACACAGGTAGGTCTTATGGCGACGATGGGATAGGACAGGTCTAGGAGTTGGACGGAAGCGGTCGTGGTTTTGATTAAAGTACAGCCCAAGCATTTTCCTGATGTGAAAATGGAAAACCACGGAAAACCATTTCCAGGGCTGCCGACAGTGGGATTCGAACCCACTATCTCCCGGATGTAAGCCCACAGCCGCGCGCCCCTAACCGCACGGCCAAATCCGTTTAGCGAGGTACTTTTCACCAGTGCCCTACCAAGGTTCCCCTGTGAGTAAGCACACTTCACGGTCCTGCCCTAGCCCTGCAGCTACTGAAAACCAACGGGCTCACGTACCTCAACAAATGCTTGGACCCAATCAGGATTTTCATCCAAATGTACAGTTTGGTTCTGTATCCCAAGGCAAAGAGACAGCTTCACCATATTTATCAAGCTTTGGTGAAAATGAGTAAACTGAATATTTTCATGTCAGCTCTCGAAAAATGTAACACTGAAGTTAAAGTCAAATAATGTCTATTCATTTCTATAATTATTTTAATCAACTCACCTTCAAATAATCCATACGTAGGACTTTGTAAACAGCTTAATTTGTTTCCAGTACAATGCAATCAAGAGAAATCTTGGTTGGCCGTTCAGTTAGGGGCGCGCAGCTGTGAGCTTGCATCCGGGATATAGTGGGTTCGAACCCCACTGTCGGCGGGACTGAAGATGGTTTTCCGTGGTTTCCCATTTTTACACCAGGCAAATGTTGGGGCTGTGCCTTAGTTAAGGCCACGGCTGCTCCCTTCCCATTCCTAGGCCTTTCGTATAACATCGTCGCCATAAGACCTATCTGTGTCGGTGCAACGTAAAGCAAATTGCAAAACAGAAATTGTTGAATACTTCAGATCTTCGCAACTACTTCCAAACGCCAAGAATCTCAGTGTTGCAATGAGTCTTTTGTAGGGCGCTGGGGGATGGCTTGCCTCGTAACCGTACATTGTTTAGCGATAAAATGGATGACCAATGAAAGAAGGTGTAAATATGTATCGTGGTCCATCCTCAAGCAATTGTGGAAATCTTTCGGGAAGACCTCTAGTTTAGTAATTAGATTCTTGTGGGAATTCACGCTTCTCTTCAAAAATCACTCCCTGCACCTTTTCTGGACCTACTCTTGCGGATGCAGTACCATGGAATCACATAACCGACAGCCGCTAAGATATCATTATCCATTGATGCCATTATAAAAAGAATGCAAAGCCACGAGAACAACCACCACCAATCAACACAGAATTAGTGTGTTGACCAGGAGTTGAATCTGGAGAAAATCTCCAAGGCCTTTTTCTTGAGGATTTCCTTGAGGAAAATCCTCTCCGTGTGGGGACAGAGGTTCGGTAGAGGAAATCCATAAGGAAGTCCGGAAGGTTCTTCCTTGAGGATTTTCTCTACGTGTATGACCATATTTACGAAAAAAGAAGTGCCTTTAAAATTAGTTTAGAACATACAGTCAGAAACAAAAGTCTACATACACTTCAAAAATTTCATGTAAGTGTAATCAAAACAGAACATTTTACTTATCTGCACTTACAAAATAAAATGATTGACTTGTAAATACTTTATGGCATTAATAACAAAGTGTAGAACTAAAGGCCATATATCGCTCATTTCTGAAACGAAACAAAATGTTCAGGAACAAAAGTGAACATACACTGACAATTTTTTCACTCTCATATTAGGTTCAGAACATTTGTTTCCACCTTTTGCAGTACCAGTTTCCAAACGCTGGGGCATCGATTCCACTGGGATTTTGGCGACTTATGGTGAAATTTTGTTCCATTCTGTTCTTACGGAAAGTTTTAAATCACCCTTCTTCTTGAAGGAATATTTCCTAACGTTCTTTCCAAAGGTGTTCAATAGGGTTAATGTCGGGGAGTGGGGGCTGGAGAACTGAATAAAATTCCTTGGGAGCATTTTAGAGCAGTAATTCTTGCACTATTGCAACGGTATGTTTAGGTTCGTTGTCTTATTGAATGGCCCTATCATTTCTTAGTCCCAGTTTTTCAACAGAGATTTTCCTCTGATACATACAGATACTTCCATTTATCCTCTTCATTTTCAGTAAACACTAAATTGCCTACCCCAACACCAGACATGCAACCCCAAACAAGAATATTCCCAACTCCATGTTTCACTAATGGAACAAGATTTTTCTTTTGGAGGCTTTCATTGGGTTTTCTCTGTACTTTGATTTCTATCACAGCGAAATAAAGGATATAAATATTTACTGGCTGGAAGGACATCGCAAGCGCAACTTAAAACAACAAACATGCGGCAAGGGTTGCCCAGAAATGGTGAAATAAGCGGGTCTATGTAGACTTTTGTTTCCGACTTTACATACTGTACTTCATTATAGACTATTATGCCTTTCTTTCTCTCTCTCTCTCTCTCTCTCTCTCTCTCTCTCTCTCTCTTTCTCTCTTTATGAGTGATGGCGGTAGAATGCAGCCGCAGCATCTCTGCCAGTCGTAGGAAGTGAATGAAAGGGGGACAAGGAGCATTTGACTTTGGAGGGTGTTCTGATGACCACGGTTCTCCTAGCTGCTCCTATCTGATGTCCATTGGTCAACTCTTTTTCTTTTCCGACCCCGATGTATTAGGTTTGCGAGGCCTAGAGAGTCATTCATCTTCATGCCCTTCATGGCCCTTCTCTTCTTTTCAGTGATACCTTCATTCTTCCTTTTCCCCTCTGGTTCGACAGAGCTTTGAGAGACCCAAATAGGAAAACAAGGCACCTGGAATTGATGACATACCCTCAGAATTACTGACCGCCTGATGAGAAACCAGCATGGGGAGATTTTTTCATTTAGTGTGCAAGATGCTTGACACTGAAGAAGTGGCATCCGATTTTAGACAGAATGTTATTATACCTATTCCCAAGAAATCAGGTGCTGACAAGTGTGACCATAAGTTTAGTATTTCACGCTTGCGATATGTTAGCACATATTATTTATAGAATAATGGAAAGACAAGGTGAAACTGAGTTCGAAGAAGATCAGTTTGGCTTCAGAAGATATGTAGGAACACGTGAAGCAATCTTCACTTTGCGTCTGCTCTTACACGATCGAATTAAGAAAGACAAGTCTACGTATATGACATTCGATAATGTTGATGGGATCAAGGTATTTGAGTTTATAAAGGTGATGGGGGATAAGATACCTAGAAAGAAAGATTATATACAATCTGTACAAAAGTCGGTCTACAGTGATAAGAATCGAAGGCTATGAAATAGCAGCACCAATGCAGAAAGGTGTGAGGGAATGCTGCAGTTTGCTCCTCTTCTTTTCAATATTTACGTAGAACAGACGGTAAAGATAAATCAAAGAGGAATGTACAAAAGGAGAGGAAATCAAAACTCTGAGATTTGCCGATGATATTGTTATTTTATCTGAGACTGTAGAAGATCTGGAGAAATCGTTGACTGGTATGGGCACAGTCTTGGACAAGGAGTACAGGATGAAAATAAATAAATCCAAAACAAATGTAATGAAGTGCAGTCGAATGAAGTCAAGTGATGCAGGAAAATTAGATTAGGAAATGAGGCCTCAAAGGAAGTAGATAGATATTGTAACTTGAGTAGTAGAGTAACTAATCATGGCAGAAGCAAGGGGAACATAAAATGCAGACTAGCACAAGCAAGGAATGTCTTTCTTAAGGGGAAAATGAGAACTCAGTTCGAACATTGATTTAGGAATTAGAAAGACAGTTTTGAAGACTTTCATCTGGAGCAGAGCCTCTCAAACGCCCAAAATCTCACGTATGCAAACCGAGGCGCAGAGGCTCCGTGCACTGAGCATCGGTCCGACTCGGCTTGACTTGGATGGTGTAGTGTACTGAGAGCGACGAAGCGTTCGGTGATAGATGGCTTGTTTATCAGTGAAATAGATAAGCGCAGAATAACATAATAATGGAGCAACCTGTTTCGAAGAAAGCAAAGACTTCCGAAAGTCAATTTCAATCGAACTGGGAACTTTCGCATTTTTCACAGTCGTGACGATGAAGCTAAATGCTTAATCTGTGGGACAATAATTACGTGATCATCTATATTTTTTCGCTGGTGGCTTTACATCGCACCGACACCGTCTTATGGCGACGATGGGATAGAAAATGTATAGGAGTTGGAAGGAAGCGGCTGTGTTCTTCATTAAGGCACAGCCCCAGCATTTGCCTGGTGTGAAAATGGGAAATCACGGAAAACCATCTTCAGGGCTGCAGACAGTGGGATTCGAACCCATTATCTCCTGGATGCTAGCTCACAGCTGCGCGCCTCTAACCGCACGGCCAACTCGCCCGGTGCGTGATCATCAAAAACATCTATTTTTCAATACAAAGACTTTGCTCGAATTCTACGAGAATTTGTCGAAGGAAGATTTTCCTAAGCTGCATCGAGAAGCAGCTATCTCTATGTTTGGTTCTACATGCATATGTGAAAGAGCTGTTACTTTTTCTGTTTTGACTTGTACGAAAACTAGATTGCGTGCGAGTATTTAAAGAACGCTCACAGAATTGCTGTTAGCCGATCCCTTGTTCCAGACATTACTGGTAAAGGAAAAGGAAAAGAAGAGCTAGAGAAGATAAATTGTCCGCTCAAACCAAATTGTCGAATACAACAGTGTCTCCGCTCACCGCACATAAACATTTCGCAGTGAGGGGAGAATCAGCGGGTAAGGTGAAGAGGGTGGAGTCAGGCCGAACGGGTGAGACAGATGTAGGGACAGAGGAGTGGGGGTTTGCACTCTGGTCAACCGAGTGAAGTCGTCTCCTCCACCTTGCACCGTGCAGAGCACCGGCGCATGCACCCAGAGGGGACCTGGCCTGGAGAATGGTATTGTATGGAAGTGAAACATGGACAATAACTATCTCAGAAAGAAAGTGAATGGACACGTTTGAAATGTGGTGATAAAGAAGAATGCTGAAGGTGAGATGGGTAGATCGATTCACGAATGAAGAGATAGTGAATCGAATTGGTGAGATGAGATTTGACGAGAAGAAGAGATAGAATGTCCTGCCTTTAGACACCGATGACTTGTTCGAGTAGATTTTGTCGGAAGTGTAGACGGTAGACCAAGGTATGAAAATGACAAACCGATTAGAGTAGATGTAGGATGACCGAGTGAGTTGGCCGAGCGGGTAGGGTCGCCCAGCTTTGAGATTCTATTCGGGAGATAGTGGGTTCTAACCCCATTGTCGGTAGTCCTGAGGATGGTTTTCCGTGGTTGCCCATTTTCACACTACACAAATCCTGGCGTTATAGGCCTACCTCAATTAAGGCCACGGCCGCTCTTTCACACTCCTGGCTCTTTCCTATCTCATCGTCGCCATAAGACGTATGTGTGTTGCTGCGCCGTAAAACAAATTATAATTAGGTGTAGGGTGTAGTAGTTATGTAGAAATAAAAAGGTTAGCACAGGGAAGGGTGGCATGGAGAGCTGTATCAAACCAGTCTGTGGACTGGTGACACAAACAACAGCATGGGGTTAAGAGAGGACGATTGTCCAGTTGTACTTCCTCTTCCAAAATTAATCCCCACCACCACTTGCTATGCGTTAAGTCTGCAAGTATGAAGTATGTGCCTTCATAATCCTCTATTTGCAACTAGCATTGTGACTTCATATAATTCCACATCTCTTACCTTCAAGTAACAGGAACTGAGTCTAACCATTGTCGCCCTCATCTTTCCATGCTTCTCTTACCCTGCATGACCGAGTTCAATATTCAATATTCAATATTCTCCTACATAACCTATTTTCCTCTACTTACCGCGGGCCGATGACCTTCGATGTTAGGCCCCTTTAAACAACAAGCATAATCATCATCATCATCATCTACTTACCGCGCATGATCCTACCCCTGAAGCTAATTTACAGTATACGCACGGCTTGATACATCGAATACATTCCTAACTTTTTTTTTCAATTTGCTTTACATCGCACCGACACAGATGCGTCCTATAGAGACATTCCTAATTTAAACCTTATCGTCTCATTCAGAGTACCTTCCTGCCATCGTTCCCATCTGTTTGTACCAGAAATAACGCTCGCACTTCTCGCAACTGTTACTTCCAATTTACGAATCAGATATCCCGAGTCCACCCAGATTTCACTCCCGTACAGAAAAGTCGATCTGAAAACATTAATTTCATCCAAGAATTTACTTCTTTTATAGGAGAATGTTTTCAACTTCGCAAATCGGAATCGAGAATTTATTTTTAGCTTTGTGCGTAAATTTAGGTAGCGATCCTGTAAGTTGAAATTGGTAAGGTTCTTTGCCGAACAAACATAACACCAAGGGATCCTTCAAAGCTGCATGAATCATATTTAAGTTTCAGGAGCATTCACATCCAGTTCTTTATTTTAGTAAATTTCTCTTTAATGTAATCTATATAATACCAGCGTTTAAAAATAATATTACTATTTATTACTACACTTTAGAAGACTAACTAAGTCATTGCTGCAATTTTCTTCTGTCCCAATTGTTGTGATATTATCATAAAGGCGCGGTCATTCAACGTCGTCATTCTTTAGAATGTGACGGTCCATGTGAGATGTTAAGAAGGCTAATTACGTTTCGGTCTGGTAGATGTCAACGATGTGCAGAATATTTTATTGGCGTGTTGTCAAGATCACTCATTTAAATTTTATTGGAACGCAACGGTTCTCAGTTTTAATAACTGTGTTGATGGGATGAGAGTGCCTCATGGGGATCACTGTAAGTACCTAGGTGCTAACATAAGGAATGGTCTTCGTAATTTCATTAACGAGCTTGTAAAGAAAGGGTACAGATCTCTTCTCATGGTTATGAGGGTATTTTAGGGTTGTAGTAAGGATGTGAAGGAGAGGATGTAGAAGTCTGTGGTAAGACCCCAATTAGAGTACTGTGTAGCAGCAGCAGTGTTTGGGACCCATACCAGGACTCCTTGAAACGAGAACTGGAAAAGATCAAAAGGAAAGTAGCATGATTTGTTCTGGGTGTTTTTTTTTTTTTTTTTTGCTATTTGCTTTACGTCGCGCCGACACAGATATGTCTTATGGCGACGATGGGATAGGAAAGGCCTAGGAATTGGAAGGAAACGGCCGTGGTCTTAATTAAGGTACAGCCCCGGCATTTGCCTGGTGTGAAAATGGGAAACCACGGAAAACCATCTTCAGGGCTGCCGACAGTGGGGCTCGAACCCACTAGCTCCCGATTACTGGATACTGGCCGCACTTAAGCGACTGCAGCTATCGAGCTCGGTGGGTGATTTTCGACAAAAAAAGAGTGGTATTACAAAAATGTTGCAAAGCCTAGCCTGGGAAGACTTGAGAGTTAGGAGACGAGCTGCTTGACTAAGCAGTATGTTTCGAGTTGTCAGTGGAGAGATGACGTGAAATGAGACATTAGGAGGCGAAAAAGCTTGAGAAGAGTGTTTAAAAGTGGCAAGTTCATAATATGAAGACAAAGGTGGAATTCAAGAGGAAAAATTAGGGCAAATATTTATTTACAAGACAAGGAATAAAGGATTGGAATAGTTCATCAAGGAAACGTTCGATAAATTTCCGAGTTCTTTGCAACTATTTAAGAAAAGGCTAAGTAAACACTTGATATTGAGTCTGCCACCTGGGCGACGGCCTTAAATGCAGATGATTGATGGTAGATTGAAACTGATGATTGAAAACTCTCCTTTGGTAAATCAAGTTTTGTTACGCTACGCTTGACACTTCCTTAATCATTTCATCATCATCATCTGCTTACCCTCTAGGGTCGGCTTTTCCCTCGGACTTAGCGAGTGTCCTGGAGCTTCAGACTCTTGGTCGGGGGATACAACCGGGGAGTATGACCAGTATCTCGCCCAGGCGGCCTCACCTGCTATGCTGAACAGGGGCCTTGTAGGGGGAAGGGAAGATTGGAAGGGATAGGCAAGGATGAGGGAAGGAAGCGGCCGTGGCCTTAAGTTAGGTACCATCCCGGCATTCGCCTGGAGGTGAAGTGGGAAACCACGGAAAACCACTTCGAGGATGGCTGAGGTGGGAATCGAACCCACCTCTACTCAGTTGACCTCCCGAGGCTGAGTGGACCCCGTTCCAGCCCTCGTACCACTTTTCAAATTTCGTGGCAGAGCCGGGAATCGAACCCGGACCTCCGGGAGTGGCAGCTAATCACGCTAACCACTACACCACAGAGGCGGTTCCTTAATCATTTGATATTAAATATCTTAATTTTATAAACACAGAGCCAACTAAAATGTACCTAGGATTTTGTATCCTGTTTCTAATATTTCTGTTCAAATAACTTTTGAAATGGTCTGTTCGTCTTTATAGACTTAATTGATTTTGGCAACATACATGTTGTTTTTAAGAGGAAAAGTAACTTAATTGCGTGAGAAGGTAGTTTCTTAAAACGCTTACAAACATGGGTTAGTATGCACTACTTTAAAAATGCCTATATTTTCGATTTTATTGTTAATTATTTTTGATATTGGCCAACGGGGGCGTGATTAGCTCAGTGGCTTAGCTGCGTGCTTCCCACTTGGACGGCTGAGGTGCAAATCCCGCTCAATCCTAGGTCGAGATTTTTATTTTTAGAATTACGTAGTGTCAGGAAGGGCATCCGGTCTCAAACCGCTGATCAAAACCAAAATGAGCCTGGGGGGCTCCAGCGATCCCACAAATAACTGGGAAAGGCTGAAGAACATTTGTCCGACTCCTTGGATGAATGGTCAGCGTTGAGGTCTTATGTTAAGAGGTTCCGGGTTCGATTCCCGGTGGGGTCTGATTAATTCTTCGGGCTCGGGGACTGGGTGCTTGTGTTTGTCCCAACACTTTTCACTTCATATTCATACAATGTACTACACTACCAACCGCCACAGGGTTGGCATCAGGAAGGACATCCGGTCATAAAACAGGGCCAAATCCACATGTGCGACACAGTTCGCACCCGCGACCCCACAAGTGTGGGAAAAGCAGTAGAAAAAGAAGATTTGCTATTGGCGAATAGTAAGCACCGGGGGTCTTTGTTCAGAAGGTCCTGGTTTCGGTTCCCGGCCGGATTGTACATTACAGCTGTGTCAGGTTAATTCGTTCGACTCGGGGACTGGGTATTTGTGTTCGTCTAAATACACATTTCTTCATTCACATCACATCACATCACATCACATCACATCACATCACATCACATCACATCACATCACATCACATCACATCACAACACATCACATCAGCAACGCTGAGAAACGCAATAGTGATCCAACAGGAAGGGCACCCAACCGTAAAACTGCACCAGGTCCACACGTGCACCACCCATCGTAGCCGCTACCCAGCCAGGTGTTGGAGACTTGGAGGTAATGTAAGAATTATTGTTCATTGATATTCTACGGTACGAAATAAATATATTAACAACATAATCATACGTGCGGAAGAGCAGGCATAGTTCCCTTCTCCTCTCTTTGTACATCATTAACGTGCTGTAAATGTTAACAAATATAGAAAAAATTACCTTTCAGGAATCTTTAACCTCATTGTGCTGCTATTGTGTCCTTTCAGATTACAAAGCTCTAGTTTCGAAACTTTTTCTACTGGTGGATGAGTTAAGCCAAACCTCATAAAACAACCGCCGGCCCCCGTGGCGTAGGGGTAGCGTGCCTGCCTCTTACCCGAAGGCCCCGGGTTCGATTCCCGGCCAGGTCAGGGATTTTTACCTGGACCTGAGGGCTGATTCGAGGTCCACTCAGCCTGCGTGATTAGAATTGAGGAGCTATCTGACGGTGAGATAGCGGCCCCGGTCTGGAAAGCCAAGAATAATGGCCGAGAGGATTCGTCGTGTTGACCACACGACACCTCGTAATCTGCAGGCCTTCGGGCAGAGCAGCGGTCGCTTGGTAGGCCACGGCCCTTCAAGGGCTGTAGTGCCATGGGGTTTGGTTTGGTTTTTTTCATAAAACAACCATAAACGACAAGCGTCAAATGTCTCCACCACTTGACCAAATATACCTTCGAATATATCGTGCAATTAAAGGTAACCACGAAGTTGGTATAGAAGGCCAGGAAGGAGGGAGAAGAAACTGGCATCATAGCAAAGATGATCCACAATAGGAAAGATTCAGAGATGTACATTTCTCTAACTGACATTTATTTTATTATATGCAAAATTTATTTCATATTAATTTGTATTTATATATTTATTTTTATATCCTGCATATGTTAGATATGCAAATCTAATATATTAGTTACATTAAAATTATTTTGAATTCACTTTCATCCTACTATTTTTAAATTGTGTAAATTTAAGTGTACATGTTATATTTCCCTGAGATAAATATGTTTAAAAATCAGTACAATACTTTCTTAATCACGCTGTGAATTTTTTAAATGCTATTTGTTCGTTGCGTCGACCTAGAAAGATTTTTTGCCCCTACTTGCACCATATGTTAGGAACCTGCGTGTATTTGGAAATTGCCGAAGTTTAAAATGTTGAATATTAAACGTGAAGGACGACACAAACACCTAGTCCCCAGGACAGGGATATTAATCATTTACAATTAAACCCCCTGACCTAGCCGGGAATCGAACACGGGGCCGCCGAGTGACAGGCGGGCGCATTGCCCCCTACATCACGGGGCCGGAAAATACGCTGTGTTAGTAAGTATAGTTGCAGCCAGACTTTTAACAACCACATTTGATGATTACCTTACGAAATTCATTAAAATTCATTGATAGATATCCCAACAGTGATACAGATTGTCATCTGGTAGTAGTGTTGGCTACTGAATGCATGATTCGAAGCAGTGTATCGATTCATTCAAGTGTCCGAGTGAATCGATTCACAGGAACGGCGAGCTCACGGCACACGATTCAGCTTACTCCCAGCGGACAGTGCTGAGTGGCGCACTCACTAGACGTTGACGGGGAGCCGAGCTTCCGCTGCAGCGAGACAGTGAATCATGGCACATCGAAAGAATCGTGAACGAGCGCGGCTCAGTGAGACACATGATACACACGGCTCCTTATCGGCTCACTGGACACGCGGAGAGCCGAGCTTCCGCTGCAGCGAGACATACAGTGAGCCATGGCACACGGAAAGAATCGTGAACGAGCCGGCTCAATGAGACACAAGATACGCACGGCTCCTTATCGGCTCACTGCAGCGAGACTCTAGCCTGCCCTATGACTGTGAGTTATGCTCATGACCACTTAAAAGTACCTGTTTTATATTGGGAAGAACGCTCAGTATTTTCTCGGTTCATATGTCACATCGTTGCACAAGACTTCACTCATATGTGGACAGACGCAATAACAGTAACTTGAATCAGAAAACCAGCGGGCTACTGTACATCTCGGGTAGCCTATACAAAATATGACGATTTAAAAAAATCCTCAGCTGATAGAAAAAATACATATTTTCAAAAATGACTGAGCGAGTTGTCGTGCGGTTAATATCGCGTGGCTATGCACTTGCATTCGGGGGATGGTGGGTTCGAATCCCACCGTCGGCAGCCGTTAAGATGGTTTTCCGTAGTTTCCCCATTTTCACACCAGGAAATGCTGGGACTGTACCTTAATTCAGGCCATGGCTGCTACCTTCCTAATCCTAACCTTTCCCACCCTGCGTCGCCGGAAACCTTCGATGTATTAGAGTAACTAGCATTTTTTCTAAGAAAGGAGTTCATAGTATGAAGACCAGATGGCAGCTGCGAGCACTGAATGCTGTTACTGCTGTCTTACCAGCACATACTACACAGATGCAGTAGGAGCGGTGCCCAATGAGCCGTGAATCGGATCACTGTATCGATTCAGTAACGTGAAAGGAATCAAATGAATCGATTCAGTAAAATGAATCGAATGTCCCCTCACTATCTGGTAGAGTATATCGGAGATTCAAAAGCGACACGCCGGGAGCCTAAACGGCGTCATATTAAATCTGGAAATTTATCCAGTTTTAACTTTGCACTGACACATACTTTATAGAATATTAAGAACGGCTCTAACATAAGCTAGAATTAATTAAGATACTGAACGGGCCACATTCGGTTGGTAGTCCCCTGGACTTTTGCGAGTCTAGCCATCCTATCCTTACGCCATTGATTCAGAGTCGAATCGACCACCTGAAAGAAATCCAGGAGAAATGGCTAAAGAATATGCCCATAATAATAATAATAATAATAATAATAATAATAATAATAATAATAATAATAATAATAATAACATCCAAGGATAAGAAGTAAGAGAGTCAGAAAATTCCGGGAAGTTAAGGACAACTGTTACTTAATTGACCAAATGAAAATCCGTAGCCTATTTCCAGTCAGGTCAGGAATGGAATGAATGAAGCCCCCATCTAGCGGCGAAGATAGGAATTGTGTCACACTCCTCTGGGCAATGGTTAATGGCTGACATGAAATGAAATTGCAGAGTGTTGCCGGAATGAAAGATGACAGGGAAAACCGAAGTATCCGGAGAAAATCCTGTCTCACCTAAGCTTTGTCCAGCACAAATCTCACATAGAGTTAACGCGATTTGAACCACGGAATTTCGCTGTGAGAGAACGGCATGCTGTGCTCTCTCTGGACCACATTCTGCGAAAAGTGCACCTTTAGAAAAAATATATTAAAAGTAATATTTTACATTTGAAGAGCCTCCGTGGCTCAGACAGCAGGCGGGACAGGTTTTTCTCTGGGTACTCCGGTTTTCCCTGTCATCTTTCATTCCAGCAACACTCTGCATTCTCATTTCATAGCATCTATCAGTCTTTAATATCACTTTGGGAGTGGCGACCCAATCGTACTAATAGCCTATGCATGATTTATTCATTACATCCCTGACCCGGTCAATGAATGGAAAACAGGTTGTAGGAATTCATTTTCATTTTACATTTGAAATGTAAAATATTTATTTTTTGGGAATGAACGCATAAATCGCGCCATTATTTTGTTTCGGGTTAAAGAAGAATTATGTAATGCATGTATGACATTTGAGCGTTCTATGTGTAATAAGATGGGAATAAGGTGGTATCACAAAATCATGTATTGTTGTACCTAGTTCTATTCCCAACACTAATCATGCGTCCTTAAGTAGATCAGAGATGTTATCTATCTTTCAGGTGACTTGAATGTTCAGATTCTGTAGGATCTACGAAGTTGAACATCATCGTGCGGGCTGAGAATTTGGATCGGAGGCTGTGTACTATTAGTATATGGGAGAACTTCTACCGCATGCATAATCTCTCTCTTAAAGGAACCCTTCACGTAAACAGCGACTACACATTAACTATGATATCGTTATTATGAACAATACTATCTCCAAACTCAGACTGATTTGCAATACAGCAGCATACTTCTGTAGTCGAGACGTTTGAAGTCATTAACTCCGAACAGGAAAGCACTGGTGTTAAAAAGTTATTGTTTTACAAATTGTGGCTTAAGACTTCAAACTACTCCTCTGTACAACAAACCGACTGGGAAAGTGTCAATTGTACCACTACCAAGGGAGAGTGTTTATATTTAGATTCTGGGCTTCCAGCAAAAGTGAACTAAATGGTCTGAATGCATGCCAACATAATATTTTGCATGTTAGTGCAATCTACTATACCGAAACATAATTAGCCTACTTCCATTTATGCACGTAGGTTACATAAATAAATAGTAGTGATAAATCATCCATCCTTCAGTGAGGATAACCATAAAGGTCCGTTTTTTCTATTTGCTTTACGTCGCACCAACACAGATAGGTCTTATCGGTGCGACGTAAAGAAAAAAAAAAAAAAAAAAAAAAACTACAACAAAAAACCGCAACTCTTCATTTACACACACCACATCGCATCAGCAACGCACAAAAACGCAATAGTGATGCTATAGGAAGGGCATCCGACTGTAAAACTGCACCATAATTTACAGTTTGTAATTAAAATAATGAAATTATATCTTTTCTGGAAAATTCAGCGTAAGGAGGTTACGATTTCAGGTATAAATGTAATTGTATATGTAAATATATATTTTTTTGCTATTTGCTTTACGTTGCACAGACACAGATAGGTCTTATGGCGACGATGGGATGGGAAAGGCCTAGGAATGGGAAGGAAGCGGCCGTGGCCTTAATTAAGGTACATACCCAGCTTATTCCTGGGGTGAAAATAGGAAACCACGGAAAACCATCTTCAGGACTGCCGACAGTGGGGTTCGAACCTACTACCTCCTGGGTGCAAGCTCACAGCTCCGCGCTCCTAACCACTCGGCCAACTCGCCCGGTGTATAATAAATAAAATAAATACAGAACACAATTAACCATAAAATAAAACAATAAAAATATCATTGCTTTTACGCCCCTCTAATTATTTTCATATCATAATTACTAACTATTTGTATGGTTTACGGGGGGGAGTCGAAGTGCCAGAATTTTGTTCCACAGAGGTTTCTTTACGTGTTAGTAAACCTACTCCCTCGAGCCTGATGTATTTGAGCACGTTCAAATACCATCGGACTGGGGTCAAATGCGCAAACTTGGGCTTAGAAAGGCAGCACTTTGCCGTTGCCTTCAAAACGTTATGGGAATTAAAGGGTGATAAGTCTAATGAGTCACGCTCTGAAAGTGTTCTTACGAATTCGATTATGGAGAAAAATAGAGTAAAGAATCGAAGCGATCTTGGTACTAGGGTCCTCTACTGTCTACATAACTTTCATTTCAGAAATATCTTCACCAACAACAAACTCTCCTTCGATACTTGATAGATTAAGAAAAAATATTTGTCGACGTCAAAGATCATATCTTTATAAATCAGCTGAAATACATTGGGATTAGCAGTAAGAGGGTAACATAATTAGGAAGCTGAATTGGAACTAGACAGGTCACATCAAAATTGGAGATCACGTTAATGAAGAGATCAAGGAACGAAATGATAATAATAATAATAATAATAATAATAATAATAATAATAATAATAATAATAATAATGTGATTGGCTTTACGTCCCACTAACTACTGATACGGTTTCCGGAGGTACCGGAATTTAGTGCCGCAGGAGTTATTTTATGTGCCAGTAAGTCTACGGATGCGAGGCTGAAATATTTGAGCACCTTCGTATACCATCGAACTGAGCCAGGATCGAACCTTTCCAAGTTAGGGTCAGAAGGCCAGCGCCTGAGCCACTCAGCCCCGCACTAAAATGTGTGAGACAAGTTTGTTTCCTCCTTCTAATTCTTCGTAACTTACTTTATATCCTGAAGCTATTTTTCAAAGTCATAAATTAATCAAGATTATCGGGAGGCGAATAAACACTATCCGCTATGCAGATGTGATACTTGCAGACAATTTATTCAGAAGATTGTGAATACCATTTGCTCAGCGTTAGGGAAGTAAACAAGAGGTTTGAATAAACATTCAGAAAACTAAATCCATGGCACCAGTAAGCAGAAAATCCTGAAATTAAACCACCTGTGTCGAACTGTGACCTCCTGCTGGAAAGTTATCGAGTGTTATGGTTTACCAGTGCTGCTTTGTGATGTCAACACTAAAGACTTCGTCAATGAACAAAAACTGTAGACCTTTGAAAGATTTGTGTACCGCAAAATGTTGAAAGCTTCATGGACAGACCACATCATTCACGAAGAGATACTCCATCGTACCGGGAAAGCATGCGAAGTTCAAACTCAAGCAAAAAAGACATTTTAGCTAGATCTTCCGAAATGGCAAGTTAAGACTGATATTGGGCATAGGAGGGATGAATCAAGGGGTGCATGGTCGTGAGTAGAGAAGGTTATTTTGGATGCAGAACCTCTAACAGTGGTTCGGTATGTACTTTATGCAATCCCTGATGCAGGAAACACAAAATAGGATAAATTAAACCCGTGAGAAGTCAGCACGAGTAGAAGGAGAAGAAGTATGAAAGTAAACGAGCGAATAAGTAAATAAGCCAGCAATCGAGTACGTAAGTAAGCTAGCAAGTGGGTGAGTAACTAAATAAGTAAACAAGCGAGTGGTAAATAAGTAAGCAAACAATGAAGCAAGTGGGTAAGTAATTAAGCGAGTAAGTAAGCAAACAAGTAGGCAAGCGACTAAGTAAGTAAACCAGCAAGCAAGCAAGCAAGTGGTAAATAAGTAAGCAAGCAAACAATCGAGTACGTAAGTAAGTAAGCTATCAAGTGGGTAAGTAAGCAAGTAAGCAAGCAAGCAAGTGGGTAAGTAAGTAGGTGAGCAAACAAGTGGGTAAGTGAACACGTAAGTGAACAAGCGACAAGTGGTGAATAAGTAAGTAAGTAAACAATCAAGCGAGTGGGTAAGTAAGTAAGTAAGTAAGTAAGTAAGCAACAATCAAGCAAGTGGGTAAGTAAGTACGTAAGTAAGTAAGTAAGCGAGTAAGTAAGCAAACAAGTGGTTAAGTAAGTAAATAAGTGAGTGAGTGAGTGAGTGAGTAAATACACAAGCAAATAAGTAAGCAAGCAAGCAAGCAAGTGGGTAAGTAGGTAGGTAAGTAAGTAAGCGAGCCAGCAAGCGAGTAAGTAAACAAGCAAACAAGCAGGTGGGGAAGTGCTTCTTTACCGTTGGTTTTACGTTGCACAGATACGGACAGGTCTTATGATGATGGATTAGGTCTGGGGTAGAGCTAGAAAGGAAGTGACCGTTGCCTTAATTAAGGTTAAGGCCCAGCATTTGCATAGTGTGAAAATAAGGAACCACGGAAAACCATCTTCAGGGGTGCCGACATTTCCCCAGTGCAAGCTACCACTACAAGGTCTGAAACGCACAGCCAACTCGCTTGGAAAATAAGTGACTTACCATTCCTGGCCCACTTTAAACTGTTCCCAGTTAGCTTAACCTAGGCACAGCTGGCCGCATGGCCTTTTAAGGAATCTGCCGATGGAAGCTAGAGATAACGGTACACGATCAGTATATGAGCTCAGTTAATGACGCAAATTATTAAACGCCTACTGTTGTTTGGACTTCTCTTATTACTCCGTATGAGGAAGATGACTGCATTGCTTTTATGCTGCGTCGAGAACGTATATGCGTACTCTTAACAGTATTTATGCCCGTGTTAAAGCAATAAGTAAAATAGACAAGTGTTTATTTTTTTATATTGAAACTTTACATTCTCTTTGAACAAATATGGCGGACGCTTGTAGATCCAGAGATGAAGAAAGAAAAGGGATATTTATTATAACCGAAGAGGAATAAATTAAGCAAAATTTTCTTGTGACGTGAATGTTACGAAGTAGTTGGCCTAGACCTTTATTGTGTCAATAATAACCTGCCGGAAAAGAAGACTAATGGACGTATAATTAGAGATTTAAAAAGAATTATAGAAAAAACTGAGAATTATAAGAACATAGGAAAATAATACTGCTGGATATAAACAAACTCGATAATAACAATGTGTAGGAGTATAAATTACGAACATCGTCAAAACTAATAGCAAGAATTAACGATTTCAAAGACATCCCATTTAGCAGAAGGTTTATGTAGTGGAGTAAAACAAGCATGATTATCAGTGCCTTATAAACGTCTCAGTGGTCAACAGCAGTGGAGGAGACGGAGGCTTGAACACCGTCCAAGAAGTTGAAAGAGAAGCAGGATGTTAGTAAACTCTGCTCTCACTGTTTTCAGATCTTTTTCTATTGTGACTTTTCTTCTGTGTAGAATATTTTGGCAAGAGCTATTCTTTAATTTAACTCTTTGAATTAATATGTTAATGGTTTTGAGCTAAGTTATTATTCCACTTATTTTAAAACGGTATTATTTTAATTTAATTTATAACTATGGAAGATTACATCATTTATTATTTATTATGTGAATTATGTGAAGTTTTTTCTTTTCCGCGGTGATACCACAGAAATGTCAAAAGCGCTACCTGACATTTTGGTTTCAGATGGAGCTGTAAGAAGTTTACATGGAAACAGTTACTTATGTAATACTGACTATTCAGCAAAAACAGTCTAATTTCACCTACAGGATATTTAAGAAATATTACACTACTTATTTTAGACTTTTTGAACCAATTTCAACGAGGAAAGATGAGAAAATGTGGGCTGTACGAGCAATGCACATGCTCTATAGGTATACAACGTTCAAAGGAAACATTCGACACAGTCTTCGAAAGATGCCAGATGTTTGAAATAAATAAAACTGGGCATAATGCATGTGTAGTTCAGGAAAAATACAAGGAATCAATAGAAAAAGAGATAATTACGGAAAATAATTGCAGTGGATGCTGTACTGATTCTGAATCCCATTCCCAGAAGTCCCTAGATCACTTCCGTTCGTGAAGTTTTCGAAATTTTAAAATTTTCTGTGATTTTTTTGTTTTACCAGTATCTAGAGTGCCTGGAAGTGTCAAATTAATTCGTGTATATTTTAATTTCCTAATTTATTTCCCAGGGCTTTTTATCAGTTATATGGTGTGGGCACTAATGTGAATTAAACCCTGTTTTACGGATGGGTGCCCTTCCTGGCGTCAATCCTATGTGGCGTAATGGATTCAGTATTGGGTGTTTCTGTTGGTAGTGTGATGTGCTGTATGTAACTGAAGAAAGGAAGAAAAGTCTTTGTGAATGAAGATCCAGAGGAAAGAATTAGACGCTGTTAAAATTCCCAGGCCAGAATCGAACCGAAGGCAACTTTCACTGAAGGAACTCGACATGTTTATTTTTATACCTACCATACCTTCAGAAGTCACAACATTTCGACTTAAGATGGAATATTCGTGTATTGCGTTGAGCTAATCTCATGCGGCTTTAAATCAAGCAATATTGTTGCACGCCTCTGTCTGGAGGCGCGCCTGCAGCATCATGAAGCTACCGACTAGGACGGTCCATTACTGCTCTCAAGTTGTCGGCAATGTTGACACAAGCAATGCCTGCCTTGGAGTATATAACACAACTCATCAGCTCGATAAACAGCAATTAGCTTGTGTACTTCATTAACTCTTAAAATGTGTTACATCAGCAGCCGTTTTAAATTGGTCTTCCTCCCGCCTCTCTCCCTCCCTTCGGAATGTACTTAGCTATTCGTAGAAAAAGTAACGATGACTTATTATTTGTATCAGTCGATGCTGAGAATATGGTTCAGATCAGTCTTCATCGAATATATTTTAAACAAGAGGGAATGTTTTAAAGAGAGTAATGACAGAAATTTTGAACTTCTACAGTTTACCACTGATCAAAGCCCAGTTTAAAACACAAGCACTTATTAATAAGATATCCCCGCACAAAATTTTCAATTGACTAGTTAACTGGTTGCAAAGTTGTTGACAAATAATTTTTTATTTTTACTTGAATGGAAAATACTCTTTGCGGCACCGTTTTCATTTTTTCCGCTATAATTTTGCACACGTGTCCAAAAATACCATATTTAAGAACAACTATTGGAGATATCGGTTTTTCAATTATTCACTCAATAGGCAAAAATCCAGTTTCGTGCTATTTTAGTAGAAAAAATTATGAAGATAATATTCAACTGACAATAGAATATAGAGATACTTTTAATTTCTGTACATATTCAAACATTCCCTAAAAAGATCAGATATAAGAACTCTGTCGCAAGAAGCATTTACTGCATGGCAAAGGGCTGGAAACGTTTAATAATAATAATAATAATAATAATAATAATAATAATAATAATAATAATAATAATAATAATAATAATGGCTATATGTCTTACTAACTACTTTTACGGTTTTTGGAGACGCCGAGGTGCCTGAATTGAGTCTGGCAGAAGTTTTTTCTTGCCAATAAATCCACCGACACGAGGCTGACGTATCTGAGTACCTTCAAATACCACCGGACTGAGCCAGGATCGGACCTGCCACGTTGGGGTCAGAAGGTCAGCGCCGCAACCGTCTGAACCACTCAGCTCGGCAGGAAAAGTTTTAAGGTAGAAAAAGCAATTGAAAAATTTAAGAAACATACTTGCTCTAAAGTCCGCTTCTGTGGTACAGTGGTTAGCGTGATTAGCTGCCACCTCCCGGAGGCCCGGGTACGATTCCCAGTTCTGCCACGAAATTTGAAAAGTAGTACGAGGGCTGGAACGGGGTAAACTCAGCCTAGGGAGGTCAACTGAGTAGAGCAGGGTTCGATTTCCACGGTTTACCACTTCTTCTCCAGGCAAATGTCGGGATGGTACCTAACTTAAGGACCTCTTCTTTGTCTATCCCTTCCGATCTTCCCATTCCCCTCCCCTCCCACAAGGCCCCTGTTTAGCATAACGATGAAGCCGCCTGTGTGAGGTACTGTCCTCCTCCCCAGTTGTATCCCCCGACCCAAAGTATCACGCTCCAGGACACTGCCCTTGAGGTGGTAGAGATGGGGTCCCTCCCTAATTCCAAGGAAAAAACTAACCCTGGAGGGAAAACGGATTAAGAAAGAAAGAAAGAACTTTGCATTAAACTGCCCTGGACTGTAAACTAAGATGACGTTGTTCTTTGTTGTTTAAAGTGGTCTAACAGCTAGGTCATCGGCACCTAATAGTCCGGGGTTAACGAGAGGAAAATGAAAAGTTCAAAATGTATCCACTGACTAGAATCTAAAACCAATGATGATGAAACAAAACAATCAGTGGATCCAATTCACAATGCCTTCATTACTGCGATGACACTTATCTAGGGGGGTCCAAAATCCAGGTCACCGGCCCCTCATAATGGTACCAATCACGGGTAAGGCAGAACCATGGTGTTCCTCCTATCGTGGTACTAATCACGGGTAACGTAGACTCGTGGTGTTTCTCGCGTGGTAATGTAGTCCCATGGTATGTCTCACACACAATGGCACCACTCACACGTAACACAAACATATGGTGTTGCGCACATAAGGGTACTACTCTCACAAGCAAAGCAGACCAGTGGCGTTCCTCACATACAGAGACTAATCACGGGTGCCGGTATTCCCGTTGTGTTCCTCACTTGGTGGAACTAATCAAAGGCCACGTACACTCCTGATGTTGCTCACATAGTGATACTAATCATAGGCAACGTTGACCCACGATGTATGGCAACGCCCACAGGCAGCACAAATCCATGGTTTTACTCACATAGTGGTACTAATCACAGGTGTCAGCCAAACCCGTGGTGTTTCTCACTTAGTGGCACTAATCACAGGCAATGTAAACCAATGGTGTTTCCCATAAAGTGGTACTACTCTTAGGTAACGCAGACCCATTCTGAACGCAGTGGAACCGACCGGCGGAATTCACGCGATGCCCATTATCACAAACAACACCCAGACCCGTAGTGTTTTTCGCATAACGGTACTGATCGTATGTAATGTAGACCTATGGTTGTCCTCGCAAGGTGGTACTAGTCGCAAGTAACGTTAACCCATGTTGTTCCGCACGTAATGGTACTAATCACAAGTATTTTTATGGTTCTAATTTCGTTATCCCTTGGTCACCCCTTTTAGTCGTCTCTTACGACAGGCAGGGGATATCGTGGGTGGATTCTTCGTCTGTGTCCCCCACCCACAGGGGGGGGGGAGACTAAATTACTCCTTCAGATCCAGTTACGCACAGCGTAAGCCTACTACAAGGTACATGTACAGTATTCCCAGCGGCATTATTGAAATGGTAGTCCGAAAGAACTTTTAAACTAATCTCTTCTGACAGATTGGGAGAAAGAGGGAAAGGGGCACGGGCTTGCTCTATATATGCCGAGGCACGACCCTTTGAAATCCGACATTTAGAGCTTTGAAAATGACGTTAGTTGAAAACTGATCACGGAATTTGAAATAGGAAGAATTGGAGGAGTTTTTAATGTTAAAATTGAAAATTCGATTTAGTTCAAAGAAGAAGAACTGGGGGAAATTTTAAGGTTATAATTGAAAATTCGATTTAGTTGAAGGAGGAAGAACTGGGGGAAATTATATTAAAAATGAAAGTTCGATTTAGTCGAAAGAGGAAGATTTGGAGGAAATTTTAAGGTAAGAATTGAAAATTCGATGTAGTTGAAAGAGGAAGATTTGGAGGAAATTTTTAAGGTTAGAATTGGAAATTCGATTTAGAGGTAAAAATCGCAACATTTCAGTCATGAATCCCCTTATAATAATAATAATAATAATAATAATAATAATAATAATAATAATAATAATAATAATAATAATTTCGTATGGCTGTTGTTAGCCTGGTGCAGCCCTTGTAAGGTTTTGGCATGACTCTAAAACAACTCTGATTTGAACTGAGCACCTTGGTCAGTTTGGACACAAGATGTAATTCCAAATCTAGTAATCCAATGCTCATAGAAGGCTTTGCCTTTTGTTTCTGCGGTTATATTTGGTAAAGGTGCAACTTACATCCATGAGGTAAATCGATCAATGAAGGTTAGGCAATAAATAATGCCATTTGAAGGGGGTAGAAGTCCAATTTTATGAATGTATACTACATAAAGTCTGTCATCTGGCTTTTTGTATTTGCCCAGTGGGG
The DNA here is from genome assembly GCF_040414725.1 of Anabrus simplex. Taxonomy (NCBI): domain Eukaryota; kingdom Metazoa; phylum Arthropoda; class Insecta; order Orthoptera; family Tettigoniidae; genus Anabrus; species Anabrus simplex. The sequence goes on along the minus strand of NC_090270.1, from coordinate 212,116,684 downwards.
TTTTTGTGTGACGAGTAACTTTATTTCTCTGAAAGTGGATGCATGATCTTGTCCATCGTTGAACATTACGTCGAATACCCGGCCATACAAACAAGTCAGCCTACCGGTAATGTTATTGTTGATCGATTTTCCCCCTTTCACGACTCCCTCTCATATTATTCTTCAAGCGATCGTTCCCTTACGATTCTGTTTCTCATTTCGATAGTCATCTTCACAATCTTCCTTGTCGATGTAGGGGTATGACTAAGTGGGTTTACACCTTAGGGCAATTACGACAAAAACCACCACCATCGCCATTTAACACAACATGTTATACTGTAACCGTTCACCATCATGCCATGGACATGTTAGGAGGTCTGGCTAATTATATATGCCGTTTTCCGCAACATCCTGTGACATATAATGCAGTAGTTAGCATTCTGTATGCCGAACCGGGGTATGATCCGCGACACGTCAGTCCGGAGGGAGCAGTTTCCTACGCTGTAACGAGAAGAGGACAGCGCAGTATTGCTAAACCTTGAAATCGCGCTCTCTTTCCGAGCGAGCGAGAAGGGAAGATAACGCTACGCATGGAGATGTAGGTTATTGGAGACTGGGCTGAGTTAAGGTGTGTTAACCTTTGGAAAATAAATGCCCACTATAAATTCAACACCGCATTCATTAGTACCACTTCACCATAATTTACGACAAAGAGGAAGAAGAATAATACTTCTATATGAAATAATTTTTCTAAATTTATAAATCAGGTCTCATTCGAACCAATGTATTTTATGCTGACTGTCAATGCATATAAATACAATACTTTAATAATGGATCAGTAATGACGCCTATCATACAGTAGTACGCAGATCAAAGGTGACTACTGAAATCTGACAACATGTGGAAAAAAGTGGGAGATATTGCATGATGAAACATGACGCGTGATCTTCCAAAAGGACGCTTTTGAGATTATGAATGACCCACTGATCGCTTTGGTTTCACATATGTTCAGTAGAAAGTAGAGGTCATAAGCTTTAATTCGATTGTTATCACGTCGTTCAAAGACTCCGATTACCGGACCGTTATTTTCAGCAGAGGCATAATTCATCTCCCCCTGACCATTTTATCTGGAGGCTATAAGTATAGCCAGGACCCAGATACTGTATCTCATTCTCATCCGTATAGCTGCAGTGGTAACACGTTACCTCATTGTCGTCTGTATAGTTGCAGCCCAACACATTAGAAGTGGACTTGGATATCAGTGACTTGGATATCAGTGTACAAAGTGTTGTGCCATTGAAGAAAGACATCAAAGTGATGTAAATATTTTTACGGAATAAGCCGTGTGGTACAAGTTAATGTACATAATTGCCGAATAGAAGCCTTATTTTGGCATTTTAACATTTCAATTGTTAAAGACAGTCAGTTATGACTTATGGTGCAATCACCAACGAAGGGCAAACGCTTCAGGTTATTTGGCGTGGTGAGACAGTTAATTAATATATATAAGTGTTAATTATCACCGGTCCTGAGCATTTAAGAACGAGTGACATTTAGCAAAAATTAAATAGCTGTTCTTGACAAAATTAATGTTCGCATCCTCCAGGGACATTCACTGTGATAGTCTGTGTGACGGTCAGGGAAATGAACAGTGATTTTTACAAACTTATCACTACTTGCGTTAATCTATTTCAACTTAAGAGTGGATCTTGTTACAAGTAGATCCCCGTTTGAAAGTGCATAAACAGTATTTAATAACTCATTCTCCATTTTTCTGTATGTTCGTGAGTGGTCGTCAAACCCAAGATTTGGAGCCTACAAGAGTCGCGCCTGAGTGCCTGCGATTAGCTTTACAGGGAACGTTCAGAAACTCAACTGAGAAGACAACAGTTCGAGTCATGGATCGTCGTATGAAGAGGAACCGAGGACTATCAGGTACAAGAATATTCATCATGGTCGTGTAAAGATCTAAGATGTACCCCAGATGACGGCAAACCTTACTCACCATGTGTTAAGTACATGATTTTATATACCTTAAACACGAGAGATGCATGCCAGTAATAATTTTATTTTGTAAATATTATAATGTCATAATTAATCATTAAAAATGTAGGGAACATTATGCGCGTATGACTGGGAAAGATTTATTATTATTAGTTAGGATCATCAAGTGATTTTCAAGATAATCATTGATATTTAACAGATTCATTTGCATGAATTATTATATAGACTCCAAAGTTCTTAGCTTATATAAACCATCTTTGGGAAGGACAGCGATTTAGATAGACTTATATTTCTTCGTAATGTTTGTTTTTAATCTGGTAAAGATCTTCAGAGTAGTTTGTATATAAACTATACGTTTCAGGTATTTGTAATTCCGGATAATATTAGATAATCATTCGAGTAGATCCAAACCGAGGTATAAATTAATTTATAATTATATATATATGAAAATGTGAGAAGAATTAAATAGCCTGAAAGAATGGAGTCTTCTCTGTGAATTAAATGAACGGATTGAGATACGATGGCATGATATGGGAGGGCGAAGCAGTAACATGTTATGTTGTTGGAGTGGTAAGGAATAGTAAATGATTATAGCTGTTATGAGATATTGAATTGGGCTGAATATATAACCAAATAAAGTATAATATGAAGTAATGGCTTTCAAGTGAGTGCATACTTGATAATAAGCCGAGATGATATGTAAGGAAAATGAAAGAAAGAGTGAAGGACGATTTATGGTGTCCGCAGCCCGAGGCCGGTTACCCAGCTGGTGTAATGATTGACAAGTTTATGGCCGGTCGACTTAGGCCGAGTGAACCTTTGCAGTTTCCAGCAAACCAATGTTAACGGGCCAAGCTCACCAAAGTAGTCTCAATCCCATTCTAATTATACGTTGTAACACGGATAACGTGGGTTCGAATGATGCTGGAGCGAAGATTTAACCAGATATTATGGCTTGGTTAAGCCATATCTTCAAGATGTGTTGTGTAAATATATTTGATATTTTTGTATGTATGTTTCTGTGTGTTTTATTATTTCCCAAAGTGTTTTATGGTGATGGGTTCGATTCCAGCTTTGGCTGATTTTCTTTAAATATATAATTTGTTAGGTAAACCCAGGATAGGCACATATATGTTCAGCGTGTATGTTCATCGTAAGTGTTCAATGTAAATATACATTTGTCGTGGTCAAATGGATCACATGTTTGATACTCGGCGATGCAATCTCGTGTGTATAACAGATGTGCTTATATTGTGTTGTAATTTTTTTCTTTTCTTTTCTTTCCAAATTATGACCAGTAAAACAAAGGATACTATTTAATATCCATTTATGACCAGTAAAACAAAGGATACTATTTAATATCCATTTATGACCAGTAAAACAAAGGATACTATTTAGTATCCATTTATGACCAGTAAGCCAACGGCCATAGCCGTGTTGAAACACCGGATCCCGTGAGATCTCCGAAGTTAAGAAACATTGAGCGTGGTCCGGAGTTGGATGGGTTGCCACGCGCTGTTGGTGGGGGTAAGGGAATGGAGGAGCGGAAAGGAACTGGCCACCCTACCGCACGTAAACTCCGGCTCAGGAGCACCTCTGCGGAGGTTCGGACCTGCTTTCGGGCAGAATAACCCTTACCTTACCTATGACCAGTAAAACAAAGGATACTATTTAATATCCATTTATGACCAGTAAAACAAAGGATACTATTTAGTATCCATTTGTGACGAGAGTTTAATAAATAAAGGATACCATTCAATATCCATTTTTCATAAATAAATAAACTCATATCAGCGTATGTTAATCGAGTGAATTGATGTACGCCAAGAACTGATTATGCCAGGACAATTTCAAGAAAAGAAGGCATACAATGTATACAATTGTGTCAGTTTAATTGTTTTCTTTTAATTATATGTTGAAATAGAACATTATTTGTGCGGTTCACATCAGTATAATAAAAATGTTTAGAATATATACTTGAACGGAGATTCTTCTCATTTGACAATATTAGCATATTCCTCTCATATTATAGAATCCTACTTTCATTATTTTAGATAGTGCCTATTTTATTTCTTTATCGAACATTCCATTACCCATATTGCTCTCCGAATTCAGCCGGTGATGCAATGAAAGTAGGGAGGATGAGACTTCAAGCCTGGTAAGTGACTTCTGGCGGTTCTCGTCCAAATGTTCCATCTGTACATCTGTTTGTGAAACCAAATTAAGTAATATTGCCCTAATTATACCCGGGGTAAGCCTCATTTTGTTGCCCAACTAATGGGGCCAGTTTCATTTTGTCGCCGATGTGCTCAGGGTTTTTTGGTGCGACGACATATGCCCTAACGCTTACAATACATACATTGGTATAGACCAGGGCCTCTCAAACGCCCATAATATCACGAGTGCAAAATGCGGCGCAGAGTTCCTTTGCACAGTGCATCGGCCCCACTCGGCTCGGCTCGGACTAATGCTTCGTCTCTGGGCTACTCGGCTAAGCTCGGCTCAACTAGGCTCGGATCTGGAGCGCTACGGAGCAAGTGAGGAAGAGGGAGACAGGCAGAGCGAGCGACACAGGCGTGGTGAAAGAGAGAGACAGCGCTATTGCTGCAAATCGAGGAGTCTGACTCTGGTCAACCAAGCGAGGTCGTCTTTTTCACCGTGCACAGTGCATGCACCCTGAGAGGCCCTGGTATAGACTAAACAACAAAAGTCTGAATTCATGAATATCTTTATTGTAGCCAATACGGTGAAGCTGTAGAAGACATAAATGATCGGAAATGATATTCTCAATAACATTTTTATGTTGTATTTGTCGATAAGACCACTAATAACATAGATACGTATTTGAGAATTCCATTTTAGGCCTTCCCTTAAACTACCATTTCACTCAGCTCGAATAAAATTATTTGTGGCCTATTGTGTAGCGCCATATTCCTCGACTTTACACACTGAAGTTCATTAGATTCTATTCTGCCATTTTCTCGTGATGAGCGTACATACATGCAGAGAGACAGAGAGAGAGAGAGAGAGAGAGAGAGAGAGAGTGGTGACGGAAAATAAAAATTGCAATTCTTTCTTAGCGTGGACACGACTGATACAGAAATTCTATTCATTTCTCCAATATATTCTATTGAAATAGAGATTGTCACGATGTAGCAAAATTAACATACAGTAGTTCACGACTCCGTGGTGTTAGAGTGTTGTAAGAGGTGTCTTTACATTTGTCTCGTAGAATTCTATTAGATACGCCATAACTATGTGATCATGTCAGTTAAAAATTGCAAATTTTACCTCATTTACAAAATGTCTAAATATCTTCTATCTAAAATGGAACAGAAATTACCGCATACGCACTCAGGAGGGAAGTTTGAGGAATCGAGTACGCCAAAGAACGTGCCATAGATTACCTGCAGAGCAAGAAAGTGGAGGCGTTCATGCAACAGAAAGAACCGCCCATCACTTTTGCCACAATGCCATCTACTCAATATCAGAGAAGTACAGTAACTATTATTGTTAGATCTAATTTGATCTACTTCATTTCTTTCTTAATTTAATTTATTATAATTTAATTAAGTTGTTTCTTTTGCAGGCGTAATTCTCTTAGGGGCCGGTTTCATCAACTTAGGATAAATCTTAATCCCGAGTTTTACAGTTTCAACTCTGAATTTGACAATTCATTCCGTTTCATCAAGGAGGATTAATTTTAAACTCTAGGCTAAGGCTGGAGTTAAGTTAACCCCTCCTTTTACTTGGGTTAAACTGTTAACTCGAGGTTAAAAGCAAAATGGCCGCTTTAAATCATGCGTCTGATGCAGAGTTACTTTATTTAGATTTGTTAAATGATATTCCTAATAGAAATACGCCTATAATACGAAGGTACGACTTTCAAAATCTATCTGAGGAACAATTTCTGTCAAAAACCGTCGTCAGTAAAGTCGTCGATGAAATTCGCGAGAGGTTAGAATACACAACTGACCGAAACAGGCTTCTCCTTCTTATATTAAAGGTATTGATTGCATTAAGGTTTTATACCAAAGGGTCGCTTCTTATAATGGTCGGAGACAACAAGGGTTATTTTCTGTCAATTGTCAAGTAATCAGTGATTCTAACCTCAAATTTCGTTATATAGTTACAAGATGGCCTATAACGTGGGCAATGCGATTAGATTCTCCTGTTATTTTTTCGCATGTATCCTCCTTTTGAGCCTCTGTGGACCAGACGGCAGCGCGCTGGCCTCTCAAGCGCGCTGGCCTCTCACCGCTGGGTTCCGTGGTTCAAATCCCGGTCACTCCATGTGAGATTTGTGCTGGACAAAGCGGAGGCGGGACAGGTTTTTCTCGGGTACTCCGGTTTTCCCCTGTCATATTTCATTCCAGCAACACTCTCCAATATCACTTCATTCCATCTGCCATTCATTAATCATCGCCCCAGAGGAGTGCGACAGGCCTCGGCAGTCGGCACATTTCCTATCCTCGCCGCTACATGGAGGGCTTCATTCATTCCATTCCTGACCCGGTCGAATGACTGGAAACAGGCTGTGGATTTTCATTTCATCGTCCTTTTCTTTTAATTTTACACCGTCAGCCTTCATGCATTCTAGAATGCTTTGGTACTTGGTAGCTAATTCAATAAGAAATGCTTTTTCTAAAGCAGAAAAATTCGTGCCCCCTTTTCTCTACTGAATTTTCTCTACTTTTCGATCACTGCAATCAGTTCTATCACGATCACGAAAGAATAATATCTACCAAGGAACTGAAGAAGAAGAAAACGAAATACCGCGCAAGGAATAAACAAAAGAACCTCGCAAGAAGTGTGTTCATAATTTCTGAATTTTAGTCACTGCCTCCTTGATCGGTACGGCAGCTGTTTCCGGTGAGGGTTAATACGGTGTAGGTTAAACCTCTGGCCAAATAGCTTTGTGAAACGCGTGACTCGTAAGAGAGAGTTAAAATATAAAATATATCGTGTCCCTTAAGGCGCTTCTTTTAAGTGTGCGGGGTTGAGGTGTATCTCCCGGTACAATTGTTGTTATTATTATTATTATTATTATTATTATTATTATTATTATTATTATTAGCCGGGAGGGATCGTTCGTGCGGTCTTTGTTGGTAATGTACACTTGACCCTGTTTTACGACTGGATGCCCTTCCTGACTCCAACCCTCTATGGAGGGATGTAGTGATAGTGTGGTATGTAAATGAAGTTTAACATAAACACCCAGTCCTCCAGCTATAGGAATTAACCAGACACAACTAAAATCCCCGAACAGTTGGATATCGAACCCGGGACTTTCTTAACCGACGACGACCAACACACCGATTTATCAGCCAAGGAACATCATAACTTTCCTCAATCTAAGATCCTAAATATTTCCACTCGTTTGTATTGTTACAGGTGTGGGAGCTTAATGGCACCAATTACTACCTTCTAAGTGATACATCCGCTGTTCGGATTCTGTGAAATCCATGTGGTAATTTCGAACTGGAAAGTTACATCCTTGTGGTTGAGGTTCAGAATAAATCAATTGTCTAGGCGTTAGTATAATAACTCCACGAACTGTTTGCTTTGGTTTTATTTCTGGCAGTGATCTGCCCGTTCTGCTGCCTTGCTAGATAATATTAGACCTGATGTGGCAAACACCAACCCATCAACGAGAGGTACACAGCAGCTAGTATGCAATAACTGCACTAAGACACACCGCACTAATACGCTTTTCCCCTCCAAGATCTTAAACAAAATCTTTTAGTCCTCCGTCGGTGGTTGCAGAGTGGGTTTTTGCCCACAAGAGACCACGGCTGGTCCGTGGTCCGACAGCTCTGTACTCCGAGCGGCCATCCGAGCGGAGGAGGGGTGGCCAAGCCTCTGCATTCGGGAGACGGGAAAGGGCTGGGCTTTACGACTGGTCCCCACCGTTTGCTGTTCTGAGAATGGCTTTCCGTGGTTTTCCATTCTCGTGCACTAAGGCGAATGCCGGGACAATTCCTAGTATAGACCACGGCCGCCAACCTCCTCACCTTCTCCGAGCATCTCCTTCACCGTAACAAATCGCCCGGCCTGAGAGACGGCGTCACCGTCTAAGAGGCCCGCCTCCCCCTTCGGGGGACGAATGAAAACATTTTAGTAGTAAGAGTAGTTAAATCCTCCTGTACAATCCTGGATATAATATTCCTGGATCTTTTCTGGGAGTCTTGGGTTCGATTCCTAGCTAGTCCAGGGATTTTAATTCTGATCTGAGGGCTGGAAAGTGATATACTCGGCCTCGTAAGACCGACTAAGGAGCTGTTTGATACGAAAGGCAGCGGGCACGGTTAAGAAAGCATAACCACGGAACTTGGTCAAATAACGTAATGAGTCAGATCTTGAAATAAAAGAGAGATAATCCAGACGGATTTTTGATGTTTTCCCTTCGAAATACCTTTTAAAAAACTAATTTTCCTAAGAACTCCAAGATAAATATATGATTCGCTCTACTTTATGCTTCTCAAACATGGGTAACCAAGAAAGGCGACCACAGAAAAGTGACAGGCTGCCGCAATGTTTCTGACAGAAATGAAGTAGTTTTCTTTAATTTATTGTTTTATAACTGTTAGGTTCTTCAGACCTCCAAAACTAACACTGAGTAAATAAATTTATAAACTACCTGGAAGAGAAAACATATGGTGAGGCCCGGTTTCATCAAAGTGTGTTAAATATACTCTAACCCTGGGTTTGTTAACCAGGAGTAACGGAGTAATATATTATTTAAAGTTTCCTAAACCGATTGGATTTCTCTGTTTTGTTTTGATGTACATCAAGAAGTTTGAACTTTTCTCCATAGATATCTCTATAAAAAGCTGAGATCATGCACTCTGGTGCAAAGTGGAATAATTAGTGATTGGAAGAAGTTTTTTGTTTATAGGTTTTCTCAACAGAATTGACTTTCATTTATTTTGATACTTCAAGTTTTGCAACAGTTCCTTCTTATCCCGCCAGCCTTGGAGTCTGGCCAATAACAAATTTTCTGTAATTATTTTTCAGCCAATCGCAGGCTTCTTGTAGGTTTTTGGTCTAACCAATAAAAATGAGAGGGTGTGTCCGGATTTAGTCCAGACCCTTCTCGAACTATCCTCTCGGGTATATAAGCTGCGGATTTTTCAAGCCACCTTGTCTATTGATCACCGAATTACCGAGTGTGTGTGTTAAGACAGGAGGCGGAGCGCCTCACTCTTCGGCAGGCAGAACATCGGCCCAGGTAATGGCCACCAGTTTTCTATCTCTGTAGCTATCTCCGCAAACTCACACTAGGGGAAGGTTCTAATCTTTAACTATGTAACTATCGGTTTCCTAAAATGTAAACTACTTCTTCTAATGTAAAATTTCATAAAGTCTTAAACTGTAAATCAGACATAGAGAGTGCGTTACCCTCTCGAGTTCCCCTTCAATTTATCTGGAGGTGACTACGATTTTGTAAGTGTTTTTCTCATGCAAATATTAAATTAACTTGTCCTTCGAGTCACCTCAGTAGTTTGGGGTTAGCCTCTGCATCATCGGGCCACAAGCCCAAGTAGGCTTTTAAAAATTGGTTTTCAAGGAGCGCAAGTGTACGCCTCCTAACATTTTGAGTTTGGGCCAGTAATATTAACCTGTTCTTCTTTTTCATGAAGGCCCAGTAGTATGGGTACTAGATATCCCTGTGTAAAGGTATTGTAAATTGCAGGTTGTGCCTAGAGAGGCCAGCAATTGTAAGATTTTGTGTAAAGTTCCCTTGAGTAGGCTGTAAGACATTGGGAGCCAGACTCCTTGGTAAAATTTGGAGAGCATAAGCTCTTTTCTGAGTTTTGTGCAATATTGAGTGGGGCCTTTGGAAGGTCGTATTTGTAACCTTTGGAGAAAAGTGCTCTTGAACTGTGTTTTGGGAGATACCTATCCTTATCCTACCAAACGCAACATTTGCGAAGTTGTAAACTTGTAAATTGGAGCTGGAAGCTCAAAACTTGTAATTTTCAACCCTTGGGTTTCTGTTCTTGTTTGCAATTTTGTACCTGACATTTTGTTCCTTCACATAGTGAAGAATTTCGTAATGTTTGAGATCTGAAAAAATATAACCTTTAATTTAAAGTTTTTAATTAATCTTTTATATCGTAGATAGACCCAATCAAGCCCACACCTTCTTTCACCTCTCTGCGTTCCACGGATAACCCCGGAATAATAATAATAATAATAATAATAATAATAATAATAATAATAATAATAATAATAATAATAATAATAATAATAATAATAATAATAATAATAATAATAATAATAATAATAAATTACAACCCAATCTCTTACAGGCTATCTTTTTACAATAGATGAAATGTTCCTCCCTCAGCTGCTGAAATTGCGTAGCTGTAAGCTGAGAGCATTCGTTCATTCATTGATTTATCCATTAATTAATTAATTAATTCATTCATTCATTCATTCAAAAATAAGGCCTATCTCCCCATCTATCCGTGACTGGGAGAGAGACCTATTTTTTGATGCATGAGTGAATTCAGTTCATTCATTCATCCACATTGGAATGTTCGCACATTAAGTGCTGGAGTTCGGTAGATGACCGCTGAGAGCATTCAATTTATTCAATCATTCATTCAATAATGAATGCTCTCTCCCCAGATGGTGGCTATCCCTGAGTGGGAGAGAATCATAATACGTCCCACTAACTACTTTTTGACGGTTTCCGGAGACGCCGACGTGCCGGAATTTTGTCCCGCAGGAGTTCTTTTACGTGCCAGTAAATCTACTGACACGAGGCTGACATATTTGCGCACTTTCAAATATCACCGGACTGAGCCAGGATCGAACCTGTCAAGCTGGGCTCAGAAAGCCAGCGCCTCAACCGTCTGAGCCACTTAGCCCGGCGACTGGGAGAGAGAAGTGTTTATTCATTCATTCATTCATTCATTCATTCATACAGTCTATTGTAAGCTAGGATGACTCTGTTCACGACTCGCGACATAAATCAATACTTGCACTAATACAAATCCATGAGGGTAAGATACATGTTGTCTTAGACTATATTATAACAGTGTTAACGTCCAGGACAAAAATAAACTAAAAAACTTCAATTTAGAAATTGGGTGTAATTAGTGATTAGGTGTAATTGTAATGTTTAATATAGTAATAAATTAATTCCTATCCCAAACGAATGGGGTAGAGTGTCACCAAATGCACCAGGGAAAATGTGCACATGGCGAGCAGGATTTCCGCTTACATGTGCCCTGCTGAAATATGGAATGGTAAGAAATTAGTGTTTGGCAGCTGCTAGAGGAGGTGGGGGTCATCCTTTTGGGCCTCAGGAGAAAGGGCCGGGCGTGTTATCCCTGGGAAGGTGGCTCTTTTTCTTCCCAGGGGTGGGTAACATGACCGGGCAGTGGCGTGGCCCTTGCATGTGGAATGGTTTTCCGCCCGTGTAAGGAGTCACAAATTAAGGTACGTAGATTATAGAGTTATTCATGCATTCATTCATAAATCCACCCATGCATTTATCCATCGACTCATGGAATGCTCTCTCCTCAGTTGGTGGTTATCCGTGACTGGGAGAGAAGTGTTTATTCATTCATGCATGCATTCATTAATAACTCATTCATGCATTCATGCAATGCAGCCATATGCATAGTGTCTGTTGAATATGGAGGAGAACTCCTTACAGACTTATGACAAATAAATAATAAATTAATTGAAACTAGAAAACCATGCATGTATGGAAATAATTTGGATTGCAATAAATGGTTACTCTCTCCCCAGTTTCTAGCGATGCGGAACTAGGGGATGGGAGTATACTGTTCATATAGGCTATCTTACGCCAAATGAATCAAACAGGTGAAAAGGAAAACATACACGAAACGGAGAAATCGATCTGATCGAAATACACACCAGAGACCTATACAGAGACCTCGTAAGATCATCAGCTTCCCTTCGAGATATTGGAATACTTAGCATTCAGCATGACGACATTCTTTGCCGTATTGCTTCGCTTTCTTAATTGTGTCCACTGCTCTCGTATTAGGCAGCTTATCATTCGGCCTCACGAAGATAAGTGAATCAATTTTTGGCCCTTAGTCCGCAATTAAAATTCCTGGACTGGTCAAGAATCAAACGTGGTGTCCTCAGGCATATTATATCCAGTACAGTGTATACCACGCACAGCAAGACAAATGATTCAAGAAAGATTGAATGACATCGTACTGGACAAGAAGAAAAGCCTAAGAGAGTTGAAATCTTGTGGCATATAGATGATCTAAACGTTGCGAAAAATCGCTTAGACTGTGTCTACAACATGGCCTCAAGTTTTAGAATTGACAACACCTACGTGCCAAGTCTAGTGAAATGAAATGTATGGCTTTCAGTGCCAGGATATCCCAGGACGGGTTCGGCTCGCCAGGTGTAGGTCTTTCTATTTGACTCCCGTAGGCGACCTGCGCGTCATGATGAGGATGAAATGATGATGAAGACAACGCATACACCCAGCCTCCGTGCCATTGGAATTAACCAATTAAGGTTAAAATCTCCGTCCCGGCCGGGAATCGAACCCGGGACCCTCTGAACCGAAGGCCAGTACGCTGACCGTTCAGCCAACGAGTCGGACAGCGAAATGAAATGCATGTATCGAATGTAACAAGTGTATTCGTAAATCCCGGGATCAATTGAATGAAACACATTATTCGCTCTGTATTTCCGCAAGACGACGGCCGTACCGGGCAAGCGAGGCTTGTCAGAATATTCCGACGCGAGTGACGTTATGTCAGCGTCGGACGTACTATGATCATCTTGTTGGGTGTATATCTCTGGAACCGATGGGGATATCGCAAGGATTCTTCTATCATCACACCTGGGTTAATGAGTTATGTTGATGTTAGACATTTCGTAAGACAATATTTTCACGAGAAATAAGTTAGCACCTGTTATGGAGTGTATCTCTACTCAGCTTTGGAATGATACGGGAAGCAAATCTTTCGTGCCGGGGAGTAAGAGTATAAGCCAAAAGTAGCTGCATTTCGTCCGGCTCCATGGCTAAATGGTTAGAGTGCTGGCCTTTGGTCACAGGGGTCCCGTGTTCGATTCCCGGCAGGGTCGGGAATTTTAACCATCATTGGTTAATTTCGCTGGCACGGGGGCTGGGTGTATGTGTTGTCTTCATCATCACTTCATCCTCATCACGACGCGCAGGTCACCTACGGGTGTCAAATCAAAAAAGACCTGCATCTGGCGAACCGAACACTCCCAGCACTAAAAGCCATACGCCATTTCATTTCATTTCATTTCAGCTGCATTTCAGGATGTAAGTTTGAAGTTTGAAAAACAGAGGCAATATTAATTGTAGAGGGGTTGAAATGAGTAGGCCTACATCAACATATTTCAGAGAATTGTGTTTTCAGTTTATAATAATAGTTTTCATCTGCTAAGCGTTGAAAAGTAAATCAATGACTTGTACAACGAGGACCCGACGGTACCTAAGAACACAAATCAACTACATACAAGCCAGCAACAGGGAGTTAAACGGAATCGAACACGAGTTCGGATGGGGCTTTGCAAACGCCATGTCACCCCGGTCTTCCGGGGGAGAGGAGTTAATGGAGTTAATAATACTAATAATAATAATAATAATAATTACGAAGTAATGCTGAAATATATCAAAAAATAGAAAATATATCAGATGTAATGAGGAAAAGGAGACTTATGTTTTTTGGACATTTATATCGAATGCAAGATAGTATATTAACCAGTAAGATTTTCAGATATTTGTGGGGTAAGAAATCAACGACAAGCTGGGTCAATGAAGTAAGAAAGGATTTAGAAAAAAACAATATAACAACAGAATAAATAAATAGTAGAGAAGGCTTTCGGGAAAAATTATTGAAAATAGAAGGATTCCAAGGTAGGAAAGTAAAAAAAGACTGGTTCAAAGTGGTCTGAAAACAGAAAGAAGAAACATAGTGAACAGATGAAAGCGCACTGGAAGAAAAGGAAAGAACAAAGAAGAAGGAATTGAAATTGGCACGTGGTCCTCTGGTGGCCCATTCGAAAGAAGAAGAAGAAGTAGAAGAAGAATGTGTATGTATTTCTGCCTCTTAGTCCCATTAGCCGGGGATGAGGTGAGATAAGTTTAAATGACATATTTTACGGTCGGATGCCCTTCCCGACTCCAGACTTAGTTGAGGATTAGAACAGTAGCTACGTAACGACATGCGGTTTATAGTTATAAGTAGTAGGCTCCTATAGTGGGGTCTGTTTTCGTGGCACAATGTTTCAGCACTCACACTCCTCCGAGTGAAAGCACTGTCACGTCAGAAGAAGAAGAAGAAGAAGAAGAAGAAGAAGAAGAAGAAGAAGAAGAATATTTTTACTTGTAAGGGAAACTGAAGATGACCGCCGTCGGAGCCACCATTAAACTAAGGACAACAGACAACTTTCTTACTAACTGAATCTTTCGTACCCCCTTTCTTTACCTGATAGTCTTATTTTTAAACGGATGCAACACGTGTTAATGTTACTAGAAATTTACATTCTGGTTTTCTTCCTTAAACCATCAGCCACCACCAACATCATACGACCGCATCGATTAAGCAGACGTAAGGAAGCAGATTAATATATGAAATAATATCATTACTGCATGTGCTATTCCTTCTCAGCAAACATTGTCAAAGGGATATCTCCATATTGAAATGCATTGTGATAATAATAATAATAATAATAATAATAATAATAATAATAATAATAATAATAATAATAATAATAATAATAATAGTCAGCACCTCCGGAGGCCCGGGTTCGATTCTCGACTCTGCCACGAAATTTGAAAAGATACGAAGGCTGGGACGGTGTCCACTCAGCCTAGCGAGGTCAACTGAGTAGAAGGGGGTTTGATTCCCACCTCAGCCATCCTCGAAGTGGTTTTTCGTGGTTTCCCAATTCTCCTCGAGGCAAATGCCTGGATGGTACCTAACTTAAGGCCACGGCCGCTTTCTTCCCTTTTCCTTGTCTATCCCTTCCAATCTTCCCATCCCTCACAATGCTTTCTGTTCAGCATAGCAGGTGAGGCCACCTGGGCGAGGTACTGGTCGTCCTCCCTAGTTGTATCCTCCGACTCAAAGTCTCACGCTCCAGGACACTGCCCTTGAGGCGGTAGAGGTGGGACCCCTCGCGGAGTTCGAGGGAAAAACCAACTCTGGAGGATAAAAGGATTAAGAAACATGGACATAATAAATAATAATAATAATAATAATAATAATAATAATAATAATAATAATTGTATGCATGTCTGTCCCTTAGTCCCATTTTCTGATACTGGTTCGGGGATGAAGTGAGATGAATTTATATGACATGCTTTTACGTCCGGATGCGATTCCTGACGTAAATCACAGCTGAGAAGCTAATGAAGATGAAATAGAATGATGGTGAATGAAACTGGGTTACGAGGTGGAAAATTGGCTGTGGCCTATGAAAAGAAACTGTCCCGGTATTCGTCTGAAGTGAAAATGGGAAACCACAGGAAATACATTCTCAGGACAGCCGACGGTGGGCTTCAAACCCACGCCCACGCGTCTCCCGAATGCAGAGCTTGGCTCCATAGCTGTAGCGTGTTAACACACGCGGCCACTTCGCTCGGTAATAATAATAATAATAATAATAATAATAATAATAATAATAATAATAATAATAATAATAATAATAATTATAATAATAAGATTGCTGCCCTGACAGGTGCCTAAATATATTAGAGAGCACATGGTCAGGGCGACTACATCCTCACCCTTATTGCTTGACATCTGCGACCGGATACCTCTGCCTCTCGTATCAGGTATTTCCTCAGTTGGTCTCACAAGGCTGAGCTAATGCCGTTCCAGTGCTCAATTCAGAATTAAAATCCTTGGATTTGCAAGGACTCGTACGTGGGTCTTCCGGATAAGAGAAACATGCTATCCCTA
Source organism: Anabrus simplex (assembly GCF_040414725.1). Taxonomy (NCBI): domain Eukaryota; kingdom Metazoa; phylum Arthropoda; class Insecta; order Orthoptera; family Tettigoniidae; genus Anabrus; species Anabrus simplex. The sequence goes on along the minus strand of NC_090270.1, from coordinate 212,100,752 downwards.
CACCATCCAGTTGGATGATAATAATAATAATAATAATAATAATAATAATAATAATAATAATAATAATAATAATAATAATAATATATTCGGTATTCGCTGAAGTGAAAATGAGAAACCATAGAAAAGAAATTATCAGGACAGCCGACGATGGGCTTCATACCCACACGTCTCCCGAATGCAGAGCTTGGCTGCATAGCTATAGCGTGTTAACACACGTGGTCACTTCGCTCGGTAATAATAATAATAATAATAATAATAATAATAATAATAATAATAATAATAATAATAATAATAATAATAATAAATCTTATGATGCTCTCGGACTGCCAAGAAGATTGCTTATTATTATTATTATTATTATTATTATTATTATTATTATTATTATTATTATTATTATTATCATCATCTTAATGATAAGAAGCAAACTTCCCTAGAGGGAGCGCGTATGTTGTTATTAAACTATAGACCAATGAAACCTTTCACATTGAAATCTTTTGTGGTCCTTTCTTTATTTGGTACAATTACCAATTACACGGAACACTAACTTTTGATCCTGTTACAAGGGATTGAAAATCTCGTTTCCCACATTAAAACAACCACGTCTGTCAATTTATGCGTCCTGAGCTCTTAAATAGAGCCATTATCTCTGGCTATTTTCATATGTACTATAATGCTTTCGTTCGTAGTAGTTACATATTGTGAATATCTGAAGTTGTATTTAGTGTTCGTTGTTAAAAAGTAGGGGCTCGTTTCACCCGGAAGGACGTGGGTTCGAATCCCCGTCAGGAAGTCGTAAAATTTAAGAAACGAGTTTCCACTTCCACATGGCCCTGAGGTTCACTCAGTCTACACAAAAAATGAGTACCAGGTTAATTCCTGGGTGCAAAGGCGGCCGGGCGTGGAGCTAACCACTCTACCCCATCACGTGCCGAGGTTAACAATGGTGGAAGCCTTTACCTTCCACTCCTCCAAGGGCCTTCATGGCCTGTACAGAGGTGACTTTGCATTGCTTTTTTTTTGTTAAAAACTACATTATGTTTTCTCTTTTAAACAGAACATTTGCCATTCTGGTGACATCAGTGGGTCGGTCGGTCGGTCAGTCAGTCAGTCAGTCAGTCAGTCAGTCGTTTTGCTTCTCTCCCGAAGATAACAAGCTTCATTTCGGCTAATGTCGAGAGGATTTAAGTTTTTTTAAACTCAATAAGCTTTACGTCGCATCGACACATATAGGTCTTACAGTGACGATGGGATATGAAAGGGCCAGGAGTGGAAAGTAAGTGACCGTGGCCTTAATCAAGGTCAGCCCGAGCATTTGCCTGGTCTGAAAATGGAAAATCACGGAAAACTATCTTAAGGGCTGCCGACGGTGGGGTTGGAACCCACTATCTCCTGAATGCAAGCTGATAGCTGAGTGACCCAAACCACACAGCAATTTGCTCGGTATTTAATGGTTTTTAAAAGTACAACTCCGCGATTTTTGACTCTGATACATCAAAGAACTTCAGGATAACACATTCGGACATCAAGTGTCTTAGAATCCATAACAAATGAAATGATGTTAAACAAATTAAGGACCGGGCGAGTTGGCCGTGCGGTTAGGGGCGCGCAGCTGTGAATTCGCATCCGGGAGATAGTGGGTTCGAATCCCACTGTCGGCAGCCCTGAAGATGGTTTTCCGTGGTTTCCCATTTTCACACCAGGCAAATGCTGGGGCTGTACCTTAATTAAGGCCATAGTCACTTCCTTCCCATTCCTGGGCCTTTCCTGTCCAATCGTCGCTATAAGACCTAGCTGTGTCGGTGCGACGTAAAGCAAATAGCAAAAAAAAAAAAAAAAAAAAAAAAAAAAAAAAAAAAATAAGGCACAGTCGCGGCTAAAATAGCTAAATGTGCCAAATGTCGGACGTTGAAGTTACTAAAGCCTTCATAAACATATAAACATACTTTCTAAAACAGTGCTGAAAGATGTATACCCCGAACCACGCTTATGGGCCTTGGCACACGTCATTACTTGTTGACTTCGTCAATATTTTCCTAATTATAACTATGTTATACAGTAACTAAATGTTTGATTTTAGCTACCAGTAGGCTACTAATTATTATCATGCATCCTGCAATCGGTGCTTCAATATTTTCAGTTAAAATAAATTAGAAGTTGTAAGGAAGCAAGCTAGTAAGTCTCCGTGGCTGAGGCGGCAGCGCACCGGCCTCTCACCGCTGGGTTCCGTGATTGGTTCAAAATTCCGATCGCTCATGTGAGATTTGTGCTGGACAAAGTGGAGGCAGGATAGATTTTACTCCGGGTAATCCGGTTTTACCTGTCTTCTTTCATTCCAGCAACACGCTCCAATATCATTTCATTTCATCTGTCATTCATTAATCATTGCCTTAGAGGAGTGCGACAGGCTTCGGCAGCCGGCACAGTTCCTATCCTCGCCGCAAGATGGGGGCTTAATTCATTCTATCCCTGACCCGGTTGAAAGTGGAAACAGGCTGTGGAAGGAAGCAAGGTAATAATATATTATTATCATTGTTGTTCTTACATTAGCCCGCCTGGCAGCCATGATCGTTAAGGCACAAATTCTTCAAGGTCTGATACCGTGGTTAGCTGGTTTGAGTCCCGTTGGTAGAAAATATTTCCACCATCAGAATGTTCGCCGGGAAGGTAGAAGAGGCGGTGGTATACAATTTGTAATCACTGGACTGCGTGCCAAAAGCCTGGATTCAATTCGAAACCTCTCCATACCGTTCGTATGGAATAATAATAATAATAATAATAATAATAATAATAATAATAGTCCGACTCGTTGGCTGAATGGTCAGCGTACTGGCCTTCGGTTCAGAGGGTCCCGGGTTCGATTCCCGGCCGGGTCGGGGATTTTAATCGCTTCTGATTAATTCTTCTGGCTCGGGGACTGGGTGTATATGTCCGTCCCAACACTCTCCTCATCATATTCAGACAACATACTACACTACCAACCACCACAGAAACACGCAATAGTGCTTACATCCTTCCATAGAGGGTTGGCGTCAGGAAGGGCATCCGGCCGTAAAACAGGGCCAAATCCACATGTGCGACGCAGTTCGCACCCGCGACCCCACAGGTGTGGGAAAAGCGGCAGGAAAAGAATAATAATAATAATAATAATAATAATAATAATAAATTCGTATGGCTATTTCTACCCGAGTGCAGCCCTTGTAAGGTAGACCCTCCGATGAGGGTGGGTGCCATCTGCCATGAGTAGGTAACTGCGTGTTATTGTGGTGGAGGGTAGTGTTACGTGTGATGTGTGAGTTTGCAGGGATGTTGGGGACAGCACAAACAGCCCCCGGATCACTGGAATTAACCAACGAAGGTTATAATCCCCATACCAGGCCGGAAATCGAACCCGGGATCCTTTGAACAGAAGGCCAGTACGCTGACCATTCAGCCAACGAGTCGGACTTCGTATGGAGTGAGGGCATATGACGCTCTTGATAGTGATTGGTCTGTCGGATGGTTGAGCCCCTTCGTGTTATTCGACACGAGTAGGTTGTGTGCCGACACCGGATTTCACCTTCTCCCTACTTTATCATCTCACACCCAGACGCACAGGCAACAGGCCTCACCGGAAGCCACACCCACACAGCCACAAGGTATAATTTTTTTTATTTTTTTACTTTTTTTATTTTACAATTCGCTTTACTTCGCACCGACTCAGACAGGTCTTACGGCGACGATGGGATAGGAAACGGCTAGGTGTGGGAAGGAATCGACCGTGGCCTTAATTATGGTACATCCTCAGCATATCCCCGGTGTGAAAACGGGAAACTAGGAAAAACATCTACAGGGCTGCCACCAGTGGTGTTCGAACCCACTATCTCCCGCATACAAGCTAACAGCTACGTGGTTTAAATTGCGCACCCACTCGTTCGATTTGCTTTTCCTTATAAGCAAACATTGCCATAGGGATTTATTGAAATTTGAAAGCATTTTTAATAATAATGCCGGGTTTTAAAATTCATACAGTGCTCAAGTTGATGGATTCGATCCCGTCTCAGTCTGGTGATAATTTGAAGATGTTCAAATACGCATGCCTCGTGTCGGTAGACATACTGGCACGATAAGGTACACTTGAGGGTCTAAATTCCGTTACCTCGGCATCTCCGGAACTCTTAAAGGTAGTTAATGAGAGGAAAATACATTACTAATAATAATGATAATAACACAGGTTTTCACACTGACATTAGAAAATACAGATTGAAAATGTATGGTCACAACAAAAGAATGAATCCTGACAAACTCGCTAAACAAAGAGTCGAATTTCATGAAACCGGGAGTAAAGCCTCAAGAGACACTTTGAAATGGATTAGCGAAGAAAAACAAATGGCAAGAATCATACAAGAAAACATCCAAGTCAGGGAGATATTTAGATCCAAAAATTAACAAATAACAAATTGTGTGGAAGGACAAATCCAAAGAGAGTCAAAAACAAAACAGAAAAATATTGGATGTGATAATCATGGTCATAAAATAAGGAAAAGAAACTCCTCTATTTCGCGTACTGTTAAAGGGGCATGTTCGCAACTAGTAATAAGCACATTCCCCTCATCCTCTTCTCTTTTTTCATAAAATTGGTTTTTATTTTTCACATCCTGTCCAACACCGCTCAGAGCCAGTTAGATTTCAGACGAAGCTTTGATAGGGAAGGGATAGGACAAGGATGATGGTGATCATTGTTTAAGGAGGTCTAACATCTATGTCATCGGCCCCTAATGACATCAATTAAGGTATTCAATTTGCTTTACGTCGCACAGCCACAAATAGGTCTTTTGGTGACGATGGGACAGGAAAGGGGTAAGAGTAAGGAGTATGTGACCGTGGCCTTGATAAAGATACAGCTGTGGAAATGTAAAACCTTCGTCGCCATAAGACCTATCTGTGTCGGTGCGACGTAAAGCCCCTAGCAAAAAAAAAAATGTAAAACCACGGACAATTATTTTCAGGGCTGGCGACAGTGGGGTTCGAACCCACTATCTGCAGAATTCAAGCTGAAAGCTAACGTGACTCAATCAGCGCAGCCACTCGGTCTGTAATTTACGTATAGCGTTGACAAAAATTACTGAACGTTTGAAAGCATTAGACTATTTTCCTTTTCCACGTAATCAAGGAAGAAAGCAGAGTAATATCTGCCATAATCAAGGGTCAAATGGGTTAGTATTGATACCATGAATAAATTTGTTTTATGAAATTCACTTCTCTGTCCTCTAGAATACTTTTCGCAATAGTTTACCGATACTACTGTACATACGAAGAGTGGAGTGTAAATTGCGAGTAGTTCTCACGTAAGGATTGAGTGCCTACCTGGTATACTGAGCTGACTTGTTGACGCGAGGAGAGCTGCATGCATTAGCACATGTTCGAATCACAACGGGGCACGCTAGGAGCACACACACTCACATTGTCGCGTCGTGCTGAATTACACTGAACGCCCCTCTCCTGATAGCCTGCCGGCCTGGCTGCCTGATCCCCACCGCTAGTCCCCCTACCTCCGCCTCTCCTCGTGGATAAGGTCTTCCTGTTCCTCAAAAGTTTTTGGAAGAATCCTCTGTCTACGCGACCGGTTGGGTAGAGTAATTAGTTAATGTGCCTTTCGTCTGTTCTCAAGATTATTGATCGATTCCCACCGCGGTGTGTTAACGTTAAGAAACATTTAACACTCCCAGACCAATGAATTTATGTACATACATACATACATACCTGTACATTATCAAAAGATTGTGTCCGACTCGTTGGCTGAATGCTCAGCGTACTGGCCTTCAGTTCAGAGGATCCCGGGGTCGATTCCTAGCCGGGTCGGGGATTTTAACCTTCATTGGTTAATTCCAATGGTTCAGGGGCTGGGTGTTTGGTGCTGTCCCCAACATCCCTGCAACTCACACAACACACAGAACACTATCCTCCCCCACAATAACACCCAGTTACCGACACATGACAGATGCCGCCCACCCTCATCGGAGGGTCTGCCTTACAAGGGCTGCACTCGGCTGGAAATAGCCACACGAAATTTATTAATTAAAGACTGTTATGCCTTTCAGCGTTCAGTCTGCAAGCCTCTGTGAATTTACTAAACGTCGCCACAATACTCTGTTTGCAACTAGTGCTGTGGCCTCATTTAGTTCTATACCTCTTATTTTTAAATCGTTGGTAACTGAGTCTAACCATCGTCGTTTTGGTCTCCCTCTATTTCTTTTCCCCTCCATAACAGAGTCCATTATTCTCCTAGGTACCCTATCCTCCTCCATTCGCCTCACATGACCCCACAACCGAAGCCGGTTTATGCGTACAGCTTCATCCATCGAGTTCATTGCTAACTTAGCCTTTATGTCCTCATTCCGAGTACCCTCCTGCCATTGTTCCCACCTGTTTGTACCAGCAATCATTCTCGCTACTTTCATATCTGTTACTTCTAACTTATGAATAAGATATCCTGAGTCCACCCAGCTTTCGCTCCCGTAAAGCAAAACTGGAAAATATTCCTAGAAATCATAATTGTAATGTCTCAAAAGCCATTGGCAGCTCACCTGGTGGCAATGATCGTTAAGGCAAGTCAGTATGGTCTGACACCGTGGTTAGTCAGTTCGATTCCCGTTCATCATCATCATCATCATCTGTTTACCCTCCAGGTTCGGCTTTTCCCTCGGACTCAGCGAGGGATCCCACCTCTACCGCCTCAAGGGCAGTGTCCTGGAGCTTCAGACTCTTGGTCGGGGGATACAAGTGGGGAGAATGACCAGTACCTCGCCCAGACGGCCTCACCTGCTATGCTGAACAGGGGCCTTGTGGAAGGATGGGAAGATTGGAAGGGATAGACAAGGAAGAGGGAAGGAAGCGGCCGTGGCCTTAAGTTAGGTACCGTCCCGGCATTCGCCTGGAGGAGAAGTGGGAAACCACGGAAAACCACTTCGAGGATAGCTGAGGTGGGAATCGAACCCACCTCTACTCAGTTGACCTCCCGAGGCTGAGTGGACCCCGTTCCAGCCCTCGTACCACTTTTCAAATTTTCGTGGCAGAGCCGGGAATCGAACCCGGACCTCCGGGGCTGGCAGCTAATCACGCTAACCACTACACCACAGAGGCGGACAAAAATCCGACTACCTCTGCCGGGTTTGAACCCACTATCTTGCGATCCGGAGGCCGACACTCTACCATGGATCCACGGAGGCAGTTTCGATTCCCGTTGCTGGGAAAAATGTTTTTACCATCAGAATGTCGGCCGGTAGGGTAGGAGAGGTATGGGTATGCAATTTCTGATCACTATATTGAGTGCCAAAATCCTGGTTTCACTTCGAGAGCTCTCCGCAGTGTTCCTATGACTTGAAGGCGTATGACGCTGTTGACAGCGATTGGTCCGTCGGATAAGTCTTTTGCAGACCCTCTTCGTGTTATTCGACAGTAGCAGGTTATATGCCGGTACCGTGATTCACTCTCACCCTTCCTACTACGATATATCTATCACATCATTCATTTAATTTCTTTAACTCCTGTGAGCAGGTTGACGTCAGGAAGGGCATCCCGTCATAAAAACTCCCTACTAAGATTCATATCACTTCATACCGTAGAGAAACGGGACAAACATTGGACATACGAAATCCATTGACATATAATATAAAACGCATATTTTGCATTGGGCATTGGTGAAAAAAATCATTGTCACAATCTCTTATGGAATATTCTTCTTCCTGGCCTTTTGTTTGCTTATTAATACGATACAGCCATTTACAATAAATGTCTTCTTATTCTTATTCTTTTACTATTACTTCTTCTTCCCTACGAAGGTCGGCGATCCAATTGATGATGATAGCTTGTGAAACAACAGCTTGAAATGTTTCAATGTAAGGTGGTTCACACAAGCGGCGCAGAACTTTAAGCCAAGGATTTCTCCGTCATTACACGGATCGCTTTCCTTCGATTTCTCCTCGATGATGAGTTGGAAAAGTTCATATCGTTCACCTCTCATGATGTATTCGATGTACCAGAGCTTTCATTCCTTGATGGTTGTTAGAAGCTCTTTTATTATTTAACAAGTTGAGGACTTCCTTATTGGTCTTCCTTTCTACCCAGGATATTCAAAGCATTCTTCTGTACATTTTGAACGCTTCATTGTGCCTCTTCAGTAGAGAGCTAAGTGTTCAGCTTTCAAAATCATACAGAATGGCAGGGAAAACATATAATCGCAACATCCGAACTCGGAGCTGAAGGTTGAGATATCTAGTGGTGAACAGGGCCCTCATAAATTTACATTAAATTATTATCATGCAGAAAAATGGCATTCTATTATGCTTCAAGGTAGGATCAAAAATAAGTACATATGTAGGGGCCCATACATGTAACATTCTTTCTTTCTTTCTTTCTTTCTTAATCCGTTTAACCTCCACGGTTGGTTTTCCCCTCGGACTTGGCGAGGGATCGCACCTCTACCGCTTGAAGGGCATTGTCCTCGAACGCGAGACTTCGGGTGGAGGGATACAACTTTGCAGCAGGACCACTACCTCGCCCAGGCGGCCTCGCCTGCTATGCTCAACAGGGGCTTTGTAGGGGGATGGGAAGACTGGAAGAGATAGACAAGGAAGAGGAAGGAAGCGGCCCTGGCTTTAAGTTAAGTACCATCCCGGCATTTGCTTGGAGGAGAAGTGGAAAGCCACGGAAATCTACTTCGAGGATGGCTGAGGTGGGACCTCCCGAGGCTTAGAGAACCCCGTTCCAGACCACTTTTCAAATTTCGTGGCAGAGCCGGGAATCGAACCCGGTCATGTGGGGGTGGCAGCTAATCACACTAACCACTACACCATAGAGGCGGATTAGATAGATATTTAATATTTAATAAAAACAGGAAAGCCACTTTCAGCCAATAGCAGATCGTATATCGGCGCCAACTCGAAAGACCTGTATCAGGCCTCTTCGGAGGCCACACGAAAAAAAAAAAAAAAAAAAAAAAAGAAATAAAAGTGCGTCTACATGACCTGTAGGATTCGTGGAAGATGTCATAATGAGAACAAATAATATTCCTTTCACGCAGAAATCTTGGTAGAGAACTATGAAATTGGTAATTACGGCGTGGTGTCTTCTCTCGAAGATGTGCTAAGAGCGAGTGGCTACAGGGACATGAATATTGATCTGTCGTAAGGTACTAGGGCAGTCTATTATACCAGGGAGAAATTTATATAAATTTCGGGAGAGGGTGGGTTCGAATCCCAGCGTCGGCAGCCCCGAAGTTGGCTTTCCGGTTTTTGCTATTTTCACACCAGGCAAATGCCGGGGCTGTACCTTAATTAAGGCCACGGCCGCTTCCTTCCAATTCCTAGGCCTTTCCTATCCCATCTTCGCCATAAGACGTATCTGTGTCGGTGCAACGTAAAGCAAATAGCAATAATAATAATAATAATAATAATAATAATAATAATAATAATAATAATAATAATAACAAGTCTTAATCCTGGAATTCTATTGAACCGTCGGTGAATGAACTGAATGTGATCAATATGACCTCGCTGGTATGGGCATCAAACAACTGATGAGGCGAGTTCAACATGTGGTTTTCTAGGAAAGTGTTAAAATTTTGAGGATTTGCCCTTCATAAAAAGTTATTTAAGCTCCGTTCTAGCTTTTTTGCCAATGGGGCTTGTTCTGTTCAATATTGTACGTGTCAAATATATCCTCAAACTTTTGTAGTATCGGGCGAGTTGGCCGTGCGGTTAGAGGAGCGCAGCTGTGAGCTTGCATCCGGGAGATAGTGGGTTCGAACCCCACTGTCGGCAGCCCTGAAGATTGTTTTCCGTGGTTTCTCATTTTCATACGAGGCTGTACCTTAATTAAGGCCTCGGCCGCTTCCTTTCCACTCCTAGCCCTTTCCTATCGCATCGTCGCCATCTGTGCCGGTGCGACGTAAAAAAACTTTTGTAGTCTTATTTCGGCAGATAAATTTGACATATCTCCGTGGCGTAGTCGCTACCGCGTTGATGTTGAAAACTGAAGGTTTGGAGGTCGAATCCGACCTGGAAGTTTCATTCTAATTTTATGTTTTTGGTACAATATTTCTTTTTTTGGAGTCCATCAAATACTTTATTATTTGTTATTTTTCCATTTACGATATTAGTACATAATTGCATTACTGTTTACATTATTTACCAAATTTGTCACAATTTCACTGTTCGTCTGACAATGAATCTATTGAACTTGACTCATTATTACACTAATTCGTGTGGCATTTTTCATGGATGCACTGGAAAGAGAGCATTTCGCGTCAACGAACATATTTAATAAATGCAGGTGCAGAGCAAGAATAACAATTTGACCTGATTACTTCACGCAAAAAACAGACGTTGTTCACAATTTAAAAAAATCAAGGTCGTATTCGAACTCAGAATTTCAAGTGCGTGACAAAAATGCTCGAACAGGGTTAAAATATTTTTTAATGAAGGGCACTTTTCTGGAAACCTGTGAGGCGACCTCCTTTTATGAGCCATATTCTAGAGTAAGGTGAGCAAGAGCATTGTGCAGAATAATTAAAGCATTAGTGTTCAGGCCATATTTTGCACAGTCGAGTATAAAAACAGTGCCGCCTCTGTGGTGTAGTGGTTAGCATGATTAGCTGCCACCCCCGGAGGTCCGGGTTCGATTCCCGGCTCTGCCACGAAATTTGAAAAGTGGTACGAGGGCTGGAACGGGGTCCACTCAGTCTCGGGAGGTCAACTGAGTAGAGGCGGGTTCGATTCCCACCTCAGCCATCCTCGAAGTGGTTTTCCGTGGTTTCCCACTTCACCTCCAGGCAAATACCGGGATGGTACCTATCTTAAGGCCACGGCCGCTTCCTTCCCTCATCCTTGCCTATCCCTTCCAATCTTCCCATCCCGCTACTAGGCCCCTGTTCACTATAGCAGGTGAGGCCGCCTGGGCGAGGTACTGGTCATACTCCCCAGTTGTATCCCCCGACCAAGAGTCTGAAGCTCCAGGACACTGCCCTTGAGGCGGTAGAGGTGGGATCCCTCGCTCAGTCCGAGGGAAAAGCCGAACCTGGAGGGTAAACAGATGATGATGATGATGAGTATAAAAACAATAATTTGAGAGGCTTTATTACATAATGATGCAATATGTCTCCCAGAGTCAAGTGAAGAGACAAAAATAATTCCACGATGTTTAATACAGTTGCCTCTTTCAAAAGATACTCAATCAGCAGTAAGGATAAGATCAGTCTTTTTTTGACAGGCAACCAATTACATTTTTTCTGTGTTGACTTTCATATCATTTTGATGACATCACTCAGTTACTTGGAAATCGTCACTAATGTGGATTAATCTAGTTTTACAGCCGGATGCCTTTCCTGACGCCTGCGTGCTTGTATGATGTTTGCTAGTGCGATGTGTTGTAGGCATGTGAAGACGTGTGTATTAAGACAAACACAGTCACCCATTGCGTGAATCGGAGGACCTGACTAGATACACCTACAATCTTTGATCTGGCCGGGAATCGAACTCAGGATCCTCTGAACCGAAGGCCGTGACACTGACCATTCAGGCAAGGAGTTGGACAGAAAACTAATATTGGAAACTCTTTTCTTTCGTTCTTTCCTTCTTAATCCATTCACCCTACAGGGCTGGCTTTTCCCTCGGACTCAGCGAGAGATCCCACCCCTACCGACTCACCTCTACCGTGTTGTACTGTTCAGGCGACTTTTCTTCCTGAAAAAGAACATTTGCGGCACGCATTGCTTTTCTTATTTAATCAAAAGAAAAAGGCTGTGGAAAATCATCGTTTGCTGGTGGAAACATATGGTGAACACGCACCATCGATTAGAACATGTGAGACATGGTTTCGACAATTTAAACGTGAAAGGCAGTGCGCGCTCTGGATGATTACCCAACTCAAACTCAAGGGCAATTGGCACAAGCATAAAAGGTGTCACAAGAAACAATTAGCAGACGTTTACGAGCAAAGAGAAATATCAGTAAATACGGTAAATTGATCCCACACGATGTGAATGAACGACAAATGGAACATCGCAAAGTCACTTGTGAAATGCTGCTTCAAAGCCACCGAATTGTGACTGGTGACGAAAAACGGATTTATTTTGAAAAACCGAAGTGGAGAAAATCGTGGCTGTCACTTGTGTATTATGAACTGTTGAAGCCCGGCGAAACCGTTAATGCACAACGCTATGGCCCACAAATGATTAATTTAAATCACGCATTGATCGAAAGACGACCGGAATGGGCCAGAAGACATGGCAAAGTGATATTGTTACACGACAATGCGCCGTCTCACACAGAAAAGCCAGTGAAAGACACCTTGAAATCGCTTGGATGGGACATCCTTCCGCACCCTCTCCCGACCTGGTGCCATCTATCATCTCTTCGCATCAGTGGGGTATGCGCTCCCAGAGGAGCACGTCAGCAATTTCCAGGAAGTAGAAAAATGGCTCTAAGAATTTTTTGCCGCAAAAGACAGGCAGTTTTTCTGGCAACGTATTCATAACTTACCTGAAAGATGGGCGAAGTATGTTGAAGCCGATAGCCAGTATTTTGAATAAATAAAAAAAAAATCCCTTGAAAATTACGAGTTTCCTTTACCACAAAAACTGGCAAAACTTATGCATACACCTGGTATATATTAGTGAAACTCAGTGCTTAAGTTCAAAATAAAAGGAAGAATGTCAGCTGGAATTTTTTTTAAATCTAGGGTACAGGGGTTGTAGGGCTGTTCGGTGGGTGGGGGTGGGGAGACCTTATTTAGGTCTTTACAGCAACATGGGTAAACTACTGCACATAAAAATCCTCAGTATTAAAAGTTCCAGACAAACTGGGAGAAAATAGACAACAGGTCATTTTTATAAACTCGGGGTCGGAGATGCAGTTAATTGCATTTAATAGATATGCCCAGCCAACGCCGGGTACTACTGTGCCGAAATATCACTCCACGAAAAGAATAGTGACAATTAATAATAATAATAATAATAATAATAATGTTATTTGTTTTACGTCCCACTAACTACTCTTTTACGGTTTTCGGAGACGCCGTGGTGCCGGAATTTAGTCCCGCAGGAGTTCTTTTACGTGCCAGTAAATCTACCTACACGAGGCTGACGTATTAGCGCACCTTCAAATACCACCGGACTGAGCCAGGATCGAATCTGCCAAGTTGGGGTCAGAAGGCCAGCGCCTCAACCGTCTGAGCCACTCAGCCCGGCAATAGTGACAATTAAATGTGCTTGTGAAAAGTGGGAAAAATGTGGCAAAAATAAAATGCGTTTAAGAAAGAAAAGCTAAATAACAAAACCAAGCATAGATAAACATCATAGCCAGTTTCTATGTCAGTACAGGTCATGCCGTGATGTATCGCTGCACACCACAGCATCTAAATCTTCACTAACAACTGCTGTACAGTACAAGGATATTAGAACGCACACATGAATAAATAGACGACTTCTCTTCAAGAGTGTTAAGTTGCCGGCGATTCACAGCGTAACGGATTGCGTGCTGCATGTACACGCACGCACATTAATGGTGTCCCGACATGAACAATCAACACTGCCCCACTCCAGTGCTGAAAAGGAGGGAACAGAGTTAAGGGGTAGTGTTGAAGGCCACTCCAGTACTGGAAAGGAGGGGAAGGGACTGAACAGGTAGTGCTGAATACACAGTGTGTGTATTCCGGCCTACACTTCGTTATACTTTAACATTGTAAGATGGCTCCTATCTTATCACAGGTGAGTCGAGGCCGTATTATTGGCATGCGGGAGGCTCACATGGTCCCCTAATCAATAGCACAAGCAATACCGTGCAGTCTTAAGACAGTTTAAAGATGGATAGAAATATAGCAAGGACGAGGTGAAGAAGGATTGGTAGATCATAGGACACATAACAAGGCTCCTAGATGAACTACTCCGCAACAGGATACTGGGATCGTTCAAACTATGGACAATTCTCCGTTTGCAACTATCGATAATGCGATTGCCGCATTGGAATTATCAGTAAGCCGAACTACCGTGAGTCGTCGCCGAGTTGCGAAAAAGGGGCGACTTCTTCCTATCCACAGAGAACTTCGCGTAGGCTTTGCACTACAAGAAAGTGTTATTCCACGACAGGAATGGGAAATTACAATTTAGTTGGATGAAAAGGTATTTTGTTCCGATCCAGGTAAACAGCTGAAGTGCTGGCGTCCAGTTTAAAAGCGTTATGAAGAGCCCTTTTTCCAGGTGACTAATCAGTCGGGTCGCGTCATATGTGGCGTATTGGGGTGGATAAGTGGTGCTGGTCCAGGAGAGTTGATAGAGGTTACTCCACATATGACTGCTTGTGAATATGTGGACATTTTAGAAGGTGCCGTTCTTCCTAGTGTTCGAGCTATTTACCCCATACAAGAAGTTCCCGTTATAAGGTTTGTGCAAGATAACTGCTCTGTTCACACTGAGCATGTAACTGAAGCTTTCTTAAAAACAGCATCCTCACGTTCACGTGCTTGACTGGCCTCCCAAGAGCGGCTCTGTTAATGCACTGCCATCGAGTTTGGGCCAATCTAAGGAATGAACAAGATTTTTTCCAACATCTGATAGATTCCATTCCCAAGCGGCTAGAATAAGTGATAAACAGGAACGGCGGGGGAGGGGGGCTGTACCTTAATTAAGGCCACGGCCGCTTCCTTTCTTGTCCCATCGTCGCCATAAGACCTATCTGTGTCGGCGCGACGTAAAGCAACTAGAAAACAAAAAACAAAAAAAAACAAAAAAAAAAAAAACCCACAGGAACGGGACATCGACTGATTATTAATTCTGGGAGGGAGGAGGAACCCGTCACTTCCACTTGTTGTAAGGTCAGTATTTGACACAACTCTTTAGTTATTTAATACCCATTTCACAATTAGTTTTGAGTTATTTTCCATTTTCCTTTCCTTGAAGTTATGTATGTATAGATAGTGCATTAGTATGTTTATTATTTTACTGTAAATTTTATTTATGTATTTTCGAGGAAGATGCGATACGTTCATATTTTTGATGAAATATTTATGTAAAATGTGTTAATTTTATAATAATGAGTTATGTTGAGAGGTTGCAATAATAGCATTTTTGTTGTAAAGACACGACTTTGTATTTTATGCAAATTGATTTGAATTATATTCAATTATTTTCAGATGTATTTCCTTATTGCTCAAGAAGTAAAATGTATCTTCAGTTATTTTTATAAAGAATTGCTTACACAGTTATACATCAATATCTTATTTTAACATATTGATTTTCTGTTTATAGAATGTATCGTAATTATATATCCGAGGTGGTAAATTATGATGATATAACTTCAGTAAAGTCCAGAACAAACTTACGAACCAGTAAAATATATTTTCAAATTACGACCCGATACAACGCAGCTACAAAATATTCCTAACTATACTAGACTTAACTAAAGTTGGTGTCTGACAGGTAAGGTTGGAGGGAGGAGCACTGCATGTGCCATTTCACGATGTTGCCACATTCCAGCATTCCATTCTACATACTCTTACCCCTCGCTTCCGGCTCACTTGTTCCCTCCTTCATTCTGACCGCTGTGATCTGTTGTAGACTACCTGGCCAGACGGTGTCGTCCCATTTGCGATCACTCTTATACAAACAATCAGGGTGTTATCAGTGACAGTGACAGGTTTGACAACTTCCAGCAAGACGAGCTGCCCTGAAGTTTTATCTCCATGGCAACCGCAGTCACCCCACCCTCGTTTCCATGGCAACCACACAGCCACTCCCTTTATCCCGCCTCGGCAGGCAGTAAACGGACCTCCCTCTAAGAAATGTCAGATGCCAACTCTTATTATTAGCAGTATAGTATAAAATACGTTTCGGTTAAAAACCTCCTTTACCTCTTGATACTGTAATTATCAGAGTAGGTTACTTTTTTATGTTAAAATGCTATTTGTTCGAGGCGTCGACCTATAGAGATATTTTGCCCTTACTTGCACAATATGGTATGAACATGCATCTAATTGGAATTGCGGAAGTGTAGAGTGCTGAATGTGAGGAACGTTAAGGCCAGGGATATTAATCATTTATAATTAAAACCCCCTGACCCGGCCGGGAATTGAACCCGGGGTGGTCGGGTGACAGGAGGACGCATTGCCCCCTACACCGCGCGGCCGGACGCATAAGTAACCTAATACTGTGCTTCAATACATCCACCACTGTGCCCATTTTAATCACAACAAAGTCTTGTAGCGGGCTGTCTATATCCAGCAATGTGTTAGCGGAAAGGTGAGTCATCGTAGCGTACCCCTTCACTCCCTTCCCTCTTGTTTTGCACTAGAGTGGTCTTCAACACTACCGCTTCACTCTCTCGCCTTCTTTTCAGTACTGGAGTGGGGCAGTGTTGATTGTTTATGTCGGGACACCATTAATGTGCACGTCTGTACCAGAGCAACTCAGAAGGAAAATGACGGAGGGCAACGAAGCGATGGCTGTTCCCGCCATTGTGCTTTCTCCCTGTGACTGTATTTATTAAAGAGAGAATGTTACCCACAGATAAAAACATGCGTCACCCATTTTTTTCATAATACAACATAAAGTACATTAAAACATTTCTTAATCACATGGAATTTAGAGTGTCTAAGAGGCGGTGTGTTCGCTCCTCGTAGGTCCGTAACAGCAATGCTGTTTTCTTAACATGGAATGAGATGCGTTTTGCAACATAGTCCGTAGTTCTCGTTCATTTTGTCAGTGGCTCTCATTCTACGCTCGGGCCGATGACCTTCAATGTTAGGCCCCTTTAAACAACGAGCATCATCATTCTACGCTCTCCCTTGTCCCTTCTTTCTCCTCCTGACATTAGCTTGCATAGAGTACTATGAATATTATAACATTATAAGCATATAGCACGCTCACACGTAGCGCAGTGGGTCAGCTGAAAGTTACAAAATGCGTACCTTGTTTGTTCTTGAATTAATACACTGTGATAATCTTTTCTGGCGATCCTTCTTTCAGTTCGTTGGAGGTTGGGATGGGGGAACCCGATACGACAAACGATGTCGCTCGTGGGCTACAACAGTGCCAGCGTCGCACCGACCCAGATAGATCTTATGGCGACGATGGGATAGGAAAGGGCTAGCAGTGGGAAGGAAGCTGCTGTGGCCTTAATTAAGGAACAGCCCCAGCTTTTGCCTGGCGTGAAAATGGAAAACCGCAGAAAACCATCTTCAGGGCTGCAGATAGTGGGGTTCGACCCCACTATATCCCAAATGCAAGCTCACAGCTCCCTGCCCCTAATCGCACGGCCAACTCGCTCGGTCCCATTTCCTACTGCCAGTCACAATCGACTTGGGGAGTTTTCATTATAATAGCAGGTCTCATTGCCTACTGCCAGGGTCACAATCGATTTATTCCTCGCACCGTATGACAATCTGAGATTTGTCTCGTCCCTGTACGACAAATTCTATTTCAGCTCATATTAGCCTATGCTATTTTGGCAAATGGCCTAAATCTAGGAGAGAAGCTGCATGATGAAAAATCCTTTCTTAGTGTACCTCCAGGGAAAAAGATGAGCAAAAACGACAGCAATACGGATAATATTTTCATACGTATAAAGATTTAAGTTATGCTATACAAAACTCTCATTCGCAGTATAGTGATGTATGGATGTGATACGTGGACCCTCCCAAAGAAAGCCGTGGAGAAGATAGATTCCTTCGAAAGGAAAATCCTGAGGAGAATTTATGGACCCATATGCGTACAAGGGGAATGGAGAATTAGATATAACAATGAACTATATTCCCTGTATGGGGAGACACCCCTGTCGCATGCCATTCGAATGAAGAGACTTAAATGGGCAGGTCATCTAATTAGGATGGAAGAACACCGAATCCCAAAGAAGGTATTCTTAGGATACTTTGGAGGAGGAAGGCCTGTGGGAAGGCCACGTAACAGATGGGAAGATGGTGTACATCAAGACGCAGCACATATCCTCAAGATCCGGAATTGGAGAGTAGCTGCACGAGATCGACAAGTTTGGCGGAGAGCAACTAGGGAGGCCATGACCCGAAAACGGGCCGTCGCGCCATAGTTGAAGTTGATAAAGATTTAAGATAACATGGAGATACATTAAAATGAGTTAATTAGTTAAATTTATTTATTTATTTATTTTTATTCACTGTTATTCAACACTTGAACAAGTCTGTCCCCAAGCTCTCAACATAATGAGGTGCTATGGGCTAGGCTAAGCAAATGGAAGATTTTTTAAAAAGTAATTGAACTTTGGCTGCATTACCATTTGGTCGTCAACAGACATCAATATAGACAGAGCAATACAGAATAATTTACAGAACACACACGACAAAACAAGCAAGGTTTTACTTACATTTTATTCCAAATTAAAGGAGTGTCCATATTCTGTCCAAATAGCACACATCACAATTTAGTTACACTTTTATATTCTAATATCAGACGATTTCAAAACTTTCATCAGTGTTGCTAAAATTTCTAAGTATTTTTCCATCCAGAAACAAGGACAATTTCGTTGGAAAGGGAACTCTCAAACGTACCAATGTATTCATGAATTGAATCGTTTGTCCAGAATAATAAGCATATTGGAACAGAATGTGATTCAAGTCACCAGTTCCCGAGGATTGGCACACTGTGAAGAATTGACCACTCCTATGTGGAACGATATGCCGGAAATGTTTCGTGGTTAAACCACATACGAATTATAAGTACTTTCGACTCTCGGCTGTAACGAAGATCCGTAAACCATGGTTGTTGAGGGATATTGGGCTGAATGAGAGCATAGTCACGTCCAATCCGTCTTGTTGATATTTCCCAGTACGATCGCCAGTGTTGGTATGCTTGTTGACGAACGAGGGGATAAAAGTCCGTATTCGGCAGTGGAGTCATGTTGCCAAGTCCATTACGAGCGCCAGTTTTTGCTAATTGGTCAGCTTTATCGTTGCCAAAGATGCCAGAATGTCCTTTGATCCAAAGAAACGCTGCTTGATGACCTGTTAATTGCAATATTTTTTTCGGCTAGTGGCTTTACGTCGCACCGACACAGATAGGTCTTATGGCGACGATGGGATAGGAAAGGCCTAAGAGTTGGAAGGAAGTGGCCGTACCCTTCATTAAGGTACAATCCCAGCCTTTGCCTAATGTAACAAGAGGAAACCACGGAAAACTACATTCAGGGCTGCCGAAAGTGGGGTTCGAACCCACTATATCCCGGATGCAAGCTTACAGCTGCACGCCCCTTACCGCGCGGCCAACTCGATCGTTATACATTCTTTTAAAAATTGTGTCTATAATTATAATAAGAACTATTTCGATAAGTTCTATATAATATAATAATTTTGCATGACTGTTATAAGACTGGTTTAGCCCTTGTAAGGCAGACCCTCCAACGAGGGTGGTGGCATGTGCCGTGTACGGTACACTGCGTGTTATTGTCGTGGAGGATAGTGTTGTGTATGGGGGTACGAGTTGCAGGAATGTCGAGGACAGCACAAATATCCAGTTACCGAGCCGAAGGAATTAACCATTTAAAGTTAAATTCTTTGACCCAGCCGGAAGTCGGAGCCGGGGCCCTCTCTTCCGAAGGCCACTACACTGACCATCAAGCAAAAGAGCCGGACTACTATTTCGATTAAGAGATGTGATGGACATTGCTTATTAAATGGAAGAGAATATGTTTTTTAATATACTTTATCCTTCTGAATACTACATCTGCCAAATTCTTAAAATATTTTATGGGAACTCATTTATAAATACTCTACGATGCTAAAATATTATTGATATTCGTAAAATGTAGAACAGTAAATTAACTTAATCTTAAGGAAAAACTGGCACGGTAATTATAGTTTGTGTTCTATTACGTATTAGGATTAGGGACTGCCTAGCGAAGGTGGTGAAGACATTTACCCGGAAGGAAATGGGTTCGATTCCTCGTCAGAAAGGCAAAAATATTAGAAAGAGATTTGCAATTTTGGCCTTGAGGTTCATTCAGCCTTCACAAAAGACTAGTGCCAGGTTTTATTTTCTTATTCTTTTGGCTAGTGGTTTAACTTCGCACCAACACATCGAGGGTTTTCGGCCATGCAAGAATGGGAAAGGGCTTTATGTCGCACCGACACAGATAGGTCTGATAGCGACGGTGGGGATAGGAAAGGGCTAGGATTGAGAAGGTAGCGTCCGTGGCCTTACTTAAGGTACTGCCCCAGCATTTGCCTGGTGTGAAAATAGGAAACCACGGACCCCTAACCGCACGGCCAACTCACTCGGTAGTACCAGGTTAATGCCAGGGGTCAAAGGCGTTCAGGCAAAGAGCCAATACCCAATCCCATTAGTGTGGAAGTTACGAATACTGAAAGCATTATCTTCCAATCCTCCGAGGGCCTTCATGGTCTGTATGAAGATGGCTTTGTCTTTCTTTTTATAATTGAAATGGCTGAAATGGCGGAAGAAAACAAGAAGTAGGAGTAGAAAAGCACTTTCCTTACTTCTATGATTTGGAACTGGTACATTCATGATTTCATATATAAGACAACATTGCGAGATAGTTTGACTGACGTATGCACATACTGATCTCATCACCCTACTTTCTCATCCTTCGTAGAATTCGCCAATTAGAATAATGACTGAATTATGCATGTGGTGCCATTCTTCTTCACAATTACTGGTAGAAAGACGCGAACGGGTGAGTTAATGGATATCTTTCGCATACATTCTCAAGTAGCATGAATTCAGGTCGAGGATATTCAGAGGTAATTCAACACTCCTCTCATGAGACAAACTTTCATAACATCAGCAAAAGAGAGTTAATTGTTTGCTTTGACCGTATCTCTTTCAGAGATCAGAGAAATGAGGCTAAAAGACGACTATAAATTTCAGTGCGTTGTCCTTTAGCAGGACGAGATGAATAGCCTCTGAGTCACACTGCAACAAGTTACAATGTGTGCTCACTTGAAGAATATTCTAAACCTCTCCGACTGATTAAGGCAATTAAAATTGCAAGACTACCCCACTATAACGAGGAATTCCATGAGGAGGCTATATTCCGTGTTGAGACATTTAGTGTTGTGTCTACGGCCCACTCAAGTTTTCTTGAGTCCTTCAGAACCCAGTAAACTGACGATTTCAATAGGAATTTTCGTTTCCCATACAGGGTGTAATTGAAATAAGGTAGCCTACCCTCATTTGAAATGGTGGTGGAAGATGGTATTCTAAGCAAATAATTTATTTCCGTAGGAGAAAATAAAATAACAAAACTTCGGTCTATGTTTTTAAGAAGTCAATAATTGACACTGGATACTTCCTTCTGTTACACAGAACGTCAACATAGCTGTGATATCACTAGTTCACCCACCTCGTTAAGGCTGTCAGTGTGTCTTGAGGTCGGTTCACTGCTTGGATTACGCAACAACTTCCCTCATCGACCTTACCTCGCCCCAGCCCCCTCTAGCTGCACCTAAATTAGTATGCAACTGCTGGCTGAAGAGTTATTGAAAACCCCAAAGCATTCACTTTTTAATATTTAATATATTTTAAATATTTAATGGACTGGTGTTTGACAGTAAGGGTGCTGTGCTGCTGTTCACCTGGAAACATAAAGCCTCGGATTGTCTTTAACTTGTCTAAATGACATCGCTTTAAACATCACTTTAAATTATTTATTACTTCACTTGGCAGGGAGTTAATCCTATTACTGCACTATACATACCGATACTAAGCAATGCAAGTAATTGTGTTCTTCCATCTATCTATCTATCTATAAAAGTTTTCATTCCCTACCCTTAAGGGGTGGGGCGGGCCACCTAGAGGGTAAGGCCCTCTCTGGTCAAATTGTGTTCTTGTTTCAGGACTCTTGTGGTCACATACTATTTGTAAGCTGATTAATGGTAGCTGAACATTTATTCGCGCGTTAAGTTGGTTAGAATGGCCACTTCTATTACATATTTGACGGGCGTGCCTTATTTCAATTACACCTGCATTTTGTGTGTTATACATTTTCTTTATGCCTTTGCTGGCAAGATGTAGTGTTTATAGTGCGCTATGTCTTCTGGTACGAGCTAGAATAAACTTGTTACTTTCATTGACCTGTCTCAGTCTCATTCTTGGCTTTGACAATATGTAAGTGACCGAGGTATGAGCGATGCTAGTAATACCATTCCTTATGCAGCCAGACCCTGTTATGAATGGTGTGAAAATATCGCTCATAGGGTCAGTTGGTGCATGCACAATAATAATAATAATAATAATAATAATAATAATAATAATAATAATAATAATAATAATAATAACTTGATTGATTGTAAGTGGTCAGGTGGCCCTATATACTTATTTTTGAACATACATTGTAAGTACCGTGACTCTAGAAATAATGTATTATTATTATTATTATTATTATTATTATTATTATTATTATTATTATTATTATTATTATTGATTTTAAAAGCGTCAGTATGTGGGATCTTTATTTTCCACATAATTACTTTAACATGGTGGAAGCCAATGAAGCTCTTGTGTTTAAACACTGCCAAATGCCTCTTTCTTCAACCGACATCAGACGCACAATCTTCGAAACGGATTGACGACTAACCGGCTGTGTATTTTAGATCGAACATGCATTCTTCTTGTCTGTATTGGTGGCTCAGACGTTAGAGGACTAACGTTCTGACCTCAAGTTGGCGAGTTCCGCAGATATTTAAAGGTGCCCTCATACGCGAGCATCGTGCTGTAGATTTACTCCTGCGGGACAACATTCTGTTACCTCGGCGTCTCTGTGATCGTACAAGTGTTTAGGGGGAATTAATACTAATAACGTAATTAATGCATGTGGTCTTCTTCTTCCTTCGATACAATAAAACGCGCACGTTACCCACCGTGCGAAGTGTGACAACTGAGAACCATGTGTGTCCAGGTCTCGAGTAGGAATTAAAAAAGAATCTTCTTAAGAAAAGTATTCACTAAATTTTGATCTACGTCCTGGCTTTATTAGTTAAAAAATTCTGAACATGGTGAGTACACTGAACAAGAAAATCTCAGTTCGTGCTGCTGGAAGTATATTAGCAATTTGGAGCACTGTCTGCCTCGTGTCATTGGCTACCTCAAGAGGGAAGTAAGACGGAAGTAGACTGCTGGTTCATTGCCAGTATTGGGAGCCTCATCCACCTGTTGTAAGCTGGCATCAGATCAGTTTTACGACTCAGGTACAGTTCTCCCCCAAAGAACAAAGAAACGAGAGTACAGTGGCTGCGTAGAAATTGGAAATGGAACGCCATTGAAGTTTGACCTCCGTAACTCAAATTTTCGATATCTGCTCTTCCATGACTTGAACCTAAGACCGACATTCTAGGTACTGACTGACGTACCAGAGAGGCGAATGTCGTGGGTTCCATCGCGGCTCAGTCCGGTGAGATTTGAAGGAGCATCGATGGGAAGGGCCGCCCGTGTTAACGCACTACGGATATTGAGCTAAGCTCTGTATTGGGGAGACGCGTGGGTTCGAACCCCATCCTGAGAACGGTGTTCTGCGGTTTCCCATTTTCACTTCCTGGCACATCCCGGGACAGTTTCTATTCATACGCCACAATCGATTCCTTACACCACCATCACTCATTTAATCATTTGCTCCTCAACTGAGGTTAGCGACAGGAAGAGCATCCGGCCGTGAAACATGCCATATAAATTAATCTCACCTCACCCACTACGGCATAGATATATAAGCTCATGTACTTACTCTATATCGCAATTGTTTTATTATTTGTGTTACTGTAGATTCGATCTTTACGGAGCGAATGGCTACGCGGTTTGAGTCACTTAGCTGTCAGCTTGCACCTCACTGTCGGCAGCCCTGAATATGGTTTTCCGTGGTTTCCCTTTTTCCCATCAGGCAAATGCTACGACAGTACCTTAATTAAGATCACGGTCGCTTTCTTCTTACTCCTAACCCTTTCCTGTGCGGTCGTTCTAAGACCTATTTGTATCGGTGCGACGTCAAGCAGATTGTTAATAAAAGAAAAGACTGTCATTTTAACTGAAGTTTCGATGGGGAAATGAGTGGTTGCGATCTTGAGAATGGAAGGACTTTTATGGACTGAAGAAGGAAATGTGTGGAAAACTTGATGATGAGATTCAAACTCTCTTTTTGGCGTGTTCTAGTTCCGAAACCGTACTTGGGTCGTTGAGTGCTAATTTTCTTTCTTTTTTTTTTTTTTTTTTTTTTTTGCTATTTGCTTTATGTCGCACCGACACAGATAGGTCTTATGGCGACGATGGGATAGGAAAGGCCTAGGAATGGGAAGGAAGCGGCCGTGGCCTTAATTAAGGTTGGTGTGAAAATGGTAACCACGTAAAAAACCATCTTCAGGGATGCCGACAGTGGGATTTCTTTTTTGCTAGGGGCTTTACGTCGCACCGACACAGATAGGTCTTATGGCGACGATGGGATAGGAAAGGCTTAGGAGTTGGAAGGAAGCGGCCGTGGCCTTAATTAAGGTACAGCCCCAGCATTTGCCTGGTGTTAAAATGGGAAACCACGGAAAACCATTTTCAGGGCTGCCGATAGTGGGATTCGAACCTACTATCTCCCGGATGCAAGCTCACAGCCGCGCGCCTCTACGCGCACGGCCAACTCGCCCGGTGACAGTGGGATTCGAACACACTATCTCCGGGATGCAAGCTCACAGCTGCGCGCCCCTAACAGCACGGCCAACTCGCCCGGTGCTAATTTCTTGACAACAAGTGCGACGACAGTAGCCGATACCTCAATGTAAAGGAGAAGGATCAGTGTATCAGGAGTCTGATCTCTATATGACTTCGTCGGGTATAATAACAATGGCGTGTGGCCTGCGGTGAGGTCTGGTGCAGGTCTATCGGGTTGACGCCGTCGGATGATACAGTAGCGTCGCACTCTTGAGATACTAAAATTGCCCTACCATACGGCTGTATTAGTTAACCTCCGGACTTTGCCGTGGTATCACGTCGTAAGATATGTCACTTGATTCATCTTAGTGAGTTTTATCAGTACACGATAAAAACAAAAACGACGGTGTATATAGCTTTCTCAGTCGTCATGGTTACGAGCTAACTAGGAATGGCGATATTTGCTGTCGTGATTGCCTTCAAAAGATGAAAACTTACAAGGCCATTAGCCCCTACAAATCAGGAAGACAGTAAAGAAGACTCTCAAAATGTGAAAATTAATGTAAAGCAACGATCAATCGAATAATGTTCGAAAAATAAAATTATAATTGGGAAATGGAGTTTGGAAGCCGGAGTCCCGAGTGTTGTATTATTACCGAGTCGGAAACAAAATAAACTGTGATGACCTACATTGTTCGAAAGACAATTAAATTTATCAACAGTAGAATTACACTGACTGCCTATTGTTGTTAAGTGAAATATGTTCAGACTCTTCTGCTGCCACTCATTTCCGCTATATAGCATTACTGCTGCAATGCAGGAACCAACACATGCCAACACCGGCACACATGGTGGTGGTGGTGGTGGTAATTATTGTTTTAAGAGGAAGTAGAGTTAGTACATAAGGAAAAGGAAGGATATGGTCTTGACTGCAGATAACAGCTTCATAAATCTTCAGGATCACGAGTTCCATTATCAATTTCAAGCACCTGCGATCAATTACTGAGGGCGATGGAGGACTCAGCACAGAGATAGAGCGAGTCTTGTGTGGGTGGATGAGATGGAGAAAGAAAGGCAAAACTAGTAATGGCGTATGACGCTGAGGCTTGTGCTCTTAAAAGGCAACAGATGGAGGCAACAGAATGCTGAGACTGAGAACTAGCACTTCAGGGATATGGTCAAAGTGGGACCTACGAGCAAAAGGATATAAGAGCACAACCATAGGTGGTTTGGTCATGTGAAGAAAAGATACGAAGGGCACTAGGACAAGGGAATGGGACTCAAAAATTTGATGAAAAGAGGACGTGAGGGAAACCCAGGCTTAGATGGAAGGATCAGATGGTTGAGAATTTAAGAAACAAAGGATGGAGAACAGAAGCAGCCTGCAATAGAAAGTCATGAAGAAGATTTAAAGATGGAAACGCCGATTCTTTATACACATATATACGAATTATAGCGAAGACGAAGAAGAATTTTATTACACTAATCTGTATTTCTACGGTTCCAAACTGAAGGTTCTCCTTCAAATTGTTAAATTTTGGTGATCTTAGTGTCTGTAGTAAAACAAACACTCTTCGCATGTCAACCTGTTTTGGAGGAATGGATATTGTTTCTCTGGATATAACACTTGTTTCAACCTCAGACGTAGGATGTTTTAAAAGCCTATCTTACCATAACATCCAGGACGCAGAAGCGACCATCATGTGAACTTTAGACTGACTATTTGAAATGCTTTCAGAAGAATGAATATTTTGGCTTTCTGTGTTAATTCCGACTTAAACGTCTTCCGGGTGAAATTATTTAAAACACACTTTACTTATTGTGTAGGCCATAAAACAACAAACTTCTTGTGAAATTTGGTCACAGTGTCATAATTTCGGAAGATATCTAGACTTAACGACGAGAAGGAGGATCAAAAACCAACGTCTTACCGCTCTAAGGAGGGGAATTTAATACCTAAATCTGTTTCTCCAAATTTGTATCCTACATTCAGGCATCTTCGAAGCAATTTCTCGGTATTTTCTACTTTTACTCCAGGTGAATGCTGAGATACTTTTCTTCGTGAATTTTTACCTTTTTTTAACAATTGGCTTTACGTCGCACCGACACAGATAAGTCTTATGGGGACGATAGGATAGGAAAGGGCTAGGAGTGGGAAGGAAACGGACGTGGCCTTAATCAAGGAACAGTCCCCAGCATTTTCCTGGTGTGAAAATAGGAAACCACGGAAAACCTTCTTCACGGCCGCCGACAGTAGGGCTCGAACCCACTATTTCCAGTATGGAAGATCACATATGCGCGGCCCTAACCGCACGACCAACTCGCCCGGTGTTTTTACAATTACTTGGCTTTGGCGCTAGATGTGGAATGAGCCCAACTGTTTGCCTTTCCCAACGCCAGCCCTATGTGGAGGAATGAATTCACTATTGCGTGTTTTTGTGGTGGTTGGTAATGTGATGTAAATGAATGTTTATACTAAGACGAATAAAAGCACCCAATCTCTGAGCCAGAGGTATTTAGGATACGGTTAAAATTCCCAGACCGATAAGAAATTGAATCCGGTGCTCTCTGAACTTAAGACCACTACGCTGACTATTCAGCTGAGGATATTATCTAAAATATACAAAGTGGTTGCTTCCTTTCCAATTTTAGATCCAAAAATTTAAAATAAAAATCAATGTCCATGGTGCTATAGTTCCAGAAGAGCCGTTGGCTTATCAAGCGACCAATGCTCAGCTCGAAGACCTCAAACAAGCTCTCAGACCCACGTGAAAGTTCCTGACCTGCTGGGAATCGAACCCGAAGCCTTAAGTTAAAAGACAACTTCGGAATCGAAACCCTGAAAATAAGAGTTGAACAAGGAAAGTCGCATAGGAAAGTACATGAACCTTGTACAAATAAGCAAATGGAATGCCAGATTCAGCTTACAAGTTTTGATCCCCTTGTGGACTTACCTAGGTTAACTCGCCTTATATTTAATAACTGAATCAGTTGTGAAAATCATGTTTAACCCGCATGCTTCTAATTACTGTAACAGATAAATCACAGAATGAATTTTCATCTAAGATAGAAAAGCATTAGACACATAGGATTCTATGTTCCGATGGGAGAAAAGGCTTTTGTTGCCCCAGTTCCGTTATGTGTGCTTTTTGTATTGTGATATTACGCGATAATACGGATCGGTGAATCACAAGAAGGAGAATCCATGCGATAAATGATAACTCAATGACCGTGACAATCGTTGCTTAACAAGAGATTTTAGGCCAATAGAATAAGCAGGGCTTTCCAAAATATCCATGGTTATTGCCTAACGTGGGGCAAAAACACGCAATAGTGATTATACCCCTCCGTAGAGAGTTGACGTCAGGAAGGGCAGCCGGCCGTCAGACTGTGCCAAATCCACATGTGCGACGCAGTTTGCACCCGCGACCCCACACGTGTGGGAAAAGTAGTAGTAGTAGTAGTAGTAGCAGCAGAAGAAGAGGAAGCAGAATAAGAAGAAGAAGAAGAAGAAGAAAAGGAAGAAGATTCATTAATGTTGGCAATTCGCGACTTCTGAGGAGATACCGTGAACGTTGTTTCCCGTTTGGCCTGGTTTTGTGAAGTTCTCTCCACTAATCTGTCCTGGGCCAATCTCTTCATCGCTACATAATTAGCGCACCCTGCATCCATTCTAATCTGTTTGTCATACTGATGTCTTAGTTCCCCCTGGCCTGTTTTTAAAATCCAATACGCCTCCCTCTGAAGCTAAATAAACAAGTTCTGCATGTCTCAGTACGTGACCAAACAACCTATTTCTCCTTCGAATCAAATCTCACCAAATCGTTCTCTTAAGCACCACTTCATTTGTGATTCGTTTGACCCTTCTATAGAACCGCTTACCGAATAGCTCTAGGTACTGTATTTCTTTCTGCAGCAGTTACCATCCATAGAAACATGACACATTGAACCCCTCTTCAAATGTAAATTATATGAATATTTTTTCGCCATTTTTACGAGGAAGCATCTTTTGAATTGGACAGGGAACTGGTTAGTCAGAGAACCCGCAATCCGGAGGACCAGAGGTATTTATATCGGGCCATCCCTCAACGGATGGAGAAAGGACGGTTGCCACAGCAAATATTTAACTGGTTACCTATAATAATGTATTATTATTTACGTTCCATTAACTACTTTAGACGGTTTTCGAGGACGCAGAGGTGCCGAAATTTTGTCCCAGTAAATCTATCGACACGAGGCTGACGTATTTTAGCGTCTTCAAATACCACCGGACTGAACCAGGATCGAACCTGCCATGTTGGAATCAGAAGGCCAGTGCCTCAACCGTCTGAGCCACTCAGCCTGGACAATTGGTTAAAATCTGGAAGAAGATGTAAAGGGATACCTAGATATGTACTATTGCCAAATCCTTATATAAAAAAAAAAAAGACCAGGTCTCTTCTCTCTGAGGAAGTTTGGAGAGATAGATAACAGTGAAATCTGAGGATAGGCAACTCCTGATAAGTGGAGACACCTGCAAAAGTCAATTCATTTAATGTCAATTCATTTTGACATCTTAACTTTCCTCTTCCTCTTCTTCTTTTTCTTCTTCCTATACAGGATGGTGATCATCGTGGCTATCTAAATTTTTGAGTCTACAGTATGAAGAAGGGAAATCCAGCTCTTTCTACACTTGTCTGTGTTCTTCAGCCGTTCCCTGGCCCGTCAGATCGCCTGATCTTACGCCCATGGATTTTTTCCTGTGGGACCATGTATAACAACTGGTGTATGCACAGGAGCCGAGCAATCCTGTTCAGCTTAAACAGCTCATCACCGAGGCATGTCGATACGTTACACCGGAGATGTTCCAACGTGTCGTCACTTCGAGCAGATGATACGTAAGGAGGCGTAGGTAACTGAAATTCTGTCACATGTTTCCTAGCCTCTTCCAATCCAGCTCCATATGCCACCATACCAATGGCCCTTTTCAGGCCCAGATAAACAAACCAGTCTGTGGGAACTATTGCCACATCCCAGTCACCTGGCTGTAAAAAAACCACACACACACACACACTTGAGTGCAACACGAACCTTCGAGCACCGGCCATTATCACAACTCCCACCGCAGCCCTGCCAAGTGCGCTATTGTGAGGCTTGACATGCAGCGCGCAGGTTCTAGTCTGTGTGTGCACCTCCTGTTGTAAGGCACATATTCCTCTTATCTGTGCTCGTTTTACCGATTTATTCGGGGTACCCATAATGTATTAATAGTGGCGCTCACGATTTCTGCTGGTTTTTAGTTCGTAACCACACATCTTATTATATTTGCACGGTTTAGTTAGAGGGACCAATCTATTCCAGAGTTGTAGAAAAAGCGACGGGATGCATAAAACTAAGTCGGAACGGGCTGGTGAATCACCCGGTATTATTGTTCGACATAATATCAAAGTCCGTCTCTGTGGTGTAGTGGTTAGTGTGATCAACTGCCACTCTTGGAGGCCGGGCTCGATTCCCGGCTCTGCCACGGAATTTTAAAAGTGGTACGAGGGCTGGAACGGGGTCCACTCAGCCTCGGTAGGTCAAGTGAGTAGAGGAGGGTTCGATTCCTACCTCAGCCCTCCTAAAAGTGACTTTCCGTGGTTTCCAACTTCTCCTCCGGGCAAATGCTGGGATTGTACGTAACGTTATGCCACGGCCAGGGCCACTTTCTTCCTTCTTCCTTCTCTATCCCTTCCAATCTTTCTTTCTATCCCCCCCTACAAGGCCCCTGTTCAGCATGGCAGGCGAGGCCACCCGGGCGAGGTAATTGTCCTCCTACCCAGTTGTATCCTTCCGACCCAAAGTCTCACGCTTCAGGACACAGCCCTTGAAGCGGTAGAGGTGGCATCCCTCGCTGAGTCCGAGGGAAAAATCTACTATGGAGGGTAAACGGATCGAGAAGAAGCAAAGAAAGAAAAAAGAAAGAAAGAAAATAAATTTTGTTATATGTATCAGTGTCTTTTAATTATTTTAAGCAAGTTGCCCCTGCATCAGCAGGGCAACGCTAAGATGATGATTTAATTATTTTACCCGAAACCTGAGCAGTGGGAACGGAAATCTACCATATCATCGGCAGGATGTGTGGTTAATTCTCTTTAAATTACTATTACTCCTTAGAGACTGTCGGCAGAAGGCAATGTGTAGAAGGAAGTTGCGTAGATTGACCGGTGAACAGAAATCTTCACGGAAGTGTGTCATCTTTTGTTTTGTGCATCAACAGGAAGTTATTCAAACCTCGGAGAGGAAGAGTCATTTTGTGTTATAGTATCTTACTGAAATCACTTCCCTCCTCGTGTCGAAATCGATTACCGCGGTTAATGATGATTGTATTATGCGTGGATACAGTGGAGCCTATCGTCAAGCTGTTGGATTCAAAAGAAATCGAACGGATGGATCAATATCAGTCCTAATCACACCATATTGTACTTATATTCTGCCAGCGTTTAAGGGTGGTGTACAATATTCTTTGGGGCCGATAACCTTTGATGTTAGGCCCCTTTAAACAACAAACATCATCATCATCAACAATATTCTTTACCGAGCTGAGTGGCTCAAACGGACGAGGCGCTGGCTTTCTGACACCCAACTTGGTAGGTTCGATCCTGGCTCAGACCGGTGATATTTGAAGTTGCTCAAATACGTCAGCCTGCGGGATTAAATCCCGACACCTCGGCGTCTCCGAAAACCGTAAAATTAGTTACTGGAACGTAAAGTCAAAAAACATTGTTATTATTACAATATTCTTTACCGAGCAAGTGGCTACGTGGTAGCTATCAGATTGCATTCGGGAGATAGTGGGTTCGAACCCCACAATCGGCAGCCTTGAAGATGGTTTTCGATAGTTTAGCACGTTCACACCAGGCAAATGCTGTGTCTGTACCTTAATTAAGGCCACGGTCGCTTCCTTTCCACTCCTAGGCCTTTCCTATTCTATCGTTGCCATAAGGCCTATCTGTGTCGGTGCGACGTAAAGCCAATTATAAAGAAAGGAAAAACATATTTACCTATGCACTGCTATAGATACTTTAATGCGAACGAAAGAGGAAACTGTTTTCAGCCCTCTACGGATAAACATCGACTTCAAACCTCAATGGAATTATTAATAATAATGTTATTTGCTTTACGTCCCACTAACTACTTTTTAAGGTCTTCGGAGACGCCGAGGTGCCGGAATTTAGTTCCGCAGGAGTTCTTTTACGTGCCAGTAAATCTACCGACACGAGGCTGTCGTATTTGAGCACCTTCAAGTACCACCGGACTGAGCCAGGATCGAACCTGCCAAGTTGGGGTTAGAAGGCCAGCGCCTTAACCGTCTGAGCCACTCAGTCCGGAAAATGGAATTAAAACGCACCTTCTAATCATACAAAAATCTTAATATGTCATAGCCCTAAGACCATACTATTTTGTAAATATTGTTTGTGAAAATGTAACTACGGCGTTCATAACGATGTTAAGGACAACTTCGACTGAATTCATGGTACCGGAAACCTATTCCACATTAAATTAATAACGTTTTAAACAATAGGGAACATGCATGATCCGGGGTTTTAATTAAAAATATGCTAATCTGATTCAAAATTTCATGCAGAATTCAAAAATGTGATCAGAATGTACAAATAATAACGCCAAACGTGATTAAAATCTACGAAAATGTCACGTCACGCAAGCACGCGATCTCATTGGTCTGACGTCATCGTACAGGTTGACTGAATTAGCAGACGAAATAACACATAGTGTGCTGTGAGAAGCAGGATACACTTCGCGTATTTCTACTTTACGTTAGTGTCTAGTATGGTTAAATTCGAGGTCTATACATTGGATAATAATCTGGGTGGTATATTTTAGACTTAAAATGAATCCTGCGCAGACAGTGAGGCAGAAAACTTACAAATGGTGTAGAGTTCCGATGTGCAATAGCACATCGCATACCATACCAAACAAATTGTTTATAAATGTTCCAAAGACGCTAAAACTAGGAAGAAATGGATTTTGGCGAGCCGGAGAAATGCTGGTGATATATCGGAAAAGTCTACATTTTATTTTTATTTTTTTAATATTTTAACGTAAGATGAATTTGTTTGAATTTTCAAATCACTTTTCCATGTCAGCTGTTCTAGTGGTAAAACTTTAAATTTTAATGTATGATGCTTTATTAAAATGCTTCAATTACATCTTGGAATATGAAAGTAATAAACAGTGCATTAAATAATGCTGATTATTAAAGTATTCTCCAAACCTAACCTATGTTTTGGGTGATCCATGTCAAGATAATAAATCAAAGGGGTTATGAACCATTTTGACAGCTCTAATTCTACCAATATATCTTGGCATGGGACAGTTATGTATGTCTTTATTGAAGAGCTTAATTGGTAAAGAAATTTAGGCTATATCTAAATACTCTATAATGTAACAAAGAATAGACGTGTACATCACGAAAGGAAGCAATGTGAACTTAACAAATGTATAACTCTACACAAAACCAATGCTTGTCTGTTGGGGTCTTATAAGTTAACAATGCTCAATTATAATAATTATCATAATATTAATGAAATAAATAACATAATTGCACACAGGTGAAAATAGTGATGTAGGTGTTTAAAATATTATCCAACTTAGCCTAAGTTTTAGGTTATACAAGCCAAGTCAATAAACCGAAGGGTAAAAATACCGCGCGAGTTGGCCGTGCGGTTAGGAGCGCGCAGCTGTGAGCTCGCATCCGGGAGATAGTGGGTTTTGAACCCCACTGCCAGCAGCCCTGAAGATGGTTTTCCGTGGTTTCCCATTTTCACACCAGGCAAATGCTGAGGCTGTACCTAAGGCCACGGCCGCTTTGTTCCCATTCCTATGCCTTTCCTGTCCCATCGTCGCCATAAGACCTATATGTGACGGTGTGACGTAAAGCAAAAAAAAAAAGTAAAAGTCACAGCACCCAAAGACATTCCTGTATTGAGCGACTAAAATGTCACCAGGACACTTTTCTTTCCTGATATGTTCAGCTTGTTAAAAGCCAAATGTAATTAATGTTATTGGCTTCACGCCCCGCTAACTACTTCTACGATTTTCGGAGACGCCGGTGTGCAGTAATTTAGTCCTGCAGGAGTTCTTTTACGTGCCAGTAAATCTACCGACACGAGGCTGACGTATTTGAGCACCTTCAACTACCACTGGACTGAACCAAGTTGGGGTCAGAAGGCCAGCACCTCAACAGTCTGAACCACTCAGCCCGACTTGTGAAAACTAGATGAAGTCATATTTATCTTTATCATGTTTAACTTTTTCCCTCCGCAAAGATATTTAATTCTCTTTCATGGGCCCTGGAAGTGGGTAGGCCAGTTGTCCCAACCATAAATATATATTTTTTGGGGAATGATAGATTATAGCCCTATAGTACTATGATCTTTCTTTCTTTCCTTCTTTCTTTCTTTCTTTCTTTCTTTCTTTCTTAATCAGTTTATCCTTCAGGGTTGGTTTTCTCTCGGACTCAGCGAGGGATTTCACCTCTACCACTTCAAGGGCAGTGTCCTGGAACGTTGAGACTTTGAGTATGGTGATGAAACTGGTGAGGAGGGCCATTACCTCGCCCAGGCGGCCTCACCTGTTATGCTCAACAGGGGCCTTGTTGGAGGATGGGAGGATCGGAAGGGATAGACAAGGAAGAGGGAAGGAAACGGCCGTGGCCTTAGGTGCCTGGAGGAGAAGTAGGAAAATACGAAAAACCACTTCGAGGATGGCTGAGGTGGGATTCGAAACCCTTCTACTCAGTTGACCTCCCGAGGCTGAGTAGACCCCGTTCCAGTCCTCGTACTATTTGTTTTCAACTTTTATGGCAGAGCCGGGAATCGAAACCGGGCCTCCGGGAGTGGCACACATTAACCACTACACCACAGAAGCGGACTAGTACTATAATGCTATCTATATGTTTATGTTAGTGCTGAAATCCGATTTCTTACTTTACTAATGCTGAAAGCCCGAAAATGTAATGTTATTCTTTAATAGGGGAATCAGTCTAGAAGGAAATGTTGAAAGTGATGTGATATCTATCCAGGTTCGTTGTTATCCTAATACTATGGGTTACAGTACATTGCACGTATATAAAGGACGCCACTTACAAACTTGCTTGTTATCCGCGAATTTCTGCGGCCACAAAAGTCACATTTTTCAAGAATGATGACATCTACACATGGTAGATTGTCTGACTGTGCTGTTTTGAACCTTTATTCTGTCATTTCGAAGTTACTCGCGATCATGAATAATAAACAATCGGCTTTTAGCAACGGCTGATGCACAACGGCTGGTAGAGCTCCATGCGGTACTGGATCGTGACGTCACAGCGCGCCGCTTACGTCAGAGGCCGTTTCACTCGCCTTGCGGAAAGGCACTATTAAACATTTTTTAATGGTAGAAAACAAGGCAACATACCACAATGTAATACGTTTACGTACTATTTCATTGGTGTACTTTTCAAAAAAAATATTTTTGAAAATTATGCATGTTCCCAATTACTATAGAAGTCTGCGATTGTGAATACGTATTAAGAACGTATTGCGATTAGGTGGTCTATTAATTACTGTACCGAGTTTTAAAATCGAAGTTTGTCCGTAGAGGACTGTAAACAGTAAATGGAATGAAATGGCTTTTAGTGCCGGGAGTGTCCGAGGACATGTTCGGCTCGCCAGGCGCAGGTCTTTCGATTTGACTTCCTTAGGCGACCTGGGCTTCGTGATGAGGATGAAATGATGATGAAGACAACACATACACCCAGCCCCCGTGCCAGCGAAATTAACCATTGGTGGTTAAAATTCCCGACTCTGCCGGAAATCGAACCCGGGACCTCTGTGGCCAAAGGCTAGCACGCTAACCATTTAGCCATGGAGCCGGGCATCTGGGTGGTAAACGATTCCAGAATGATACGGCCCTTCAGCATGCCGTCATGACATAGCTTCAGGGCCTGGACGCAAAATTCCTCCATGCCGGCTTCGATGCCTTGGTGTATCTTCGGAACAAGTGCTTGGACAAGAATGATGACTATACTGAATAGTAATGCCCGAATAGGTATACCAGCCTGTATAATAAAGTTTCTCCTAGCGAGCTCTTGTTACCTTATTTTTTGAAGCTACCTTGTATTTTCGTCCACTCAACTTACCAGATTAGTTTCCAGGAACCTGACACAGATCTTACAATCTATCCCACTTACTGTAATGTAGCATTGCACTCCCACGAGATTTCATGCCCAACATGAGGATAGTTTTGACTTGAAGTGTAAAACATCGGCATAATGCGGACCTCTAAGGCAAGCTATTTTCACTTCACCACATTCTTGTTAAGAAGGGAATTCGTAAAGTGCCCAAGATCAAAACATGCTAATAATTACATCTTGCTGGTGCGATTTGGTCGGTTTGATAAAACACGTATTTCACACTACAAAAATAATTATTCTTGTAGTGTTAAATATGAATATCTGCACCTTTGAACAAATTCAACTAATCGTAATTTGTGGGACAGGTGAGTCTGTTTATCACTGCTCATTTTCCCAAACTCTTTGAATATCTGCCATCTGCGTTTCTCACTCTATATTGATTTTCACTCGATACTTATTAATCTTTAACCGAGCAAGTGGTCATGCCGTCTAGGCTACGTAGCTATCAGATTACGTTAAGGAGATAGGTGGTTCGAACCTCACTGTCGGCAACCCTGAAGCTAGTTTTCTGTGGTTTCCCATTTTCACCTTAATTACTGCCAACGCCGCTCCCTTCCCACTCGTAACCCTCCCCTATCCCATCGTCGCCATAAGACCTCCCTGTGTCGGTGCGACGTAAAGCCCTACCCTGCTATGCCATCAAATCGAGTACTTTTAAAAAAGCAGAACAAGGAATACACAGTTCAAAACATGTTTTGTAAAGTCTGGTATGTGAACATTAATTTGCTAAATGGGGTTCCAATGGTCGTACAGCATACCTTGAGACCCTAGCTACTCAGGGTATATCAAAACGAAGTTATACTCAATCTGTAGGCGTAGCCATGCATTAAAATCAGGCGACCCCTCAAAACGATGTGAATAGCGGTGCGTCCGTGTGTCGTTGTGAGGTACACAGACTGCTGCGGTCATCTCAGCATATTGAACGTAAACCAGCACATCCCATGAGACATCTTAACGAGGATCAAGTCGCAAGACCCAGGAAGGATGGACTTTTCGTCGTGTTGCTGTGGATCTCAATGTCTCTCCGTCAGTTACTCAACGCTTGTGGATTCGCTACAGTGAGACAGGCTAATTCATAAGGAGGGTTGGACAAGGTTGCGGACGCTTGACAACAGCACAGGATGACCAATATCTGGCCATTTGTGCGTTGCGGCGTCGTTCAGCAACTGCCAGAGAACTGCAACAAGACCTCAGGAGGGTCACTGGAGTCACGGTGTCTGGCCAGACAGTAAGGAACAGGTTAAGAGAAGTGTCCTTACGATCCAGATGTCCTGTTCGAGTGCCCCGTTTAACGTAACAACGTTGCGCAGCTCGCCTTCTGTTTGCCCGTACCCACGTCAACTGTCAACTTCGCCAATGGAGAACTGTGTTGATCAAAGACGAGTCCAGATTTCACTTGATATAGCGTGATGGACGTCAACGTGTATGGAGACGCCGTGGTGAGCAGTAGATGCCAAATGTTGTCCAGAAAGGCGACCGATTCGGACAAGGTTCTGTGATGGTGTGGCATCAGTATTGATGGCCGTACGGATCTTGTCGTAGTCCGTGGTAATCTTACCGCTGCGGGGTACGTCGATCAGATACTGCTACAGCGTGTATTGGTTGCTGCATACGGTGTTGGCCTTGTATTTGTACTCATACACGACAATGCCAGGGCTCATGTAGCGCGCATCACCAAAGCTGCCTTGCGAGAACTGGACATTCAATCTCATCGATCATGAGTTGGATAGGCTTGGCAGAAGTGTTCGTGGGCCTTCTGTTTCACCACAGACTCTCAAAGACCTCGAACAGGCTCTCATTGAAGAATGGGACCTGATACCGCAACGTGACCTCTGTCGACTTATATGGAGCATGCCACGTAGGTGCCAAGCTGTGATAAATGCTCGTGGAGGACATACAGCATACTGAAGCTCTCCAACTGTGATAAACATTCACCATGGAGGACTGTTATCACTTTGTTTTTGCCCCTATTTGGACATTTCCGTTTGCGTTCTGAACATGAACGCGAATCGATCTATTTTCTTTTGTATACTTCAACAGTAAAGAATAAAGGTTTAGTTGGTAATATACCTGGGTTTGAGATATTGTTTTGTGGAGCGTGGCATACGTTTAAAAACATGTCTCCCTAATCTTTTGAACTGTGTGTATTTAAAAGTCAATTGATTTGATAACGTGCCTCAACATAAACCATTTAAATGATTTAATAATCCAACATAAACTCTTTAACACAGTGATTGCCAAAACCTTGCTTCACACAAAAAAGAAGTATTTGGAATTGAAATTCTCTGATTTTTACTAATTACAATGGGATATCTATCTGTTATTGCTGTAGAGTCATGTACAAATAATTTTCATAATATTTGTTATATTTAGGTTCTCTCACACTATGCACATTGTTTGACGGTGTGCACTCCTTATTTCACTCTCATAACAATACTTAGGGCCTCCGTGGCTCAGACGGCAGCGCGTCGGCCTCTCAGCGCTGGATACCGTGGTTCAAATCCCGGTCACTCCGTGTGAGATTTGTGCTGGACAAAGCGGAGGCGGGACAGGTTTTTCTCCGGGTACTCCGGTTTTCCCTGTCATCTTTCATTCCAGCAACACTCTCCATTCTCATTTCATGGCATTTATCATTCATTAACAAATCACTTTGGGAGTGGCGACCCCATCGTACTAATAGCCTATATCTGCTTTATTCATTACATCCCTGACCCGGTCATTGACTGGAAACAGGCTGTAGGTTTTCATTTCATTTTTCAACAATACTTAGGCTAGGGAGGGGCTATTCCGCTCATTACAAATTGTAAGAATTACGAACAAAAACATTCATTATTCTAAGGTGGGTGCCACAACAAAACACGCCTCATATATATCCCTTATCACTAGGGCCCGGATGAAAAAATGCATATGCGCATTTGCAATTGCATATTTTGTAGTTTAGTGCATATTTTGAACGTAAATGCATATACAGACATATTTTTCTCTTATGTTGTGATCGATTATCCAATATTTCTGAACGAATTGAAAAATCTAATGAACTCTATATGTTGTACATCCACTGGCAACACGAGAAGCCTTTCCCGATTAAGGAAAGTGCTTTCAGTGTCGCATTACAAGCAGGTAGACGGATAATGACCATTTCCACAGTAGCTATTTCCACCGGAACCTGTTCTCACAAGATGGGGAACGTGGTTATCCGCAGTATCATTGTACCAGGAGAACTTTTATCAAGTCAACGATGTAGTTAAAAGTGTACCGGGTGGTACACCTCCACGCCGCTAATTCAAATATTGCGCCAGTTGAAACTTCCCTACAGGAAAAAGCCTGAACTTTAACAAACTGTATTAACTCAACGGTTTCTCGGAAGATGTCACTACTGTAAATTTGGTAATTTTGAAGTGTTCTGAACTGTGTCTATTTTGATTTGTGTTTGTTTGCGCCGTATCAAGAAGTTTGGACATTCCCTAACAGATGTTGTAACTTTTTCGATGATAATAATAAATAAAATCATGAATAAAAATATATAAATAAAATTACTTAATAACTTAATAAAATTAATAAGCATAATTAACCGAAATGTCCGTAGTATGGGCGCCAGAGTTCACCAGAATGGATCCCTCGAATTTAAATAAGAGCATGATAAACTGTATATCCCAGGGCGTGTACATAATGCTGCGTACTGGTACATCTGCTGCAGGCCTTACCTAACCTCCTGAAAACGACTAATTAGGTAGGAACTGCATCTAGGTTCATCAATAACACTGATTCTAAAATAGCTAACTATATTCTTAACAAATTCCGTGCATGAGCACCTCATCAACATACAATATTATACATATAATACACACATAAAATATTGCTGGAAGACTCCATATTTACAACAACAACAATAATAATGAAAATCGTGGGAAAACGAAAGCGAGAACTAAGCTACCATTTGTAGATAGTCCGATGAACAATGTACATGTATGAAGATAAATACCCTTCACTGTCTCTATATCAATTCGACTTACCGATTCTCATAATCGGCAGTTATCACATCACACAGATACTGTACCTTGTACTACTGTGTTCACATATTTTAACACTTGTAAAGATATATACACACGTCTGTCGATCCTCAACATAAATTATGGAAAGTCTGAGATAGCTTTCACCAACATATAATGCTAGGCCGCCACAAGTGCTACAATACTTAATGCGCAAGCACTCTCCACAATCAGCCACTTTCCACGAACATAACAAGACTACGCTCCACGAACGTTTGAAGTCCAGTCCATTGCAGCCGTGTCACTCCAGTACCGTGTATCAGCACCACTTCCTTCCCGTACAGTGCGTCAGTTGTAGTTCTCTTATACAGTGTCACTGGTTGTAGTTATCTTCCTTCTCGTTCCTTTACAATTACCTCTACAATCACCCTTACAATGTCCTTGGTTGCCGCCGTATGATCAACCTTTATAGACACCAACATCCCCCTCTTCTCAGATGATACGTCTGGATTGGTGCTTGCCAGCCAATCATGGGTGGTCCTCTTCTCAAGCCCAAGCCCTGAACTACTTCTTCCTCCCAAGACAATAACAAACTCTGAGGTATATTCCATGAGTCACCAAATTTTCCTAATACAACAACAAGCGCATCTCATCAGGCTGGGATATATACATGACTCATGAATTTCCCGACACAAGTACATCACAACAAACACTGGGGTAGCCATATGACTCATTCAAATTACCAGAGTTATTAAAGCAATGTTTTCCCACTCGTGCAAAACAAATTACTCATACCTACATATGTGGATATCTTCCAGCTTACCAATATAAATGGCAAAATATACAAATGAAATATAATAATAATGATAATAATAATAATAATAATAAATCGAATACTGACAATTATATCTGTAACTTCTACATATAATTCGGGGGTGTGATATATGTACTATCACAATGTCCCCACCAAAACTTTGATAACGCACTCTGGTGTAAAGGAATGAACTTTCTTGAAGAAATTTAACATTCATAAGTTTTGTTTTTACTAAATTTTGTTCTGTGGTTTGTGGGTTGGCAATATAAATCCTTTCTTTCCGCCCGTTTTGAATGTAACCAATCAGGAATTTAGGTAATTAATTTTCCACCAATAAGGTGTTTCTTTCTCGTATTGTGTATTAGTTTTTGCTGTTGTCCAATAAAAGCGAAAGGGTGTGT
This sequence comes from Anabrus simplex, assembly GCF_040414725.1. Classification (NCBI taxonomy): domain Eukaryota; kingdom Metazoa; phylum Arthropoda; class Insecta; order Orthoptera; family Tettigoniidae; genus Anabrus; species Anabrus simplex. The sequence continues at coordinate 212,059,699 of NC_090270.1, read as the reverse complement.
CTACTCATTCCTGAAAGGTCTCGAATGTTCCACGAGGGTATTTAAACTGCTGACTTTCTTGTCTCGGGGCCACTTCATCGACAACTTGCTTAGTGTGTGATTATGTAGCAGGGGGCGGGAAGCGCCTCTTTCTTCGGGCAGCAGTTCATTAACAAGGTAATGGCCGTTTAAGAACTTTATTTCTTGCTAGCTCAGCAGTTTTAAACCGCGGAGAAGGTTCGAATCCTTTTCAATGTAAACCTTACTCTATTCATGTAAATTAACCGCAGTTTGGGATAGAGAGTGCTTAACCCTCTCGAGCTCCCACTCATGTTGTTGTGAGGTGACTTCGTTTCCATAACCGATTTTCTTCTCTTCTTAATGTAATAAATTATTCTTCTACGAGTTACCTCCCTAGTATGGGATCAGCTCCTGTATAACTGGCCGAGTGCCACCTAGGTTTTAAGAAGTTTCATGTAGGAGTGCAAGCTACGCCTCCAGTCAATTTGGTTTTTTTGGGCCATTTAATTAACACAATGTTTTGTTTTCTTCATGTAAAGGCCCTGTAGGATGGGTATCTAATGCCCCTGTTTCTGGGTGCGCCTTGAGGGCAGTCTGAATTGAAAGTTGTTGTGGCCTTTGAGAGGCTTGTCAAATTGAGAGCGGGTCTGCTCTTTTCCTTAACATTGTAATTAGGAGCAAGTGCTCCTTGTACTTAGGGGTTTTCTGCCCTTTAGTAATTGAGATTGCGAGCTGAGAGCTCAGAAAGTAAACTTGGGGCTCGAAGCCCAAATTTTGTAATGAGCTGTAATTTATTAATTGTTGATCTGCTACTTGGTACCTGTTATACTCTGTTATTTGTTAATTTCGAAAAGAAAATATAACCTTTTTTTAAAGTTTTAAATTAACTTTAATTTTGTAGTTGAGACCTATTCCAGCCCGCACCTTCTTTTACCTCTAACTACCACGCATATCTCCGTAACAAAAAGTATTAAAGATAGTCATACTGGGTGTGTTTGTGAAGCAAAGTGCGCATTTGAATCTAAAACTGTATATAAAGATATGAGTTTCATCCATGTGTATTATTTATCACTTTAGATGGCGATTAATGACCTAGAAACTCGCGGTGCATCTCTACACGAATCCCTTCAGTTCATTCAAAACACCATTAGTTCTTTAAATTGTGTCCCTTGTGAAAGTGGAGAAAAAGTTAACAGGAAACTCAGTGCGGTGTTGGACTCAAACCCAGGACGGAAGAAGTTAAGCAACTACATAAGTGGAATGAGACAGTCTTTGCCAGAATAATTTTCCGAGCACTCAGTGCCGGTGTACAAGTGTTACCCAGTTACGTCCGTCGACGTAGAACGATCATTTTGAATGTATCTATAAATTAATTCTGTCCGACAACAGAAAGTCACTGAGCCCTGAAAACATTGAAAAACAGTTGATAACCTACTGGCATACACCATTTTGCAAGTAATTAAACTGTTTATCAATTTAACACTGAGTTAATATTAAATAATACGCTTGTAAGTGTATTTTGTTTTATTTTTAGTGCATATTTTCTTGCTTTTTTCAACATTTTTAGTGCATATGTGCATGCATATCTTTGGAGGTTTTAGTTGCATATGAATCCGGGACCTACTTATCACATATATTTATTGAAAAATAATGATTTTACAATGTATATGCTAGTCAAATTAAAATATGAATCGAAGCAAAAATAAGAAATTACACATCAGTGGGGCTATTCCGCCCAAGGTTTGGGATACTCCGCTCACAGAATGTAATGTCTCTTTCTCAAAGGCATTTGCCACAAATTAAGTTTTCCCTTCCTGCAACACCAACGCCCACATCATGTAATCATGTCCCACAGTCTTGGCATTGTATCCAGCCACCCTTTCATATGACTGAGCAGAATACAAAGTTACGCCAAAAAATCTACATGGTGTGTCTTCCTCGTCACTTTCTTCTGGTCCGACGATCTTTAGGTTACCAAGGTTTGCCCTGCTAATGTCTCGGAAAGGGATTTTAGAAACCTTTCCTTTATTTCCCTTGTTGAATTTTAAACTCCGTTTTGCCCTTGCTTCTTCAAAAGTTGGCCTCTTATGTCAAGTGCTTGGTTTCTTGAGTTATTCTGTTCCTCTCTGATAGATCCTATTGTTCTGGAGTTGGAATTACTAAGCAGAAGGAAGACTTCCTTTCTCCTATTATTGGTGAAACAGATATCTTCGGGAGTTATAGAGTATCGCTTGTTGAAATAGTAGCCTGCTCAAAAATGACTGGTTGAAAGTACTTTGAAGGTGAAATTTTGTGTACGGGAATGGCCAACGGGTTGAACGAAAACATACCTGTGCACTGGAAACTTTGGAAAGCGTGTCCGACTGTTGCTAATTTAATTCAGTTCCTAGATAACAGTTGTAAAGTGCTGACTGGGCGGAATAGCCCCCATATTACTGGGCGAAGTAGCACAAAATACTGAAACATAGAAACGCACGCCTTGCGAGATCTGTGACGAAGGTAATGCGCTACTACCTCCACCGAGATTTAACTTAAACTTTCAGACTACCAGTGGCCTCGCTTCCGCGAAAAAATAGCCACTACTGTGGATGCTATGGCTTGAGTTGCTAGCACAAAATTTATTTATAAAGACGAGTGTTTGCAATACGAAATACTTACCTTACAGTATCTTCCTTTGTTTCCCAGAACTCAAATTGTACGTCTCAAACAAACGATAGATCTAATAGCACAGAGACTAACAGTCACTCTGAACACAAAGGGAGATATCACATGCGCAAGGTGGCCGCTTATTATAACTTCTGCAGATTTCGGGCGGGAAAGCCCCGCCCTACCCTGCTATGCAATAAAAACGAGTACTTTTTAAAAGTAGAACAAGAAATATATTTAAAAATCAATTGACTTGATAACACGCTTCATCATAAACCATTTCTTCTTCTTTTCTTCTTTTCCTACCGCTTTTGCCACACCTGTGGGGTCGCGGGTGCGAACTGCGTCGCACATGTGGATTTGGGTATGTTTTACGGCCGAATGCCCTTCCTGACGCCAACCCTATATGGAGGGATGTGATCACAATTACGTGTTTCTGTGGTTGTTGGTAGTGTAGTGTGTTGTCTGATTATGAAGAGGAGAGTGTTGGGACGGACACAAACACCCAGTCCCCGAGCCAGAAGAATTAATCAGAAGCGATTAAAATCCCCGACCCGGCCAGGAATCGAACCCGGGACCCTCTGAACCGAAGGCCAGTACGCTGTCCATTCAGCCAACGAGTCGGACATCTAAAAAAGTAAAATACATTTTTGTACTATTCTGAGACGACCCAGTGAGAAGTCGTGGCACGCCAGGCATTTCGGCGTACAATTTTTGTAATAATAATAATAATAATAATAATAATAATAATAATAATAATAATAATAATAATGTCCGTCTCTGTGGTGTAGTGATTAGTGTGATTAATGCCAGCCCCGGAGGCCCGGGTTCGATTCCCGGCTCTGCCACGAAATTTGAAAAGTGGTACGAGGGCTGGAACGGGCTCCACTCAGCCTCGGGAGGTCAACTGAGTAGAGGTGGGTTCGATTCCCACCTCAGCCATCCTGGAATTGGTTTTCTGTGGTTTCCCACTGCTCCTCGAGGCAAATGCCGGGATGGTACCTAAAGGCTACGGCCGCTTCCTTCCCTCTTCCTTGTCTATCCCTTCCAATCTTCCCATCCCCCACCAAGGCCCCTGTTCAGCATAGCAGGAGAGGCTGCCTGGGCGAGGCACTGGTCATCCTCCACAGTTGTATCCACCGACCCAATGTCTCACGCTCCAGGACACTGCCCTTGAGGCGGTAGAGGTGGGATCCCTCGCTGAGTCCGAGGGGAAAAGCCAACCCTGGATGGTAAACTGATCAATAATAATAATAATAATAATAATAATAATAATAATAATAATAATAATAATAATAATAATAATAATAATAATAATAATAATAATAATAATAATAATAATAATAATAATACCCGTGTGGGGATTTACCGGTTACCTCCATCGGGCGCGTCCCATTGGAATTGGGGAAGCTCGCTGGCTCTGCCGCCATCAGAGTCAGAGGGTAGTAGGGAAATAAAATACCACCGTGAAATAAAAAAAACTGGTCCCTTGCCAGGGTTACGGCGAAGACTGGTTAATGACCAGAAGCCAGAAAACATCTTGAGGCAACCTGTAGGGCTAACAACCCTAGTTGTAAAAGGATGGGTACCCGTCCAAAGCAAAGTCAAGACAAAAAGCATGATGGCACAACATTTCAAGAAACATACCCCAGGGGGTAAATCTTCGGATAAATCCCTCGTCGTGAACGCCACGGCGCACGAGTCTCGTTCGGATTCTGGGGGAGACTCGACATCATGCAAGAGACGAGTCGGAGCGTCTCGGTGTACCCCGAAGAGTCAGAAACTCAGGCCAAAATCTAAAACCTTTCTAGCAACTTTCAACATAAATTCACTTACACAAACTGGCAAGCTGAAAACCCTCACCAAATCTCTTCACGAAAATCAGATATCCATAATGGCCCTACAGGAAACAAGGTACCCAGATGAAGAGCTTTTTGAATCCGAAGGCTACCGATTTTTCAAGAGCAAAGCGCAAAGAGGAATCCTCAATGGAGCCGTGATGCTTGGAACCGCGTTTGCTGTTAGAACCAAGATCCTTAAATCGGATGCAAATTTCGAACCTGTGAATGACAGATTGTCTATACTCACAATTAAATGCGCGAACAAAACCTACGCCCTAGTTAACGCACATGCTCCTACAAACGATAAGAACAAGTCTGATCCAGACGAAGTTGATAATTTCTGGGAGATACTGGATGAAAAATTAAACAAAATCCCCAAACACCATGTCAAGCTTCTTTTGCGTGACTTCAATGCCCAACTAGGTCGTGAACAGAAGTACAAGAAAGTTATAGGAAATTACCCTGCTCACAAAAGAACCAATCCCAACGGCAAAAGACTGGTGTCCATTTGCGAAAATCACAACCTGCAGGTCATGTCAACCCACTTTCGCCATCTACCCAGAAAGCAAATGACATGGCGTTCTCCCGTCCAAGCTCTCGGAGAGTTCCAAATTGATCATGTTGCAATCTCCAGGAGAAACAGCCCTGAGATTATGAATGTCAAGGTAAAGACAGGCATCAATGTGGCCTCAGATCATTATATGTCTCTTATCAAATTCAAACCAATTCCCGCAAACACAAGGAAGACAACCAAACAGATCACAAGCTTCGACAATGATAAACTTCGGCAAAGGGTCGAGGAGTTCCAGGAGAAGGCTAGACCAAATGGCTGTCACTTTAACAACGCCAAAAATCTCCTTGTTGAGGTCGCCAAAGACGTTGCAGAAATCAAGAGAAGCAAAAAGCATGCCTGGTGGAATAGTACCTGCGAATCAGTCCTCCTAGAAAGACTCAATGCATGGAAACAGTAATACTCTACGAAATCAGAAAATGATTGGGAAACCTACAAAACCCAACGTGCCCAAGCAGCTAGGGTGTTCAGAACTGAGAAACGTAAATACGAAAAATCTCTCATTGAAAAGATAGAACAAAACTTTAGGAAGAATGAAAGCAGAGAGTACTACAGAGCCTTCAAACGCAAACTCACTGGCTATAAACCACCATCTTTATGCTTTGAGCGAAAGGACGGCACACTGGCGACGTCAAATGAGGAAAATTGCAGCATTCTGGCAGATTACTTCAAGAATTTACTTAATTGCTCTAAAGCGCAAGGCGTCATTGAGGCCAAGGAACCCTTACTCAGGTACCCAGATTCCAGACCACCCGACAGAGATGAAATCAAGCGCCACATTACCCGTCTCAAAAATAACAAAGCGCCGGGGGAAGACTCAGTAGTAGCAGAACTATGGAAATATGCCCCAGAGGAATCACTTGATATCTTGCAAAAACAAATAGAAGAAATTTGGAACAAGGAGACCCTACCCGAAGATTGGAAAATAGCTTTGATCCATCCATTACACAAAAAAGGCAGCATGAAGAACATCAACAACTACAGAGGAATATCTTTGCTACCCGTGACTTACAAAATTCTATCACTTGCCATCCTGGAGCGTTTGGAAGCACAAGTCGAACATCAAATAGGTGAATACCAAGGAGGGTTCAGAAAAGGTCGCTCAACAGCTGAACAGATCCAAAATCTCAAAACGATCATCAGATATTGTACACTAAGGTCCAAGCAGTATGTGTCTGTCTTTGTGGACTTTAAAAAAGTGTACGACTCCATTGACCGGGAAGTCCTGCTAAACATCTTAAATGAATTTGGAGTTGATTTGAAACTGCCACCCTGACCGATACAAAATCCAAGGTGAAGTTCCACGGATGTCTCTCGCATTCCTTTGACATCAAAACAGGAGTCCGACAAGGTGATGGGCTATCCCCGATACTCTTCAACTGTGTTCTTGAAAAGATCATCAGAACCTGGCGGGTGAGATTACAGGAAACCAACTATAGTCCATTGAGAATAGGAACCAAATCCAAGGGGATCGCAACAGACTGCTTAGAATTTGCCGATGATATTGCTGTTCTCTCAAACGACATACAAACCGCTAGAGCTCAAGTTGAAATTTTAAAGGAAATTGCCGAGCAAACTGGTTTGCAGATATCGTTTGAGAAAACAGAAGTAATGACTAACATCAAAGAGGCTCCACCAAAACTCCATACAAAATACGGGGACATCACCCGAGTAGACAAATTCAAATACCTGGGTGAGATCATCATGAAAAATGGACTGGACAAAGAAGCACTTCAGGAGCGAGTACGCAAACTGGAAATAGCCTACCAAACATCCCGCACAATCTACAACAAAAAATGCCTTTCCCAAAACACCAAGATACGTCACTATGAAACAGTTCTGAAGCCAGTAGTTCTATATGCAGCCGAAACCCTGTCTCTAAATGCCAACAAAGGACTCCTTGAAGAACTGGAGAAAAGAGAACGCAAAATTGTGAGAGGAATCTTGGGATCAAAGTACAGAAATGGAATCCATCAAAAGAGATCCAACAAGGAAGTCTACAGCAAAATAGAGAAAATTACCCACACAATCAGAAAAAGGCGGGCACGATTTTACGGTCATCTGAAAAGAATGGACGGAAGAAAGTTAACTAAAGAAATCTTTCACTTTTTGATTCAAACCCCAAAACCACACATCCCTGGTTTAGAAATACCAAAGAAGACCTGCAAATGCTACATATCTCAGCTGAAGACGCCCTTAACATAGATCTCTTCCGCAAGAAAATATTGACGAACGGGCTAAACCGAGACGAGCAACCGAAGAGAAGACACGGTGCCCCTTGGACAGAGGAGCGTAAGCAGGCCCACTCACAAAGAATGAGGGAAATTTGGGCTCTAAAGAAGGCCAAGTTCAGTGTCAAATGCAACAAGACTTAACGTGGTCCTTGATGGCCCCAGCGAGTTATATAATAATAATAATAATAATAATAATAATAATAATAATAATAATAATAATAATAATAATAATAATAATAATAATAATAATAATAATAATAATAATAATATGGTTTTCGTCCATCTAATACAGTTATGGCTTTCGGAAACCCCGAGGTGCCGGAATTTTGTATCACATAAGTTCTTTTCCGGGGAGGTAAATTTGAGTGCCTTAAAATATCAACGGACTGAGCCGGGATGGAACCCGCGAACTTGAGGTCAGGAGACCTGCCTTCTACTGCCTGAGCCACTCGGCCCGGAACACTTGTTATACCAGTGCTCTGTCTTTCATGTTTACACTGTTTACCATTCCAGATACCGATCCCGTGCACTCTTATACCTTTGTCCGTCCCACCAGTTCAACGGAGTTGTGTCGGTCTCATTCCAAGAAGAACGTGCAAGCACCATAATAATCAAGCCTGACTTTAATCCGAATATATTAACCTCGATATTCGTTACGCTATTCTAGGAATATCAGCCTGGGAAGTACAGCTCCCTATTTGAGGGAAAGACTACGTCCTGGCAAAGTTCATTGGGCCAACCCCAGACAGGAAGATATGACAGGCAAGTTCAGGAGACAGAGTAGCACAGTATGTAATTATGTTGTCAAGCGAGTGACACTGTTCGTGGAACAGCAATCTGCATGTGTCTCTACTGCTGTGATTGATGAATAGATGACAGAGACGAATGTTGTTCTTTCACGAAATTTTGGAGACATATTTTGGAATTTGTCTGGAGCGTGGAATTATATGGAAGGGAAACATGGACGATAACTAGCTCAGAAAGAAAAATAATATAAGCGTTTGAAAAGTGGTGTTACAGAAGGATGTTGAAGATGAGATGGGTAGATAAAATCATGAACGAAGAGATGCTGAACCGAATTAGTGAGAGGAGAACGTTGTGGCGAAATTTGATCAGAGGAAGAGATAGAATGATAGGACAAAACTTAAGACACCCAGGACTTGTTCCGTTGGTTTTTCAGGGAAGTGTAGGGGATAAGAATGGTAAGGGTAGACCAAGGTATGAATGATAAGTAGATTAGAGTAGATACAGGATGTAGTAGTTACGTAGAAATGAAAATATTAGCGTAGGATAGAGTTCCGGAGAGGTGCATCAAACCAGTCTATGGACTGATGATCTAAACACCAACATTTTGGAATCGTGGTCAATCTCAGTATAATCCGTAATTCTTGTTGTTATACTTTAGGTAGACCCACCCTAACTTGAGTTCGATATTAACATCAATATGTACAATGCATGTAATATCGTTGTGCAGTCATTAAGTTCTGAGACTTGACGGCTGGAGGATAGACACGCACAAGACTCTGTATTGAACCTATGACCTTTGTGCCCTAGGGATTTTAAATCTTAATGTTACCACATGAGGCGCCATGTCAATTGTGATGAGGAGTTCGAATATAATGAGATTGCATTCTTTGGAACGGAGATCATTAATGTGCGCGAACTAGTTGAATTTTCATCCGGGAGTAACGTGTAGGTTATTAGATACTGTGAATTTGTTTAACCGAGATCGGAATGTATATTTGAAACCACAAAGTTAGACTATAATGAGCGAAGTTAGCCAATTTCAGAGTTGTCCAAAAAGCACAAAGCTTCATGAAAATGGCATGAGGAGATATGACATAGAAATTGGTTTACATTTTTACGGTGAGTTACTTATGCAGATTTGTTTTGTACTTAATTAATTAATTAATTATTAGGGTTATCCAAGTATTAATAATGGCTAGTATTAGATTAGATTTAAAGTGTGATGTCATGAAACGAGATATAATACTGGAAATAAATTATGTAACTTTTCTTCCAGCTGCAAGATTCTAACGACGATAAACTATTGTAACAATGATTAAAATATAACTACGTCAGAATTTGAGTAGGGACTTGATAAGGAAACCATTCATCCGCGGAGATAGAATTTGTTGTTAATTAAGATTCATTAAATCATTTAAATGTATTCAATTATTAAATTAAGTGGAAACGTATTTGTGAAATAACCTTAAACCAAGTGAACTTGAAGATGTATTCTGGAAATCTTAATTTATTTTTCTAGGAAAGTTCAAATATTAACGTAACACTTAAGGGGACATATCCGAAGGTAATGGATTTTACTGCCGCAAGGTACTGTGAGTGTTGTTGTTGTGTTGTTTGACTTTGATTGATTGAGCATTAAATGTGCTGGGATTAGTAAAGTGAAAACTTTGGACATCAACCGATGTAACTTAGTTGTGTTTAGCCTTCAGCTTAGAAATTTGGATGGTCATGGGGTCATCAACCTCAGTGACTTAGATTAAGGCCATATACCACTGTAGCATAATTTTCCTTGTGGTCATCATCCACAATGTCTTTGAAGTAAATTAGAAGTTTAGATGTCGGTCCATGACATAGTCGCAGGTCACATCGATTCAATTAAGCGTCCATACCGTACAACCACCGTGTGGCACACACCGAATGGACTGCCTTAATTATACCCAGAGTCCAGAGTTCGTATTACGAGGACTGGACCATCAAGAATCGTTATGATGGTAGATGCAGTCTCACATGGAAGCCGAATTTAAGGATTTCCAGACTTTCTTTTCTTCATTCATAATATGAGACAATGGTTTCTACTAAGGATGCCCATCAGGCAGTTAAGTCAAAGGCTCAAACCAGTATTCTGCTCCTCTGTGTTAAATTATTGTGGCGTCAAGTGGACAAGATTGAGTCCAAATTGTATTGATTTTAATATTTTCTTTCGTGCTTTCATTAATAAATACAAATACTTCATGAATAGAACTTTGATTTCAGTAGACAGACTAGGATTACTGAACCCTACCTTTTACCTCAGCAAATGACGAAGAACCCGTAACGACCCAAGAGACAGATCTCATGAAAATTGCTGATAGGTAAGGAAGGTAGGTATCCTTCATAGTGCCCAAAGGGTTCAGTATGTTGCACATGATTCAGTATTACACGGCGTACACCTACACAGAAGCACATCCACCCTCAAAATAGTCGCCGTTGGCCGTTATGCAAGTTTGCCAACGTTGGTAAAGTTGTTGGAAGCAGCGCTGAAAGCAGTTGGCATGAAGGTCCCGTATGGCTTCTCTTGTGGCCGTCATGACCTCTTAGGACGACTGAAATCTGCGCCCGCATAGGAGTGCTTTCAGGAGAGGAAGGAAAAAATCGCATGGTGCGAGATCAGGTGAGTACGGAGGATGAGGAAAAACGGTCACCTGTTGCCTTTCAAGTTCCTCTTGGATAACGACAGAGCGATGTGCAGGGGCGTTGTCGTGTAGCAACAGCCAATACTATGTACGCCAAAGCCCAGGTAACTTACGGCGAATTGAAACGCGGAAACGGCCAAGGATCTCCTTGTAGCTGGTTTTGCTTACCTTTGCGCCGTCTGGGAGGAATTCCGTGTGAACGATTCCATTTGAATAAAAAAACAGTTCCAGCATCACCTTGCCTTTTGACCTCTCTTGTCGTGGTTTTTTCTGTCATGGTGGCGGATTGTTGTTTCAGTTGCGGATTGTAAAGGAAACACCATGTTTCGTCTCCAGTTAGTATCCGGTTGAGAAACGTCGGATGATCGTCAGCACTACTGATGAGGTCACCACAAATCGTCATGCGATTATCACTTGGTCTTGCGACAGGATTCGTGGCATACTGTGCTGGGTAACGCGAGACATGTTGAGGTCATCCGTCAGAATTGTGTGGCAAGTACCATGGCTGACACTTATTGCTGCTGCGAGATCGTCTACCGATTGGGAGTGGTTAGCACCCACCAAGGTTGCAACTTCTTGCGTTCCGTTCGAACTGTTTGTGCCCGACCAGTACGCACATCATCTTCCAAACTGTCCCGTCCTTGCACAAAATGTCGGTGCCACCTAAACACAACACTGCGAATCAATTCGTCCTCACCGTAAACCTGCTGCATCATTTTAAACGTCTCGGCAGCGATTTTGCCTAATTCCTGGCAGAACTTGATGTTTGGCCGTTGCTCAAACTGTGACATGTCAAGGTCCGAGAGGCGCATTAAAATCACCATCACAACAACGACCATACGCCTGCTTTCAGTGCATGCACTCAACTGTCTCTTGCAGGGACGAGAGACTAAAACTGACATGGTAACATACCACGGCGCCACCTATGCGCTATAGTGCACCACAGCACCATTATGCGGTCAGTCGCAGAACTTAATGATTGTACTACGTATATTATGAAAATTAAAATTAAGGAGTCCACCTCTCTGGTGTAGTGGTTAGTGAGATTAACTGACATCCCCCGGATGCCGGGGTCCGATTCCCAGTTCGGCCATGAAATTTGAGAAGTGGTCCTAGGGCTGGAACGAGGTCCAACCCTGGAGAGTAAACGGATTAAGAAGGAATAATAGTAACAATAATAATAAAACCTATAATAATAAAACCTATTTGGGAATAACACTACAAACAACGGCGGCGTCCTTTGGTATACATACTCAAGAAAGAACGGCAGCAGCAATCAGAGCCTCATACAGCATCCAAAACATTTCAAACCTATCAATCAGCACGGCGATGAGACTTTTCAAGACGACAGTAGCGCCAGTGATAACATATGGAATTGAGATCGTGTGGGAAAAGCTGAAGATCGGAGACCTGATGAGAATAGAAAGAATAAAAGCAATGTTCATGAAGAGGATTACCCGAGTCGGAAAGACAGCGCCATCCCGGATGGTGTACGAAATGATGCGGGAGACGTATTTCATAGAAAACATACGATCACAATTCTACCTACAATCAACGGTAGCAAGCAGGACACTAGTAAACATCAGGGAAAGGAAGAAAAATGAAATTGACCTAGACTTCTACACTTTACCAGCGATGACGGACGATAGATGGACTAGAGAGTGCAACACACAGCGTCACGTGATAACAGGACTCTCCATACATGGGTTTCACCACAAGATATGAATAAACCAGAAGTTCCATGAGCCAGACGAAGATTGTAAGTGCACTTTGTGTGGGCAGAAGTGTAGTAGATACCACATCATAACTTGCACGAAAAGAACCAGGACAATAACAGACTATAGCAAAGACTGAAAAGTGAAAATTATTTAATGCTCAAACTTGAGTGTACATTTCTCTATTAAATAATAAAACCTTATTGGTTTTACGTCACACGAACTAATTTTACGTTTCTTCTCTGACATTGAGGTGCTGATAATTTTGTCCCGCAGTTCTTCTTTTACGTGCGAGTGAATCTACCGAAATTTAACGGGTCTATATGAGCATCTTCAAATACCGCCCGCCACCTTGTGCTCCGAGTACCCACCTAACATTTTCCGACTTGTTTGTACCAGCAACAACTCTCACTAACTCCACAGACTATCTGTTGCTTCCAACTTAATCATAAGATAACTAGAGTCCATACAGCTTTCTCTCTCGTGCGGCAATGTCGGTAAGAATAAATTTCTTCTAAACAGATATCACTTCAGTCTCGGGAATGCTAATTTTTTATATCATATTAATTGTATCTATTTCTGAGCAGTCTTGCCGTTGGTTCCAAATCGTCGGCATATGCCACCCAGCTAAATCCCTCCTTGCCCAAATGATCCACGTAAACTATGAACATTGAGGCTGGATGACAATTTAACTATTTGAACTATTTTGAACCGAGAACTTATTCTACCATCAATTCTCAGGATGCCCAGATTGTCGACATAAATGTTTTCGTATGTTCTGCGATAACCTACCCCTGATACCATAACCTTCGGTAAAATCTAAAATAAACCTGGAATTCAAATAAGATAAGAATTAAGATTAAAAATAAACTATTCAGTGTTGGGGGTGTCATTCAACCTGTTGTCCGTAAGAACAACGGTGTAAACGTAGTTCTTTTTGGTTCAGTGAAGAAATCAATGAAAAACTACTTCACTTCTTGTCCTGTCTAAAATGCCCCACTATAGCACTGCCATTGGATTTCTGCAGGTTTCTCTATTACGCATACCGAGCTCGATAGCTGCAGTCGCTTAAGTGCGGCCAGTATCCAGTATTCGGGAGATAGTGGGTTCAAACCCCATTGTCGGCAGCCCTGAAGATGGTTTTCCGTGGTTTCCCATTTTCTCACCAGGCAAATGCCGGGGCTGTACCTTAATTAAGGCCACAGCCGCTTCCTTCCCACTCCTAGCCCTTTCCTGTCCCATCGTCGCCATAAGACCTATCTGTGTCGGTGCGACGTAAAGCAAATAGCAAGAAAAAAATATATATTACGCATAAAGTTCTGTGGTACTTTCGTAGTGTAGAATTAGTCTCAGGGCTAATAACCTCGTAAAAAGTAGCTGAGAAATCCTTGCAAATTATTCAGGATTCTCACGTATTCAAACGTTCCTGGAGGGAAAAAGTGAAATTTCCCACTCTACCAGCAACATGTTCAACTCTGCTACATAAATACTAACTTACATGAGTATTAAATTATAAAATCATAATTTAAGGAACTTGGAATATTTATTTATTTATTTATTTATTTATTTATTTATTTATTTATTTATTTATTTATTTATTTTATCCATTCAAGGATCCCACGAGCTAATGCTCGTATTGGGACAATACATTAAAGAGCTGGCACAGTTACAATATTCATTTTATTTTTACAATTTGCTTTAAGACGCACCGACACAAATAGGTTTTATGACGACGATAGGAAAGGCCTAGGAGTTGGAAAGAATCGGCCGTAGCTTTAATTAAGGTACAGCCCCAGCATTTGCCTGATGTTAAAATGGGAAATCACGGAAAAGCATCTTCAGGGCTGCCGACAGTGGGGTTAGAACCCATTATCTCCCGGATGCAAGCTCACATCTGCGCGGCACTAACCGCACGGCCAACTCGCCGGGTGCAATATTAAAGACAAACTGAATTATTGGTAATACCGAGCTGATAAAAATTTATAATGATTTAAATCTAAAACAAAACATTTTTCAAGGATACAATTGTGTGTTTAAAAGTTCCTATAAACAGAATCATATAGCTAGGAATGAAAACTAATTTCATCTAGACAGACTAAATCGGAGCATTCAATTTTATTAATCAATGCTTCTTAATATTTCTTTTGAATTTATTGAGATTCTAACAAGCGTTTAACGAGCCGGAAATGGAATTAATTGCTGTTATAGCCCTATACAATACACCATTAGTTGTATACTTCACTGTATTCATTCCAGGGACATGCAAGGTTCCAGATTGCCGTGTTACATGATCATGCATAGGTGAATTACTGCTTAATTTGAGTTTTATTTTCCTCCACGTCAAACTATGCCTAAGTTTGAAGGCAAGTGTTACCAAAAAGTACGCAATAGATAATCTAACCGAAGGAATGCCTGTTGATGAGAATATTACTTGTCTGGACATTAAGAATGGAAACTTATGAAGGGCTCTGAGTGCTTTATTGTGAAGAATTTGAAGTTCTGCTTTTTGAACTTGGGTGCAGCAACTTCAAACAACATTGATGTGTTGTATATGGCTATGAATTAAAGCACAGTACACACATTAAGTTAGAATCAGGAATTATTCCCCGTAGTCTGTTCAATACACAAATATAGGAGAGATTTTCACTGCATTTAGCTGCTCCTTTCGTGAGAGTAGGCTGAATGCTTACCCTTTACTAAGACATCTCAGCGTCGAGCTCTTGACCGAATTCAGTAGCACTTTGCTCGTCCTTGGTCCTACTGAACTTAGTTCCTTGACCAGCTACACTATTTTTCCTCAAGAATGAGGCCAATTAAAATATTACGTAACGGCTCCCCATTGCGAGTATTAAACACGCGACTGGCTTTGTTCCTTCAACACAGTTGTTGTGTTGTACCGAGAAGAGAAGTTAACATTAAATAGAAGAGCTTTTCCGCATTACGTACGTTAAACATATGTTAAATATCCATTTTCTGAGAGACTTTCAGTATTTCACGCGAATAAAAGAGGATATTCACGGGGATATCCGGAGAACTGTTTCTATTAGTTAGTTAGTTAGTTAATTCATCTAAAATATCTCAATGGAAACTGAACTGCACTGATGTGTAAATATAGGTTACCATACATGTCTCTTCATACGGTTATGGTCCGGATCCTTGGCTGTATGGTCAGCGTAGTGCTATTTAGTTCAAAGGGGCTCCGGGTTCGATTCCCGGCTGCGTCGGTGATTTAAATCTTAAATGGTAAGTTCTATTGACCCAACGCTGCGTATTTGTTCTGTCCCCAATAACCCTGCAACACACACCCTACACAAAACACTATCCTCCACTACAATATCACGCAGGATCCCATATACGGCAGGTGCTAACCACTCTCGTCGGAGGGTCTGCATTAGAACCAGAAATCGCCGTACGGAATTATTATTATTATTATTATTATTATTATTATTATTATTATTATTATTATTATTATTATTATTATTATTATTATTATTATTATTATTATTGTTTGTTATTCGTTTTACGTCGCACCGACATAGACAGGCCTTTTTGGCGATGGTGGTATATAAAAGGGCTAGGAGTGGGAAGGAAGCGACCATGGCAATTAAGATACAGCTCCAGCCAGCAGTTGCCTAGTGTTAACATGGGAAAACACAGAAAACCATCATCAAAATTATCGACAGGAGGGTTCGAACCCACTACTTCTGAATGCAAACTGATAGCATCATGAACCAAACCACGAAGCCACTCGTTCGGTAAATCTTGTTTTTCAAAACATGACAATATATACATGGAAAGTGAAGGAAGAAATCGATCGAACAGTCGGCGTCCCATAGAGTATATTTTGAGGAGTAAAAAAAAGAAAGTTCCACTCTACAAAACGGAAGGATGTAGGAGGGCACAAGAGAGCCGTTCCTGTAAAGGCGAAATGGAGCACATTACTGAAGCACACACTAGCGACGCAGGAATGCCATCTTCGGTAATTCCCTGTCATTGGGAAACTACGGAATGGCATGTAAAACAAATTTCATAATTAAAGTTCCTTTACCTGACAATATCTTAGTGCAAGGTAAAGTTATGATGAGGGTTTCTCTAATGTTTTGTAGATGAACAGGTCAAGGCAGGTCATAATTAAGAACGCTGCTTTGCTTCGGCATTACTCCTGTAATTTTCGACATAATTAACAAATCTATTGAAGCTTTTGTCATAGCATAAATTGAGTGTCTCGGTAAAAATTAGCGTCCCCTTCGTTGACAGTAAATGATCCAGCGACACACGTCTGTCTGTTCTCCCGCATCGTTTCATCAATGGCATTAACAAATGCGTCTGATATTGATGGATGGCCACTAAATTCATGGCACTACTTCCGCAATTGTTTGACAGACTCTCCGTTTAACACAATCTTAATGTGAATGTTTACATGTTGTGTGTTTTTGTGCGCAGAATACAGTTCACTATGTGGACCACCTCCTGTGACCACTCATTCAGTAACTTGTACAGTAACTGTCGCTGGGCCAAAGTTTTGTTTTGTGCAATCGGTCAACATTCATGCGGTTATTGGCATTTGTTATGATAGCCACTGGTTGGGTATACACTTGTCACCATCACCTTAACATCTCGCTCTCGCATCCCACTTCACACTTCACACCAAACCACATAACAGCACCCTCCTATAAGTATGGTCCAATCTATATATAAAAATAAGCGTTTTGTCTGTACATTGTTCGGAATTTTAAAATAATTGTATTTATGTATTGGTGATGTCCACAGTAACAAGGAAATGCACTTTTTAATATTCCGTCGTCCGGCTCCATGACTAAACTATTAGTGTGCTGGCCTTTGGTCACAGGGGTCCTGGGTTCCATTCCAGGTAGGGTCGGGAATTTTCTTAATTGGTTAATTTCGCTGGCACGGCAGCTGGGTGTATGTGTCGTCTTCATAATCATTTCATCCTCATCACGACGCGCAGGTCGCCTAAGGGAGTCAAATCAAAATACCTGCATCTGGCGAGCCGAACTTGTACTCGGACACTCCCGGCACTAAAAGCCATATGGTATTTCATTTTTTTAAAATATTCCGTCATCTCTCTCTGTCCGGATGTATGTACGGGCATCACGAGAAAATGGCTTAACAGAATTTAATGACAATCGGTGCGTGAAGTCGGACAGTGATGCACTACAATTTAGGCTATAAATAACTTTATTCACACTAAGTGAAATGATAGTTTAGGACAAGGCCGGAAGTTTAATTTTCAAATATTGATATTATTAGTGGTCCTATCGATAAATACTGCATAGAAAATGTTATGCACAATTAATTTCCGATCATTTATGTCCTGTACATTTTTCCCGTACCGGCCATGACAACAGAAATATTCATGAATTTTGACTTATGTTGCTAAGTCCATATCAACTCTGAGCCATGAGAAAATGGGTGAACAGAATTTAATGAAAATCGGTACTGGTACGTAAAGTCGGAGAATAAGAACTACAGTTTAGGCTGTAAATAATTTTGTTCACCCTGGACGAAATGGTAGTTTAGGACTTATTGGTCCTATCGAATAGCCTTACATTGCAAAATTTATACAGCATATCCAATCATTTACGTCTTATACCATTTTACCATATCGACTATGATAACATACGTACAATTCATGGATTTAAATTTTAGTAGCTGAGCATTGTTAACAAAGAAATATTGTTTAATCGTGTTAACTAGCGATAGTTTTTGTCATGATTATCTTACAGTAAGGTTGTGACTTGCCCCTTTTAGAGAACAATAATTGAACGAGAAATGCAACTATGCAAGCTAAGGGCGCCAATCTTTAAGTTGATGACTTAAAAACAAAAATTTATAATAAAGCTTGGTCGGACTCTCACCACAGGGATGGGGTGATAGTGCACTAATCATTAAGCAGGAGAATTAGAAATCAAAAGGCTAATTAAGGCAGACTGATTAAGGTGTACTAGGAAAATACTATTTATTATATTGAATATAAATGAAGACGGTTTGACGAGAACTGAATTTAAAATAGGAAATGAATTTAACAAAAAATTGAATGACTCTACTTCGCGAAAACTTGCAATATTTTTAACTCGCTTGCTCACCATGTAGTCTTGTTCTGCTGGTCCTTGGAAAGCTTCCATCCTTGTAGCTCAAACATCACCGGTCGTCTTTGAGATATCTTCATCTGCAGCTAAGTACCATTCCTGCCTTGCAAATTGCATCAACCACTAATTGGATGATGGCTTTGAAACTATCACTCCCTGTTATGCTCTATCCCATATATTGGAGATGAGCCCTAAATCATAGTTAGACAAACCTCCTTGGGTTATGTGGAGAGGATACTCAATTAACAATCCTTCCAACTTTACTGAAAATGTGCACTGAAGTTTCATTTCTATCTAGTTTAATGCTACCTATTGTCTTAGACTGGTATAAACTGGTCTAATACAGAGCTGTTCGTACTTCCTGATGAGAGTGGCTATACACCCATCATTCAGAAATTCCTAAGTACCACGTCGTGGTAACGAAGTAACGAATGTAGAAGTGATAAACTATCACACTAGTCCACTATGGTACAACAACCATAAGACAAGTTATCAGACCTAAAGCGAAATACAAGATAGAAGAATCATGCCAAGAGCTCCAACACGCCCTTTTATAACCTTTTCTGCTTCTAATTACAGGTCGCTACACGTGGTCCAATCAGTTGACACGTCTCTCCCCACTCCAGATATTAAAGTTGATGGGTCCCAACCATGATACCAACTGTTCTTCTATTAACCCTTTCACTCAGTATCCATGGCAACATGACGCTCCTTTGAAAATATAGGCGGTGATCAGTTTGAATTATTCTGGTGGAAATACAGTAGCTGTGGTTACAACGCTTGAACACGTGCTCACTTTTCCCAGAATTTGATGTCTAAATTTGTCCTTCCTTCTTCCTCGGTGATGTGGCAAGATAGAGGAAAATCTACGGCAAGTTAAATTTAAACGAATGTTGCAAGAATCTAAGTTAATATTAGGATATTCAGCCCTCGTTTACAAGTCGTAGTTACAAAGTAATGAAATGATAGTGAGCAAATGATCAAACATGAATTATAATAAAATTACATACGAAGATAAATATCATGACGTTAAATTCCTGAATTAATTACGCATAATAAAATTAACATAATTACACTGTGACGTCTGGAACGTTACAAGGTGTACAACCGCGTGGTCATAGATCTGTATCGACAAGGAAAATTGTGAAGATGATTATAAAATATGAGAAAAATCGTAAAAGCACGGTCGCTTGAAGAATAGGACAAGAAGGAGTCATGACTGCCTTTTTTTTTCTAGTTGCTTTACGTCGCACCGACACAGATAAGTCTTGTGGCGACGATGGGACAGGGAAGGGCTAGGAGTGGAAATGAAGCGGCCGTGGCCTTAATTAAGGTACAGCCCCAGCATTTTCCTGGTGTGAAAATGGGAAACAACGGAAAACCATTTTCAGGGCTGCCGACAGTGGAGTTCGAAAGTACTATCTCCCGAATACTGGATACTGGCCGCACTTAAGCGAATGACTGCCTTTACATTAGAAGACGTAATATCCCAGAATTGGAAGAAAACTAAATGTGAAGGCCTACAATATCGAAAGCTCATAAAACTGACCAACAATAATATTATATTGATCATTGTTATGCGTTTTGTCTCTTCCGTTGCCACTCATCTCCGATATGTGGGATTACTGCTGCGTCCTGAGTAAAATAGCTTGCCTAAATATTGGCGGAAAGTAGCTGGGGAGTTACTCGTAGATAATTTTGCACATGCATATGATTGTCCCGTCAACAACGGGTACTGCAGCTGGTCATTAAGACCCTTTGCCTGCCAAGAAGGCTGCTGTCCAGTCAGATGGCCAGCAGATATTTGAGTGTCAATGGTTAGGGTAAATTCATCATCAGCTGTGTTCCTTGGCTATGGCGACTGGGTCCACTGTCTCATATCTAACAGCCCCTCAGTTGGTTTCACAGGCTGAGTGAACCCTGTCAGCCGTCAGTTCAAGATTAAGGTGGACAGGAATCGAACCCGGGACCTCCGGGTAACAGACAGGCACAGACTTAAATAAATAAATAAATAAATAAATAAATAAATAAATAAATAAAT
This sequence comes from Anabrus simplex, assembly GCF_040414725.1. Classification (NCBI taxonomy): domain Eukaryota; kingdom Metazoa; phylum Arthropoda; class Insecta; order Orthoptera; family Tettigoniidae; genus Anabrus; species Anabrus simplex. Next base: position 212,039,122 of record NC_090270.1, on the reverse strand, counting down.
AAATAAATAAATAAATAAATAAATAAATAAATAAATAAATAAATAAATAAATAAATAAATAAATAAATAAATAAATAAATAAATAAATAAATAAATAGTGGTTCATGTTTGTGGGTTACTGTAGTCACGTCCTAGTTCGTGAACCATGGGCAACGGCTGAGTGGCCTAGTAAGTGGTCCTGAGAGTCGGGATACCAGTTGCTATGGAATAGGAGTGGGCATCTCGGACATATTCTGAGTCGTGGCCCTCCTTGTGCTCAGGCGGCTAGGACTATACAATTCACCGGTGGGCCATGACCCGTTAGAGGAGAGATCCTCACTTGGACTATGTGCAAGTAGGGCAGCATCCTGCTTCATGAATTTACCGAGCTCAGAACACTTTAAAGAAGCCTCGGACCTATGGGAGTATCGGAGTCCCACTCCCATTTGACAGGCGAGGGACTCCTTGGAAACAACTTGGCGAACGAAATGGAATTCGATGGGGAGCTATCAATATTAATGGGGCTTATGGAAGAAAGAAGGTAGAACTGGCTGAGTCAGCAAAGAGGATGCATCTGGATGTGCTAGGAGTAAGTGATATTCGGGTAAGGGGAGATAATGAGGAAGAGATAGGAGATTATAAAGTGTACTTGACGGGTGTTAGAAAGGGAAGGGCAGAGTCTGGGGTAGGGCTCTTTATCAGCAATACCATTGCATACAACATAGTTTCTGTTTAGGCACGTAAATGAGCGAATGATGTGGGTAGATTTGTCAGTGGGAGGGATTAGGACAAGAATTGTGTCCGTTGTATTCACCATGTGAGGGTGCAGATGAGGATGAAGTTGACAAGTTTTATGAAGCATTGAATGACATCGTGGTCAGGGTCAACAGCAAGGATAGAATAGTGCTAATGGGCGATTTCAATGCGAGAGTTGGGAATAGAACTGAAGGATACGAAAAGGTGATTGGTAAATATGGGGAAGATATGGAAGCTAATGGGAATGGGAAGCGTTTGCTGGACTTCTGTGCTAGTATGGATTTAGCTGTTACGAATACATTCTTCAACCATAAGGCTATTCACCGCTACACATGGGAGGCTAGGGGTACCAGATCCATAATAGACTATATCTTAACAGACTTTGAATTCAGGAATTCCGTTAGGAATGTACGAGTTTTCCGGGGATTTTTCGATGATACAGGCCACTATCTGATCTGTAGTGAACTAAGTATCTCTAGGCCTAGGGTAGAGAAAGCGAAATCTGTCTGCAAACGAATAAGGGTAGAAAATCTCCAGGACGAGGAAATTAGACAGAAGTACATGGATATGATTAGTGAGAAGTTTCGAACAGTAGACAGTAAGCAGGTTCAGGATATAGAAAGTGAATGGGTGGCATACAGGGATGCTGTAACAGAAACAGCAAGGGAATGCCTAGGAACAACTGTGTGTAAAGATGGGAAAAGGCGAACATCTTGGTGGAATGATGAAGTGAGAGCAGCCTGTAAACGTAAAAAGAAGGCTTATCAGTAATGGCTCCAAACAAGGGCCAAGGCAGACAGGGATTTGTACGTAGATGAAAGAAACAGAGTGAAACAAATAGTTGTTGAATCCAAAAAGAAGTCATGCGAAGATTTTGGTAATAACCTGGAAAGGCTAGGTCAAGCAGCAGGGAAACCTTTCTGGACAGTAATAAAGAATCTTAGGAAGGGAGGGAAAAAGGAAATGAACAGTGTTTTGAGTAATTCAGGTGAACTCATAATAGATCCCAGGGAATCACTGGAGAGGTGGAGGGAATATTTTGAACATCTTCTCAATGTAAAAGGAAATCATCATGGTGGTGATGCAAACAGCCAAGCTCATGGGGAGGAGGAAAACGATGTTGGTGAAATTATGCTTGAGGAAGTGGAAAGGATAGTAAATAAACTCCATTGTCATAAGGCAGCAGGAATAGATGAAATTAGACCTGAAATGGTGAAGTACAGTGGGAAGGCAGGGATGAAATGGGTTCATAGAGTAGTAAAATTAGCGTGGAGTGTTGGTAAGGTACCTTCAGATTGGACAAAAGCAGTAATTGCACCTATCTATAAGCAAGGGAACAGGAAGGATTGCAACAACTATCGAGGTATCTCATTGATTAGTATACCAGGCAAAGTATTCACTGGCATCCTGGAAGGGAGGGTGCGATCAGTCGTTGAGAGGAAGTTGGATGAAAACCAGTGTGGTGTCAGACCACAGAGAGGCTGTCAGGATAAGATTTTTAGTATGCGCCAGGTAATTGAAAAATGCTACGAGAGGAATAGACAGTTGTGTTTATGTTTCGTAGATCTAGAGAAAGCATATGACAGGGTACCGAGGGAAAAGATGTTCGCCATACTGGGGGACTATGGAATTAAAGGTAGATTATTAAAATCAATCAAAGGCATTTATGTTGACAATTGGACTTCAGTGAGAATTGATGGTAGAATGTGTTCTTGGTTCAGGGTACTTACAGGAGTTAGACAAGGCTGTAATCTTTCACCTTTGCTGTTTGTAGTTTACATGGATCATCTGCTGAAAGGTATAAAATGGCAGGGAGGGATTCAGTTAGGTGGAAATGTAGTAAGCAGTTTGGCCTATGCTGACGACTTGGTCTTAATGGCAGACTGTGCCGAAAGCCTGCAGTCTAATATCTTGGAACTTGAAAATCGGTGCAATGAGTATGGTATGAAAATTAGCCTCTCGAAGACTAAACTGATGTCAGTAGGTAAGAAATTCAATAGAATCGAATGTCAGATTGGTGATACAAAGTAAGAACAGGTCGATAATTTCAAGTATTTAGGTTGTGTGTTCTCCCTGGATGGTAATATAGTAAGAGAGATTGGATCAAGTTGTAGTAAAGCAAATGCAGTGAGCTCGCAGTTGCGATCAGCAGTATTCTGTAAGAAGGAAGTCAGCTCCCAGACGAAACTATCTTTACATCGGTCTGTTTTCAGACCAACTTTGCTTTACGGGAGCGAAAGCTGGGCGGACTCAGGATATCTTATTCATAAGTTACAAGTAACAGACATGAAAGTAGCGAGAAAGATTGCTTGTAAAAACAAGTGGGAACAATGGCAGGAGGGTACTCGGAATGAGGAGATAAAGGCTAATTTAGGAATGAACTCGATGGATGAAGCTGTACGGATAAACCGGCTTCGGTGGGGGGGTCATGTGAGGCGAATGGAGGAGGATAGGTTACCTAGGAGAATAATGGACTCTGTTATGGAGGGTAAGAGAAGTAGAGGGAGGCCAAGACGACGATGGTTAGACTCGGTTTCTAACGATTTAAAGATAAGAGGTATAGAACTAAATGAGGCCACAACACTAGTTACAAATCCAGGATTGTGGCGACGTTTAGTAAATTCTCAGAGGCTTGCAGACTAAACGCTGAAAGGCATAACAGTCTATAATGATAATGTATGTATGTATGTATGTATGTATGTATGTATTGTGACCGTTCACGGTACTTTAGATACCATATCGTGACATCCCATATCAATAATATGCCGTTTTCCGCGTCATTCTACGACGTTTAGCCGCAAAGCTAGCAGACCACAACGCTGCACGGTATACGAACGATGCGCTGCTACTTTAGAGGACAAGAGGCTCTGTGCGCGTAATGACAAGGGCGAGTCATACGCTGGCCAGCACTTAGGATGTTTCTCTCTCCTGTGCTAGTGAGTTGGAAGGAGTAGAAGGTCATGTGACAGCCCGCGAGCCATGCTTAGTAAGTCGGGTTAAATTAGAGGGAAGTAACTCCCTAAATATTTGTTGGTGATTTTAGTGATACCAACCAAAACCTTCATTTGTTTCAGAATTTTCAATATTAATAACAATAATAAGAATCATGTGATTATTGACTTACGCATCTAATATTCATGAATAAGAGCTTGCCGTGATCAAGGAATTATTTAGTTAAAAATGACAACGAAACATCTTCCAGTTATTCAACTTATCATTGATTACGTGATCTGAATCGGTGCAGAGAATTACAGAACGTCGTCACAGGTCTGGCGAGGTGAGCCTATCCTGGAGTTTGGCAAGACGTAAGTCAATCATTGCACAAGTGGTAAATGACGCTTTGGCGATTATAATTAAACCGCCGATCCTAACAGAATAAGATTCGGTCAGTAAAATATGGAAGGTCAGAGCTATCTTTTGATATGCAGATCAACGCCGACAAACGGCTTTTTACGGAAGTGTTCCCCGACATGAAGCCGTAGTTAACCCCCACTCTTGGTTTTTTCCTCTGTCTTACAAAAGAAATCGAACAGGAGACTACTTACCCATTATCTACTGTGTTTCCGTGCTGTTCAGACGTGTTGCTGTTTTGCACGACCTGTGATATTGTGTAATACTTTCATCAAGTGATGAAGTACTGCAATTGTGAGATTTAACTAGCAGAAGTACTGCATAAATCATTATTTAAGCGCAGTGATTATTGACGTGCACTTATTGTGTAAATTTCGTGTATTTATAACATTTTGTATCATGGTGTAATCAACGAGGATAGTGAACGAGGAATAACCTACCTGTTATGAGCTGCGTAGCATTCAAGCTACTGTAATATATGCTCGATGGATTCTTGTGTGGCTAGATTAATTCACTACTAGTCAAATACAGTGAAGTGTTGTGAGAGCACAATTGGAATTACAATTAGAACGTTGAAAACGTGAATTTGTTCAGGAAATTGCGACTCACGCATAATAATAATAATAATAATAATAATAATAATAATAATAATAATAATAATAATAATAATTTGGGCAGCGTCTGCTGAAAGTAAAAACGTGGATGTGAGTTATCTTACATTGTGAGGGGATGTGAATTAAGCAAGTTAGTTACCCTTAACGTTGGATTACAGTGCAAGTGAATACGTGATAGTTCAGCAATATTGGGATAAATTTAACCATGCCTGAATGTAATGCGTATTACAAGTTGACCCAATTATAACCATAGTGTTTTCCCCTTTGCATATTGGAACGAGTGATCGCTGGTCTGGGAAGAGGATACACGAGTCACTTACCTACCCAGCATCTCATTGTGTTGGATACCTCCAGGATTATTATGCGTGGTGAAGTCTACAAGATGGAGTTCATCCCGAAAACGAACCAAGGACCTCACGACATCAAAGGCAGCAAGATGATGGCTTAAGCTGTTATGAGTGTGCTGCCTCGGACGAGAATGATCACCCTAAGATAAGTGCATTTTCAAGTTTACTATGTTTGAAAGTCATTTTCCCTCCTGTAAATAGTTAGAATTAGCATGTCAAGTAGATTAAAAATGTGAATGATGATCGCGGGCTGTTCGAAGGGATTACATTTTTTAGCTTGTGTAGTAGGAAGTTTGTACTGGCAATGATGACCAGCAGTTTATTTAAACCCCTTGGAAAGTAATGCATGTTAGTTATAAGATTCCTGTAATGATTTATTTTGTCTTCAAGAAGTGTTATGATGGATGAAAGTGGTATCCATCTAGGTAACCCCAGATCTTATGATAAGATGAGATGCTCTGCCTCTTCAAAAGAATACGAGGATGACTTGTATGTCATGTATAAGACGGACCATATGAGGAGTTCAAATGATGTTTTTAGATGCGAGTATAATTTCTAGATTGTGAATTTAATATGTACATTTTTTTATAGAGTGACATGAATTAATATCCCTTATGTAATTATATGCGAGTGTTCGTGGTATTGAGTTGGAAGTGATGGTCGGTGAATATCTATCAATTGATAATCAAGGCGATATAAATAAGTGCCAGAGATAATTTATGCAAAGCGTGAAGAAGTGTACCACGCCAGTTATATTGAGATTAGGTTGAATAGAACCATGTGAGAATTAACATGTTAGCGATGAGCTTGAAGAAGCCGTGTTGGCCCGAATTGATATCGAGGCAGTTTATTAAAGAGAGATACCTTCCCCCGACTGTATGAAAGGGAGGCGTGCGGAAGTACCGTTACACTAGAGAAAGTGACAGATGGATACAAAGGCTAAGGAAGCTGTGGGCACGTTAAAAGCCTTGACTGTGGAGTGTTCGATGGCCATTTACTTTCTAACAATATCCGACGGACATTTACGCATAGAGTAGCTAACTGTCACCGCGACTGAATTAATATAGTAGGAACAATAGACTTCCTCCCAATTGATTTTGTTCATTCCATCCGATCTAGAAATTTAAAAACATGCATCCTGCAGTGAGAAGAGTATGAGTTCGACACCCATCCAGGGCAACGTGTATCATTGATATTATTTTTGGTAATGGAAGGACCATTCCCTCCATATAATCTTGTATATATGATAAAGGGTCATATTATGTGTTTGGTAGTAGTTGAGTGTATTATTACATGTAAAATGTCGTGTTATTGTCCACGCGTCATCCATAAGCCCAGTATTATTATATGTTAATTGATCAAATGGTATTTTATTTTAATCCCGGCGAAACATGCCTATGCGATTTGTTATACCTTTGTAAATAATAATGAAGTTAGTTATTAGGGCTGAACATGACTTTCAGATATCTTGGAATGTGCTTGTCATAATTAACATACTGTTTTAATCCTTGATCGCGTAATAATATGATCACAAGAAATTATAATATTTCGAAACTCCAGTTCATGTATTGAAAGCTGGGATGATATCAAAAGGGTGATCATTGTAGTGCCGATTATTATGTATAATTAATTCATTGATTAATAAATGAATTAATTAATGACTAACAATGTTGTGAATAATAGAGGTAGTAACAAGTGAAAGGCCTCTAAATATCGGGATTATCGGTGTGGAATACTAATTCCACAAGACAATTAAATAATAATTTCATTAATATGAATCCCGCTTTTTTTCTTCTTTTCTTAATTTTGTGATCAAATGTTATATGGCACATTTCGTTTTAATTATGGATGTTCTTTCTCAGTTGATAATAAATCAGATATTCATAAAACTTTAAAACATCATTCTTCTGATTTGTAGTGACGTTGTATTCCTCTTCTATATTGAGATCCCTACTTATAAATAATTTATTAATGCCTTTTAGTCCGAACGTACCATTGACCTGAATGCTCTAATATTATAGCCGTGGTTATTCTGAAGTAGGGATGATGATGAGAATTCGATTCTAGGGCCATTCGCCGAAGATCTCATCACGTATTTTCCATTCGGCCGATTCCCTCACGAATTATTATTATTATTATTATTATTATTATTATTATTATTGTGCACTGAAGCCCCGGACAGGCACAGTATGTATGTATGTATGTATGTATGTATGTATGTATGTATGTATGTATGTATGTATGTATAAATAAATAAATAAATACATACGTACTAACCCTTAATAGTGTTATCGGCTTTACGTCCCACTAACTACTTTTACGGTTTTCGGAGACGCCGAGGTGCCGAAATTTAGTCGCACAGGAGTTCTTTTACGTGCCAGTAAATCTACCGACACGTATTTGAGCACCGGACTGAGCCAAGATCGAATCTGCCAAGTTAGGGTCAGAAGGCCAGCGCCTCAACCGTCTGGACCACTCAGCCCGTACTAATTCTCTGCCAAAGAATTGAGCGAAATCGTGATTAAATTGCGAAGAAAGCTATGATAAATTACTGTATACCCTTTCCTAGTCTATCATGCCCTCTTGTTGAAATGTTGAAGCTCAGTGTAACTTCTTTGTTACTGTCAAGAGTTCAGTGAACCAACCTTCCTTGTAACAACGAAGAAGGGAGCATTCTCTCCACAACGCTTCCGTCTTTAGTTTCGTCCTTTAATTCAAGCAGCTGACGCAATAGCTGAGATTTAATTATCTGTGACAGGAAAACAAGAGGAGGAACTCATTTCCTATATGTCACCCAGATCGATCAGCTTTAGTTCTGCGCCTCCTCAAGCACACACGGCCTGTGCAAAAACATTGTAACGGGGCCTGGATATAAAACCGCCATCGGATTAATATACGGTATCTCAAATATTTTAAATAATATTCCAGTGAATTGAGTTATGGAACTCGGCATATAGCTCAATTTCAATATTCCACGTCCGTTCACGTTACATCCAGATATAAAGCCCGGAAATTAATTGGCGGATAAACAGACCATCTGCAGTTAACCATACCGCTAACGAAATGTCCCATGACTCCCCGAGCAAGGATGCATGTCGTTCACGATACACGAACCAAAATCTCGCGACTTTACATGGCCTTTCCACGTTCCCTGCCTAAAATAACCACAATACGCACTTTCGTTTTCTTCCAAACTACTTATCCTCTAGCGGGATAAACTCTAATTATTTCATAAAGAAACATTCATTTTCAATTTTTATTAACCTAGTTCTTAGGATTTTTTAATGTACCGAAGTTGACAACACTTCAGCTGGTTCCTCCTAGATTGTAATCAACCTATCAGATTTTTGCACATATCTTCTTTAGCCAATTAAAACCGGGGTTCTGTATATGAATCCAGCCTGCCAGTAAAGACATCTGGAAGCTTCCTCTAAAAGTACTATAAAAGCAGGGCGCTTTAGGGCTGTATTGTCTTAATTGCTCCAGTGATTTGAGTGCGGCGTGTTCTCAGGGAAGCAGGGGCGCGTCCTGCGTATCAAGGTAATGGCAGAATATTCATAAATATGTGATAGCTCCTGCGCATAGTTTGAGGGGAAGGTTCAACCTCTTTTGTTTAATGTATATTTTTTAATATTTGGTGGTTTAACTGTAGAATTTTCAGCAAGTCTGAGGACTCTGTTCTTTTCCTACTGGGAAATATGTAGTTAATCTCTGTCTATTCCCATTCAACTTGTCATGGGGTGGCTAAAGTTTCCAAACCTCTAAATTTTTTAAAAACTTATTTGGCATTAAAGTTCCTCATATAGTCACCCATGGCGTGGTATAGGATTAGCCTCTGTATCTTTTGGGCCATAAGCTCACTTAGGATTTTAACTATTTCTAGAAGGAGTGTAGGTGTTTCGCATCCTTACATTTTTTTAAGGACGATTAGAACCAACCTTTTTCTTTTATCATTAAGGCCATTTAGTATGGGCAATCATGCCTCTGTTTATTCTGTAATTGTTTCTGGTGTTAGTTCCCTTTGGGAACAGTGAATTATATAACTGTTGAGCAATAGTAAAGCCCAAGTTGGGGCAACTGTGTACAAATACTTTAATTGAAGCCAACCGATAGGTTATAAGGCGGAATTGGAGTGAGCCATAAGAAACTAATGCCTCTGCGAGGTGGGACTGTGATATATTTGGAGCGCAGACTCCTATGATGTGTAAATGATCGGAGCAAAACATGCTCTCGTAAACATATTGTTCCAGTTAAGAGCAATTACGCTCTTTCCTATGAAAATAAACCTAACTGTTAACAATCGTAAATTTTGTCCCTACTAAGTCCGTGGTATTGATAGAACTGACCACCTCATTAATATTATTGTTATTCATTAAGATTTTCTATTTATCAATTTTTAAACTAAGAAAAGGAAAATAAATAAAATTTCGAAATTTCTTGTGTTGAGTTCTGCCGTAGTTAACTCCTTGTCCAGTCATTAAAACCAGGCGATTCTTATCCCACTGTGATTCACGATATTTCCTTAACAATTATTATTATTATCATTATTATTATTGTGTTCTGTCTAGTGATAGATCCTTTCTTTCGGTGAGTGAATTTGGGTCTGCAAGTCTTAATCCTCAGCATCTAGTCATTTCTTTTTTCTTTTAAATCATCCAACAGTTGAATTATTCTTCTCCCAAATCCTTATGTTCCATTTCCTTCAACGAAATCATGTAACGGGCAATTTCTTCTGAGGATATGTCCGAATCATTTGGTTTTCCTTTGAAGTTATGAAGGATTGTCCTCCTGTCGCCAAATTAGCTTGTGCATTCACGCTATTTATTCCATTTCTGTCTAGCCCCTCATTTCAAAAACCTTCAGACTATACGGCGGAAGAATAGAAACCAATAACGAATATTTTCTATCTCAACCCAAGATGTTGTTACAGATATCCAAAAGATCAAGGCCGATACATTGTAGTTCCTGATAAAAGCGTAAAGAGAACACTACCATGGGGATGTGCAGGAAAGAGAAGAAGGAAAGAGCATCACTGTGATAAAGTGCATAGGACTTTCCTTAAGATAAGGCAAACAAAATCGTCCAATATCAATATGTTTGTGGTCATCATCATTTACTATAGGATAGTCTCGAGGCACATTTATTTCCTCGTTCTTAATTCCGCTCTCTTCTCGTTATCAATGTGATATCCATTCTTGATCATATTTTTCCTTTTCAGTATATTACTTCCAAAAATGCTTGAAATGAAGTTATTCCCTTCAAGGATAGGTCCGAATGTTATATTTTTCATTGTGTTCAGTGAGCGTTATTTCCCTTAGAAAGGCCCCGTTTGTCCAGCTAGAAATAATTGTTACTCTCCACAACTACACAGATATAGATTTTAAATATGTTGGATTATACTGATATGCAACCATTTTGCTACAGAGGAACTATCTATATTTTTCAGTTTCACCTATGTGTAGTTACAAAGTCCATGTGTAGTTTCGTTTCATCACGACCAAATTTTTAAAAATAACTTTTTTGAAATTCATGAAATGTCTAAATACTGAAATTAATATAGAGACCTATCTTTACTTAAATTATACTATTATTATTGCGTTAAACCTAGTAAATTAAACACAATGGAATCACTAAAATCTTATAGAACATTTGAAATAAAAAATTAAGAACAAACTATTCTATAATTATTTTTTCTTGCTTTCTAGATCGAATCTTGTACCAGGGGTAAGTAATGTGTTGTATGAGCCACTTTACATAAAGAGAAACTACTCTTGTCTCCATTCCACATTAATATTGGGATTATGAATCAATTTATTACCAGCCTTGGCAGTGAAAACCAATGTCATTCCATATATAAAAATGAATTTTCCGAAAAAAATTAGCAAAAATTAATGCTGGTGTATTTGATGAGGCAGTGATACGCGACCTAATGAGTGATTCAAATTTTCAGTCGTCAGTGAATAAACCAGAAACATCTGCATGGCGTTCATTTAGAAACTTGACAGAAAACTTCTTAGGTAACAGGAGATCTGAAAATTTGAAAGACATTCCTGAGGAAATGTTAGCTAACTTCAAATCTCTAAGTTGTGCCATGAGTGTGAAACTTCATTTTCTACACAGCCCTAATTTCTACTTCCCCCACAAATCCTAGTATAATGAGTGAGAAGCAGGGTGAAAGATTTCATCAAGATATTAAAACGATGGAAATAAGGTACCAGGGCAAGTGGAATGAAGCCATGTTTCCGGATTATTGCTGGTGCTTGAAGATGAATACATCTCAAGGTCACAGCAGGGCATCAAAACAGCGCAACATTTCGACCGATAACTTGAACATCTGAATGGTTGTAAGTACATTTTATTAATAAAATTCAATGTTATATAGTTCATTTTATATACTTTAATTTTCTATTGCGGTGTTAAAACACATTTAAAAAAATAATATAGGCCTACGTAATTTGATGTTATTGAAATTATTTTTAAAATTTTGAAGACGTTATTTCTTATTTGTAAAAATTACACAAAAGGGACAGGATAGAGAAAATCTGAATGCAGACTTGGATTCGGGATCCCCCAATACTCAAGTATACCCAGGTTGTAGGATTTTCCCCTTGGTAAGTTATTCCAATCCCTAGCTCCCCTTCCTATAAACGAATATTTGCTCCAATTTGTCCTCTTGAATTCCAGCATTATCTTCATATTACCATCTTTCCTACTTTTAAAGACACCACTCAAAATTATTCGTATACTAATGTCATTCCACACCATCTCTTCCCTGACAGCTCGGAACATACCACATAGCCGAGCAGCTCGTTTCCTTTCTCCCAAGTCTTCGCAGCCCAAACTGAGCAACATTTTTGTAATGCTGCTCTTTTGTCGGAAATCACACAGAACAAATTGAGCTGCTTTTCTTTGGATTTTTTTCCTGTTCTTGAATCAAGTAATCCTGGTGAGGGTCCCACACCCTGCAACCATACTCTATTTGGGGTCTTACCAGAGATTTATATGCTCTCTCCTTTACATTCTTACTACAACCCCTAAATACCATCATAACCACGTGCAGAGATCTGTACCCTTTATTTACAATCATATGTATGTGGAAAAAACATACAACCTGTTTTCCAGTCAGTGACCGGGTCAGGGGTGGAATGAATGAAGCCCCCATGTTGCGGCGAGGATAGGAATTGTGCCAGCTGCCGAAGCCTGTCGCACTTCTCTGGGGCAATGATTAATGAATAACAGTTGAAATGAAATGATATTGGAGAGTGTTGCTGGAATGAAAATATGACGGGGGAAACCGGAGTACCCGGAGAAAAACCTGCCCCGCGTCCACTTTGTCCAGCACAAATCTCACATGGAGTGACCGAGATTTGAGCCACACAATCCATCGGTGAGAGGCCAGCGCGCTGCCGCCTGACCCACGGAGGCTCCGTATTTATGTGATTACTCCAATGAAGATATTTCCTTATATTAACACCTAGGTACTTACAATGATCCCCAAAAGTAACTTTCACCCCATCAATGTAGTAATTAAAACTGAGTGTCCATCTCACAACATTTTCGAGGTCATTTTGCACTTGCTCACAATCTTATAACTTATTTATAACTCTGTACAGAATAACAACATTGTCTGCAAAAAATCCTTTCCTCTCATTCCTCTTTTTACTCATATCATTGATATATAAGAAAACGTAAAGGTCCAATAATACTGTCTTGAGGATTTCCCTTTTAATAGTTTCCCTTGTAGCAGAAAAAGTAATTTGAAATGCATATCAGTGTTATCATTTAAGAGACTTTTAAGTTCTGTTTGCGATGTTTCGAATACGTAGCGTACCTCACCTCTAAGATCGTTAAAGGGAGTTTAGCTTTCATACCCCCTCATCAAGGAAATGTTTACCTCTTCTAAATTTTCCCTATGACCGATTGTAGGGGGTTATAGTTACAAAATCATGGTAGAACACAATGAAGGTGCTTGTGAGTGTGTGGTGTGCGCATGCATGAGTGTCTTTATAAGGACAGTGGTACAAGTGAATTTTGTTGATATTCACATTACAGTACACTACAAAATCTTACATTAAAATACAGACCGAGAACAATATGATCAAGGTCAACAGTGAGGAATCCCACCTCTAACACCTCAAGGGCAGTGTCCTGGAGCTTCAGACTCTGGGTCGGATGATACGACCGAGGAGGATGACCAGCTTCTCGCCCAGGCGACCTCACCTGCAATGCTGAACAGGGGACGTGCGGGAGGATGGGAAGATTGGAAGAGGTAGACAAGGACAGGAAGCGGACGTGGCTTTAATTTAAGTACCATCCCGGCATTTGCCTGGAGGAGACGTGGGGAACAACGGAAAATCACTTCCAGGATGGCTGAGGTCGGAATCGAACCCATCTCTACTCAGTTGACCTCCCGAGGCTGAGTGGACACCGTTCCAGCCCTCGTACAACTTTTCAAATTTCGTGGCAGAGCCGGGAATCGAACCCGGGTCTCCAGGGTGGCAGCTAATCACACTAACCACTACGCCACAGAGACGGACGAGCTATTACTCCAGCTGCCTAAAATACAGGGAGGACTCTATGTCGGTTTAGGTCGTTGACCCTTGTTGTGCGAGTTGCCTACCTCACAGGTGCTACCCCATTTTCAATTTAACCCTTGAACACCTTACCTTACTCATATCGTATTTCTTCTCGGCCATTTCCTGGACATTGTCGTTTTACACGATTCCTTAGTTCATATTTTCCCATCCGCTGTATATCAGATATTTGTTTCAAATTTTCTGAAGTCGCCCATGTCTCCGCCTTGACACCTTCTACGCACGTGTTTAATCCAAGTGGTTCCCATTGGCTGCTGTGCACCTCTCACTTACTCCCACCTCTACCACCTCAAGGGCAGTGTCCTGGAGCGTGAGACTTCTGGTCGGGAAGATACAACTGGGGATCAGAACAGTACTTCGGGCAGACGGCCTCACCTGCTATGCTCAATAGGGGCCTTGTGGCGGGATGGGAAGATTGGAAGCTATAGACAAGGAAGAGCGAAGGGTGCGGACGTGGCTTTAAGGAGGAGTGGGAAATCACGGAAACCACTTCGAGGATGGCTGAGGAGGGAATCGAAACCCCCCTCTCAACTCAGTTGACCTCCCGAGCCTGAGTGGACCCCGTTCCAGACTTCGCACTACATTGAGTAAAAAACATGGCAGATTTGGGAATCGAACCCGGGCCTCCAAGGATGGCAGCTAATCACACTAAGAACTACACCACAGAGGCGCACCGATACGTTAATTACGGTATCTTTTTTATACATTGTGCCTACAAAATCAAATTCATGGTACTTATACTTTACCAATGGACTTTCTCAGCTTCCTTCTCTTTGGAACTTCCTTACCCACTATCTCAATGACAATGTCCGAGAGTGATGTATGATTTTGGTGTAACGCACTGGAGTATGGATGCTGAGCACTGGAGTTCGAACCCCAGAAGGGCGGAGAATGTTTGCTGAGTAGTAAATGAATGATAGGGTACCAAGTATGTGAGAGGTGCAGAGCAACCAATGGGCACCACTTGGATTCAACACCTACGTAGAAGGTGTCATGGCGGAGACATGGACGGCTTCATAAAATTAGAAACAAACATCTAAAATACAGCGGATGAGAAAATATGAACAAAGGAATTCTGAAAAATGACAATGTCAAGGAAATGGTTTTGAAAAAAATACGATATGCGTAAGGGGTCAATTGAAGGGTGGGGGAGAGGAGTAGCGCCTGTGATGTAGGCAACCCACACAACAGGTTCAACGGCCTACTTTTAAATAAACCGACACAGATTCCTTCCTGTATTTTAGACAGCTGGGGTAATAGCTCCCATTTTCCTTCTGAGGTCGGCCGACCACTGCCTTCGATGGGTTCACAACCACTAGCCCGCCCTTGGCCCTACATTCATCAACAGGCCAGAAATCTACGATTTGGTTCTTTTTATTGATTGGTTGTATGTATGCGCAATATTGTACACTTGGACTTTGCGTTATTTATTGCGAAGTAATTTAAATCTGTAGCTCATGTGATCTGTATTATTATCTTCGTCGTATTCAAATACTTATTTACTTAATTACGTAATTTTATCCTAGTTACTCGAGGATGATACGCACTATAGAAATCAGTAGCGTAGCCAGGATTGGTCCATTTGGGAGGGATGGTGGTTATAGTTACAAAATTATGATAGAGCATAATGAAGGTGCGTGTGAGTGTGTGGAGTGCGTATGTATGAGTGTCTTTATAATGACAGTGGTACTGGTGAATTGTGTTGATATTCAGCTTGCAGAACACTACAAAAACTTCCACTAAAAACAGAACGAGGACAATATGAGTTTTACAGTGAATGGTATGTTCAGATTACAATCTAAAATCCAACTTTGTGGCTTCTTAGAGAATAGATTCAAGAGAACCGTTAGTTTTACAATTATATATCTGTGAATTTTTAAAAGAACCAAGACAGTTAGTCGACTTTCACTTGTTCATTGTCAGCTTCCGTTTATTTTCTTTTGTAAAATTTAAATTGAAGGGGGCGGTTTCTTAGCCCCGGTAAGCCCCCCTCGGCTACGCCTCTGGCAACGACTGAAGTACAGGAATATCTTTCTCGGAAAATTCTTGGAACTCACTGTTCAACTGAGAAGACAATGTTAAAACAATGGAAGGGGAAAACGACTCATCTCTCTGGATGAATGAATGCAGCCGAACATCTACCGTACAGAGAAAAGAGAAGGTTGAGAATCTTGGAAATATGTCAATAGCTCGGGTTAAAGTGTTGGATGATCCAAGAACAACCTTAATAATACAGATACGTAATGCAGTTTTAATACAGTGCTTATCGAACCACAAGATACATGCTTGAGTGCCTTCTGCGTCAAACATTATGCGCAGATGAAGATCTTAGGATGCTAAATATTGAAAATATTTGGGACAGAGCGAGTTGGCCGTACGGTTAGGGGCGCGCAGCTGTGAGACTGCATTTGGGAGATAGTGGGTATGAACCCCACTGTCGGCAGCCATGAAGATTGTTTTCCGTTGTTCCGCATTTTAACACCAGCATACGCTGGGACTGTATTTTAATTAAGACCACGGCCGCTTCCTTTCCATTCCCAGCCCTTTCCTCTCCCATCGTCGCCATAAGATCTGTGTTGGTGCGACGTAAGGCCAATTGAGGACCAAAGATGGAAAAGGGTGTAAGTGCCAGAAGAATGTGTTCGAGGAAACGGCAATAATAGAGTTCCCGAGCACAATGGCGCTTTCAACCTTCTCTACCAAAGGAAACCAAGGAGACCTACGGCTCTTGAAGTTCAAGTATACTACATCCAATACATTCTGAATAATTACATAACAATGTTTAGTTTCTATAAATTTCATTTCTTTAATTATGTGGCTCAGAAATTAGAAAATACATGAGTGATAGCTAGGGTGAGGATTTCGTCATAAATGCCTATTTTTATCCTCAATCCAGAACGGTATGCTTATAAGTCTAAAATCTGTTTCAGTCGATTTTCAAAGGAAATACATGGGTTTTATAATGCCAATAAATGCCTATTTCGTGCATTAGTGCGTATTTTGAAGATGTTTGCATGTTAAGTGCCTAAAACAACAAATATTAAGTTTTTAAGTCGTATTTTTCCACCCATCTCTACTTTGTTAGTTTTCTTGACCAGATAGCCGCTGAAAGCAGGTATTGTATGCAGGTAGCTACCAAAGACAGGCACTTAAATGAGATTAAGAGGACAACAGCGTTCTCTCTATCTTCTAATTCTGCTTGGAGTGAGGTGGCCTTGAATCTGCACCCTGCTGTGGGGGAGGTGGGGGTAGAGAGAGAGAAAGAGCACGGTGGGAAAAGCTGTTTACACATCAGTTTACTCGTTTTGTGCTAAGCTGCAAGTAATTTTGGAATTCCTGGACTCGTAAATAAAGCAGCTGGAAGACAGAGAAATTTCTCTTGTGAAGGCCGTAGGGATTGTTCGTGAGGTGGAGGTGACAATGGTTAACTTTAATGGACCGATAGGAGCTAAGATCAGTGCGAAATTTCGTAGCATAAAGCAGAGGAATCCTGGCTGGAAGGATGCTCTGGCCATCACTGCTGTTCTCGCAGCACCACCACTACCAGGTTTCACCCCAGCAGAGCTAGCTGCTTTTATACTGTCTCCTGACCTCGTGTGAAGTGGAAAGTTCATTTTCACAATTTAAAATTATATTAACTGACAACAGGCAAAGATTTAATGTGCAAAATTTGGAACAATATCTGGTTGTCCACTGTAACATGTGCTAAGATTCGTTTGAAGTGTCCTGTTCACATAATTATTGTCTGTAAGAGATAAGTGTCTTCAATTGTATTAATAATCATTATAGTAAATAATAATAATAATAATAATAATAATAATAATAATAATAATAATTAATAATAATAATCATCATCATCATCAACATCATCATCATCATCATTATTATTATTACGGTTACCTTTTCATGATTTTGGTGGTCACTTGTTCCTTGGCGTAAACCCTTTAGCTGAGAACGAAGTGGCATGATTCACATATACTGAGTAATTTTAAATGATAAGCAGATAATATATTTGGTTTGGTTTTTAGTGCCTATTTTTGCCATTTTAGTGCATATATTGCGATTTTTAAGTGCATATTTGCCTGCCTATTTTGGGTATTTTTAGTGCCGATAAATCCTCATCTTAGTGACAGCACAATGACACAATGGACAACAGAGAAGAAAATTGCACCGTGCGACGTTGGCACATTCATCCAGCTCGGCACATTAGATTGTGGCTCTACTTGTTGAACTTCCTACCACCTTAACTAATGACCACACGTACATTATCTATTAACTCGACCAGATACATTCACAAGTTACCACCATATGCGGCATGTCTAATACGTACCCTTATTACAAAAAACACGTGTTTCATATTTCGGCACTTTCATCCTTTTCCATCTTTGTTCCTCAGTTCTAAAATAAAAAGAAAGAAGAACATCTTCAGCTGTCATTTCTTTATCATATCCTCTTAAATAAAGTCCATTCATCGTTCTTTAGCTGTACTTTTGGTCGGTATCCTGGAGAAGGGACGTTTTATCTATACCATTTTCGGTGCTCTGCGTAAATTGGCCGTACGAGTGTAGGCATTTTCCTCGAATTTCGTCCAGTGTGGGGACTACATCAAATTTTTCTCTGATCTCTTTGTTTCTTATGTGGTCAAATTTGGTAAGATCTAGTGACCAATAGGCTATAGTATACTCATTTCTGCTACATGAACCTTCTGTACCTGATTTCTAGTACGTTTATGGGCTAATATTCGCTCCCATCCAGCAGCACAAGTCTCAATACGGCCATGTAATGTTGAGATGAGGTAAACAGACATTTTACTGTCATAGAGAACCCTTGTACCTGTTCTATTTCATCCAGGTGACACTGAATCTATGTTGAGCGTCCGTTAAGGTGGTACCGTTAGGTATGTGATGCGACAGAAGGAAGGGATAAATTACACATTTTAATAAGTTTGCAGCTACCAATGGGTAATTTTCCCTCTAGTTTGCCTTCTACTTTCAAGACATTGGGTCTTTTTGATGTTCAGATCCAATCCATATTCGTCAAAGCGGTCTTTCCACGCGAGGACTAATCGTGTCACCGTATCATAGCCATGAAGGAATAACACCAGTGGTCACTACGTATTGCTTTAATTAGTGCCAATGGGTGAAAAGAGATGACTTATGACCCCTTTGTTAGAACTGGCAGCCTCAGTGACTAGACATCAACTACCTGTCCATTGATGAGGATCTGGAGCGACTATAGGAAGCCTCATAAAAGCGATGTGATGCAACTGAAGGAAGTCGCCGACGGAAACCGCGGTGAGCCGCTGCAATCAAAACGATGATCGAGAACAAAGAACAGAGAAAATCACACCGCAGACACCACAAACAAACAACGAAAAATACAGGGTGTTGGAAAAGTGTCGTCCAGTAATACCAGGCTGCGAGAAAAGATGTTCGTAGCAAATAACATAGAAACCAACCCTCTAAATCGCAGTTATTATTCACTTTCAAATGGGGAGAGTATCGTAATATTTTAGAGGAAATCTGCGACCCATATATTTCAAACGATGTCTTAAATCACAATTATGTTGTAATACCCACTTTTTCAGAGTGTAATGGTCATGCAGGTTCGTAACGTTAGGGCTTGCAATGCAGGCGGCCCCAGGCCTTTATACTCCTCTCAGAAAAAAGCACCCTGTTATGGGGCCCCTACCTAGGGTTACAGGTGAAGAAGACCAACGGCTTGAAGGGTGGATCAGGATATGTCCCAGCACCTGGAAAGGCGGGGGAGTCTCTCTTCCAGGTAGTGGAAGCAGCGCTATCAGTATCAGCACAGTGCAGGGCTCAAAGGTGTCTATTGGACTGTCGCTGAAAATTTACTGGCATGGTCAGGTAGACTTGAATGGCGGTAAAACTGCGATGTGAAAGGCAACGGGAAACCACCACATTATTTTTCCTAGTATAGCAACCATGGATAAGAGATCAATGGTTGCAGCGACAAGTCAAAGCCTTGAACCCTTTAAGGTAAAGGTCATGGGTTCAATATATCTAACCTAACGTCACTCTGCACGGAAATGATCAGGGGGGTTTTGTAGATCAGTTGAAATAGTTGTTTGTTCTTGAAAATTTGTACGTGGAGGAATTGCCACTTGGTTGCATCTATCAGCTGTTTTTGTAGAGTACAAAGCACGGCACAGCTGCAAACAATGCTTGCCCCTGCCATCTCTGCAACACCGCGACACGCTCCTCACAAAAGATCAGCACCAAATTATTGAAAAATTATATTACAACAAAGAAAATTACTGCCAGGATATCATATTTTAGTCAGAAAATTATACTTTGTTGATGTGTAGTGCACCTGAGATTATATTATTCACAAATTTCTGAGGTCACATGTATCCTACATTTACAACATAATAATAATAATAATAATAATAATAATAATAATAATAATAATAATAATAATAATAATAATAATAATAATGCATTGAGATACGTACTAAAGAGCATGCGGTTACCAGACGCAATGTTGAAAGGCAGAATTATTGGGACCATGATGATAACACATACAAATTGTAACCGAGTTTGGACATTATTCGCAGAGCACGTTGCTAGGCCTACTGGTAACGTAAGGCCCTAACGAAATGTAATGGACCTAATTTTGTTGAACGTTTTTTGAAACACATTTCTTAGACAGCGTACAAGGTTGGTGTAGTTGCAATCAGTCAACTCGGTTTCGACCGAGCTCTCTCTGCGCGGAGTTAATAATAGACTAGGATTATCAGTTGTACGGTTTGATACTTTTCAAACTTTATGTGAACAGTTTTTGATTGACTTTTTTTTTTGTAATCGAATAAATTATTATAACCGAGACTTCCGTATCGATTACAGTTCTACTTACTGATAAATGAAACCAATTAAATATAAGTACGAACTTCTAAGTGGTTCGTGGTTGTCAGTTCAGCAGCTTAGCCGTTGAACTACGCAGGCAGTCAAGTAAAACCTATTAAACATTATTTTTTAATAATCTTACTTTTTCTTCTTCTTTATCTGTTTACCCTCCAGGGTTGATTTTTCCCTCGGACTCAGCGGGGGATCCCACCCCTACCGCCTCAAGGGCAGTGTCCTGGAGCGTGAGACTCTTGGCCGGGGGATACAACTGGGGAGGATGACCAGTACCTCGCCCAGGTGGCCTCACCTTCCATGCTGAACAGGGACCTTGCGTAGGGATAGGAAGATTATAAGGGATAGACAAGGAAGAGGGAAGAATCCTGCCGTGGCCTTAGGTTAGGTACCATCCCGACATTTGCCTGGAGGAGAAGTGAGAAACCACGGAAAACCACTTCGAGGATGGCTGAGGTGGGAATCGAACCCACCCCTGCTCATTTGGCCTCCCGAGACTGAGTGGACCCTCGTACCACTTTTCAAATTTCGTGGCAGATCTGGGATTCGAACCCAGCCTCCGTGGATGGCAGCTAATCACACTGACCACTACACCACAGAGACGGACTAATTTTGTAATCGAATAAATTATTATAACCGAGACTTCGGTTTCGATTACAGAGTATAGTTCTCTAGTTACTGATAAATGAAACCAATTAAAGTTAAGTACGAACATCTAAGTGTTTCGTGGTTGGCAGTTCAGCAGCTTAGCCGTCAAACTACGCAGGCAGTCAAGTAAAAACTATTAAACTTTATTTTTTTATTAATCTTACAATAATGAATAATACCTCTGTTTATTTATTTATTTATTCAATAGTCAGCCTCTGTGGTGTAGTGGTTAGTGTGATTAGCTGCCACCCCCGGAGGGCCGGGTTCGATTTCTGGCTCTGGCACGAAATTTGAAAAGTGGTACGAGGGCTGGAACGGGGTCCACTCAGCCTCGGGAGGTCAACTGAGTAGAGGGGCGCTCGATTTCCTCCTCAGCCATCCTCGAAGTGGTTTTCCGTGGTTTCCCACTTCTCCTCCAGGCAAATGTCGGGATGGTACCTAACTTAAGGCCACGGCCGCTTCCTTCCCTCTTCCTTGTCTATCTCTTCCAATCATCATATCCCCCGACAAGGCCCCTGTTCACCATAGCAGGTGAGGCTGCCTGGGCGAGGTTCTGGTCATTCTCCCCAGTTGTATCCCCCGAACCAAAGTCTCACGCTCCAGGACACTGTCCTTGAGGCGGTAGAGATGGGATCCGAGGGAAAAACCAACCCTGGAGGGTAAACAGATTAAGAAGAAGAAGATTTATTCAATTTCCTGACAGTTTGAACCCTATTGTACATGGGCATATTAGAGTAATAATTTTTATTATTTTTTTAAAATTATTGGTCCTTGACACAAAATTAGGAAACTAAATTATTGAAGATGTGGTGAATGAACCGAAGTAACTGTTAGTAGCAGCAGGATTTCCTAAATAGGTAGTATAATGGCTTTGAAAGCTCCACGTTCAATTGTTTAGGTGACACTGAAGTTCGAATCTAAACACGGTACAGTAGAACAGTAAATGATCCACCGTTTGTGAAGATCCACAAAAGCACAAGTAATCGCCTGCAATGTTAATTTTGAAGCGTGCAAATTAGCACTTAAACTTTCCATGGCCGGAGAGGAACTGAGTGAGAATGAACTCGGGCACTAATGTTTTGCACTGGATTCGGCTATATATGTCGGGAAAAAATAATTCTATTGTGACAGACCCTTTTTTACTTGATGTGTAGAGGTTATTCCCCTGTCTTATAGATGTGTTTTGATTTGGGCCTTTGCATAGCTTGGGGGTGATTTGTTCTAAGTGATTTGTGTGTTGGATGAAGAGGCTGCTTTCGCGAGGATGTCTGCCTTTTCATTTCCAAGAGAACCAATGTGTTCTCGGATCCAGGAAAAACAGACTAGATCTAGATCTTATAGTAGCAGCTATTGCAATGACATTGTGCTTGTCGTTAATTATGTTCAACGCAGCCTGCGAATGACTTAGTATCCAAGCGCTACTATTGTTGTGTTTCTACTATTTATATAACTTGACAATATATTGTCCGACTCCATGGCTAAATGGTTAGCGTGCTGGCCTTCAGTCACAGAGGTCCAGGGTTCGATTCCTCGCGGGGTCCGGAATTTTAACCATCATTGGTTAATTTCGCTGGCACGGGGGATGGGTGTACGTGTCGTCTCCATCATCATTTCATCCTCATCACGGCGCGCAGGTCGCCTACGAGAGTCAAATCAAGCGACCTGCACCTGGTGAGCCGAACATGCCCTCGGATACTCCCGGCACCAGAAGCTATACGCTATTTCATTTCGTTTACAATATATTGCATTACTTATACACGCTATAATTAAATGTATATTACTGTAATTATTCATAGGTTTTTACGTTTTATTTGAGGGGGGACCGAATGTATATTTTGGCAGACGGGCCCGTACAGCATTCGTTACGCCCATGTTGTCTTGAAACATGAAGATCCATCAAAACTGGATGTCGAGTAAAATAGACTTCCTTCCCTCACATTCGTCGGTTGAAAGTAAGGCTCCCTTCAGATGAGACCACTACCGGGCGAGTTGGCCGTGCGGTTAGAGGCGCGCGGTTGTGAGCTTGCATCCGGGAGATAGTGGGTTCGAATCCCACTGTCGTCAGCCCTGAAGATGGTTTTCCGTGGTTTCCCATTTTCACACCAGGCAAATGCTGGGGCTGTACCTTAATTAAGGCCACGGCAGCTTCATTCCACTCTTAGGCCTTTCCTATCCCATCATCGCCATGAGACCTGTCTGTGTCGGTGCCACTAGCAAAAGAAAAAAAGGATGAGGCCATTTAAAACAGCGCTGCTTTGCGGCTTATTTGTAGTGCTTGCGTCGCTGGGCTTCTACCAAGCGTTGATGGCCCTGCTGACGCGCGTTTGAACCCCTTAATATATAACAAATTTATGTTTCTAATTTGTCAGTATTCCGGTGAATGCGGACGTACAAACGGGATGTGATAATTTTGGCGATGGTCTTCATGCAGAGTAAGAAGTGAAATAAAAGTAGAATGAGATTCTTCTTTTTTTGTAAGTGGCTTTACGTCGCACCGACACAGATAGGTTTTATGGCGACGATGGGATAGGAAAAGGCTAGGAGTGGGAGGGCAGCGGCCATGGCCCTAAATAAGGTACAACCTGGTGTGAAAATGGGAAACCACGGGAAACCATCATCAGGCCCGCCGACAGTGGGATTCGAACCCACTATCTCCCGGATGCAAGATCACAGCTGCGTGCCCCCAACCGCATGGCCAACTCGTCCGGTAGAATAAGATTCTGGATTCATGAATTAGTTTCCGGTTTTGGAAAGGGTGATTCAAGAGCTGTAAGTTTCACACTTTATTTGATGATTTATGAAAGGATGGTGAAAAGTTCTTTTTCATATTTCATACGTCCTAGCATTCATTTCAAGAACTTTAGCTGGAATTCGTAAAAATGACTCCGTCCTGAGAGAGACCATTTCCGCAAGAAGATAAGAGTACGACTGAACAACTATGCACTCCAACTAGTGATGAGATAAACGAATACAGGATCGCTTATTTGGATTATTGTTGTACCCGTGTTTCGCAACGGAATTCTATACTGTACGCAGAATACTAGATGAAACTCTGTACACACTGTGAATTAAATGTTAGGTGCTTTCCTCTAAACTACCATTTCGTGCAGCGTGAATACAGTTATTTTTACCCTAGACCAGGGCCTCTCAAACGCCCAAAATCTCACGCGTGCAGAGCGAGGCGCAAGAGCTCCGTGCACTGTGCATCGGTGCCGCTCGGTATAGCTCGGTATGGCTCGGATCAACGCTTCGTCTCTGGGCTACTCGGCTATGCTCGGCTCTACTCGGCTATACTCGGCTCAACTCAGCCCGGATTTGGAGCGCTACGGCGCAAGTGGGGGAGAGGGAGACAGGCGGAGCGAGCGAGACAGGCGTGAGGAAAGAGAGAGACAGCGCTATTGCTCCAAATCGAGGAGTGGGGGGTCTGCACTCTGGTCAACCAAGCCAAGTCGTCTTTTGCACCGTGCACAGTGCATGCACCACGCGCATGCACCCTGAGAGGCCCTGGCATAGACTGTAGTGCTTTATTCCCACACTTTACATACCTATTTTCATTAAATTCTGTTCAAACATTTTCTCGTGCCTCGGAATTGATGTGGACTTAGCAACAAAAATGGAAGTTTATGAATATCTCTGATATCATAGCCGATAGGTAAAAATGTATAAGACATAAATGATCGGAAATACAATTCTATACTACCTTAGTTATGTATATTTACCGATAGGACCACTAAGAATATAGATTTTTGAGAATTGAAATTTAGGCCTTCTCTTAAACCACAGCGTGAATAAAATTATTCACAGCCTCGAATAGTGTCTTATTCCCCGACTTTACATACTGATTTTTATTAAATTCTCTTCAGCCATTTTCTCGTGATGTGCGTATATCTATGCAGACAGACAGGTAGGCAGGCAGACAGACAGACAGACAGACATGACGAAGAGTTAAAAAGTGGATTTCCTCGTTACTGTGGACACGACCGATACAAAAGTGGCCTTCTTTTAAAATTCTCTTATTATATTATATGAATCGGTTATTGCAGAAAGGTCATGAGTCACAATATTTTAATTTTGCAGGAGAGACATTAAACATATTCGGCAGTTTGTAATCGGATATTTGTTTCTCAATAGATTCGATTACTTTTTATGGAGATGAAGATGCTTCGATGGTCCATGGGGCTGACCCGATGTGACCACATAAGGAACACGGACGTCCGGCAAAGGTTTGGTGTCGCGCCCATCATAGACAAAGTGAGGGAAGCCCGTCTCCGCTGGTACGGCCACGTCATGAGAAAACAGGACGACTCAGTTGCCAAAACAGCGCTCTACATCAACCCAGAGGTAACAAGACCGCGAGGAAGACCGGCAAAGAGATGGACTGACAACATCAGGGCAGACATGCACAGTGTTGGCTTAACACCAGAAGATGTCAACGACAGACAGAAATGGAGGAGATGTAGCAAAGCAGCAGACCCTGCAAGTCGGGATTAATGCTAAGAAAGAGAGAGAGATTCGATTACTTTTTTTCCATTTGATTAATTTGTTCGATTATTTTTTCCGTTCGATTATTCTTCGGTTATTAGATTATATTTATATTTTTTTATTTTTTCGATTATTCATTCGAAATTCCATTCGAATGAATGAGGCAGTCGAATAGTGAATGCTTTAGAAATAATCCAATGAATTGTCATCTTCTCATCAATCTCATTACTTGGAAAATAAATTACCAATCTTACCCACCTTACAGGAAGTGCGTGGGTGGGAGGATCTGTCCATAATAATCCTTCCGAAAATAATACGAACCCATGGTCCACACGTGCGAATGAGTCATGCACTCATATGCCATTACTTAAAGTGCATAATTTAATATATTGCATCACGCGTCCACGCCATCAGCGCAATGTTCCAGTATAATAGTGTTAATCACTTGGCTCACCAAATTTATCAAGTCATGAATTAAAATTCGACAGAAATCGTTAGTCGTTATCTTTGAAATTCTGTCACTGATGATGATAATAATGATGGTGATATTTTGTTTTTTTCCCCAGCCAAGACAGTGTGTAAATGGTCAATATGAATCAATAAGGCTTGAAAACAATGAAGGAGGTAGCACAACTGGACAACCATCCTGTATTAATACTAATCAGAGGGAAAAGTGGAAGTTTTCCCACACATCGAAAATGAAGGTATCGGCCAAATAAAGACAAGGGCCACGAAGGGCGTGAAAATGAAAGATTCCCTTGACTTCGGAAACATAATATTGTCGGGTTTGGAAAAGAACAAAAGTTGACTAATGAAGGGCATTTGGTATAGATGAAAGTAAGGAGACTGGCACAAGTGAGAGGAAGCAATGCCTAAATTCAGTTAAGGGCCCTGTGGTCACCAATCCACGCTCGCTCGCTCACTCACTCTCAAACTCAATCAATCATCAATAAATCACCAGTGATATCCATTTAGGGCAGTCGCTCAGGTGACACATTGACTATCGGTTGTTTGCCTAGTCTTTTCTTAAATAATTTAAAAGCCCTTGGGGCTCCTTTTAGTAGCCTCTTACGACAGGCAGGGGATACCGTGGAAGTTATCCTACCGCCCAAGCACAAAGGGGACACAGGGGAAAATAATGGTTGGTGAATGAAGCAGAGCCGTATTATTATTAAATACTTTGCTGTGACCTTAAAACCAATAATTTATCTTTACCATTTGACATAACATTAAAGTAGGTATATTGCCTGCTGCTAGTTAAAATAAATTTGCCAATTGGTAGTACTGGGACTTAATTCTGTTATGTGCTCAGAAGTCGGCATTTACTTAAATAAGGAACAGGTGGTTGTGATTACTGGTATATGAGGTAGCACAGCTGAACAACCATCCTGTATTAATACTAATCAGAGTGAAAAAGTGAAATGGGCCCTACACTTCGGAAAATGAAGGTATGGGCCAAAGAAAGACAAGGGCCAAGAAGGGCGTGAAAATGAAAGAGCAGTGTTAGTAGTAGTAGTAGTAGTAGTAGTAGTAGTAGTAGTAGTACCGTTCCATTTTCATGGCTATACTTCCAAGAGGATAAGCATTTAGTTTCAACATTTGGAGATTCATTTGAAATAAAAAGGCGTATATCTATGTAGTTTGTTCGATTATTACAAATATTCGATTATCTCATCATTAACTCCAACTGACTAACCGAGCAGAGGACAGGTGGCTCTACCAAGGCTCTACACCTCTGCATTCGGGAGATGGAGAGAAGCTGGTCCCTACCGTCCGCTGTCCTGAGAATGGTTTTCCGTGGTTTTGTATTCTCCTGCACTAAAGCGAATGCCGGAATAGTTCTTAGCATACGCTTTGGCCACCAACTCCCTTACCCTCACCATACATCACCTTTACCAATCCAAATTTCCTTGGCCTGAGAGACGGCGTCACCGTGTAAGGGGCCCGCCGTATGCCTTCAGGGTACGGAATGGAAACTAATAGTATTAGTACCGTTCCATTTTCATGGCTATACTTCCAAGAGGATAAGCAGAGCATGGATGTATCATTATCTGTAGATGAAAGAAAATAAATCATATTCAGGGGTACTAAGTCTACAGTTTTGTCCTGTTGAAGGACGTTCTCATATCCTTCCAGTTCTCTGGTTTGAATGTTCATATCTTTATCATCAAATGAACTTCTAGTAGAAAGATCAGTTTCACTAAAATAGTACCCGCCTCCGTAGCGTAACGGTTATCCTCGGTGGCCAGGGTTTGATTCTCGGTACTGCCAGAGATATATGGATCGAAGGAGAGCTGGTAAGTGGCTAAAATTGTGCTCGTAACTCACCTCCGATGGGCGTGTGCCTGAAAGGAGCTGCACCACCTCGGTTCGGGGACACATCAGGTTTACTAAAATAGTTGGAAAGAGGTGGGATAAAACACGGGGACAGTATTTGATCTATATCTTTGTTTTCCTTTTAACATTATAAAATTGTAAGTCTCAAAAGAATTCAATGTCTCAAATAATAAAATGTTTCGCACACTACGCTATGGAATTGTTTCTATGGTTACTTTTTGTCCTCACTATTTGTCAAGGCATGTTGACTTGTTCCGTACCTCACAGAAATAACGATAATAATGTTATTGGTTTTACGGTTTCTGGAGACGTGGAGGTGCCAGAATTTTGTCCCGCACAGATTTCTACGTACTAGTAAATCTGGTTCTAGGTCCGTTTACACTAGGTCGGCTTTCTCACAGAAAACTCTTTGGTCTGTTGAGTTCTTTCAGAATCTCTTCCTCGTTTATACAATACCGAAACAGTAAGGAACACTTTTTCTTCCTAAATGTCCTTCGAAAAACTATTAGTAATTTTCACCATAGCAATTAGTGTTAGGAAGAGATATTCATCATACAGAGGGGTAGAAATAAAATGAATAAAACGGATACTATATTGAGTATGGAGAGAAGATTGGGGATAAGCATGGACGACCACAAATTTAATGAGGTATCTGACTTACAATTATCTCGGATCTCGTCTGGTACACGACTCCCGACACAGAGCAATGAACCGCCTGGATGAAATTGAGGCAAACTACTGGAGTGCTCTGTGATTATACTTATATCTAAAGGGATTCGTGATACATGTAGGACTGTACATCAAGAATAGATGTTTTATGAAGCAAATGAAGATGTCATGATGACTGAGATGTATCAAAACTTGATCCGATAGGAAATGATGAGATTAGGATAAGATATGGTGTGGCTCCTATTTCGGACAGAATGCGTAAAATCGTGAAATATGTCTACGCTGGTTCTGTGCTTCGCAGTGCTCATAATTCCACTGGAAATCTCCCTTCATCATCGACCCTCAGGGGCTCCTTCTCTATCGCCGCGACGGATCGTGCCAATACATGAGCCATGTGCAGAACGGAGGATCCTACTACGCAGGACAAACGCTAAGAGAAATAAGAAAAACAACAAGAAGAAGAAATCATCAGTCTTTGCCTGGGCCACTTCTTTTCCAAGTCACACTAACATATGAAAGTTTCCCGCGACGCAAGGATGGGCAAAGTGGCGGCTGTAGCCTTAATGAAGATATAGCCACTGACTAAACCTGGTGTGAAAATTAGAAACCACGGAAAAACATCTTTAGTGCCCCTGACAGTCGGGTTCGAACCCACCATTTCCTAAATGCAAGTCCACCGCTGCATGACCCGAAATGCATAACCAAACTGTTTGGTGGGGTTTAGCCACTGGCGATATGATAATGCTTTTGCAGTAAGATTTCTAGGCAAAAATAGTAACTTTTACGAGGACAAGTATTAGAAAGAGAAAATTTACAGTACGTGAAAGTAAAAATCATTAGGGGATACATAAATCACCAGTCTTTATTCCAGTTGAAGGTATCACAGATATTTTCATGTATTTAAGAAATTGCGTTACGAGAAACTTCTATTACGCTCTCTCACAAGACTCTTACAGACACTTGAAGTGCGCCTGCGCTGTGAGTCGAGTGTATTGTTTCTACATTGGTTGTTCCCCCTCCTGTCCCTTCCCCTTCCCTTCTCAAACGTAGTCTTGGTGGCTGGTTGTATCCAGCGTTAGACTCTCACTAATTATTTGTCGCTCTCTTGAGCAACTACTGGGAGGTTCCTTTCGAACCCAAGGCTTCTGGGCTGCGAACATCGGAGCGTAAGTCGTGAGTGAATGTTGTATGTGTGTGTATTGAGTGAGAGGTTAATGCTTGTGGCCGCGAATGTGTGTGTAAGTGGATTTGAGTTGTGCTTCTGTGTGTGCTGTGCTGTTTGGATGGGCCGGGTTCGTAGTCCAGGGGCCTATGGCCAGTTGAAGGCCCTTTCTTTTTCTTTAATGTTAACGTTTAATATTACTTTCTCGTACTACTTGTTTCCATTATATTTTCTGGAGATAATAGATCTCCTGTTCTTTCTTGTACGTAAGACGCCAATACGAGTTTATTGGTTTACTTTTGAAAGAGTGCTTCTTTTATAATGTTGTACATATGTTGTTGTCAGTGAATAAAAGACGGATGGATTTACAGATGGAAAGCTCCCTCACCTCGGTCCACCTAGCTTCCTCTCTGGGAATGTTCCTATTTTCCTAGGCCCTAATGTTAGCACCTTCTCAAAAGGAATGTGCATCTTCATATCCACTACTGTTGTCAATATCATAAGCGTTTTATCACTACAAATTTATTTAAAAATTACCTGATAAAAAAGGAAAACGAGAAATGCAGCCTCCACATGTTGGAAGTGGTAATTTCAAAAGTATTTTCATTCATAGTCGACTCCAGGTTCAGAGGGTAGCATTTTCTCATTAATTACTGTCCATCTGTGATCGATGTCCCATAATTTTATTTTTGAGAGCATTGTGTTCATGATTCTTTTGATGTTTTTACTGTAAGGATTGTTACATTTCTCCCAGAAAAAACTTTTATTTCTATTTTTTTCAGAATCTCTTCATCTTTTAAGCATCAGTGAAACTAACGAACTATTTTCTTATCAGAAATACATTTCTACCAGAACAACAGTTCTGTGTAACATGAACATTGCGCTCACTGCGCTTTCACAAGAACGCTCACCGAGCGAGTTGGCTTCGTGGTATTGACTGCGAAGCTTATATCCTGTTTGAAACTCACCACCGACAGCCCTGAAGATAGCTTTCCATGGTTTTCCATTTTCAGACCAGGTAAAGTAAAAGTAAACTCGTGTCCTCTTGGGTGGTGATGCAGCTCTTTTCAGACAGTTACAACCACATACCAGCCCCCATGTCCGTCATCAATGTCTGGCATTACCGGGAATCGAATCCGGTCCTCCCAGGACGGCATCTAATAATGCTAACGTTATCGGAACTTAAAATTTGTGAGAAGAGAAGAGAAGAGAAAGTTACGAAATGGTGAATCATCCATTTTAACGACTTCTTCTTTTGACATGTCTTATTGCTGGGAGTCCTCTGAAAATTTGCATTACGGAAGTTACTGTAGTATGACAGAAGTGTAACCCTAGAAGGCTGTGATTCAGTGTCCGACTCGTTGGCTGAATGGTCAGCATACTGGCCTTCGGTTCAGAGGGTCCCGGGTTCGATTCCCAGCAGGTTCGGGAATTTTAATCATCGTTGGTTAATTTCTCTGTCACGGGGGCTGGGTGTATGTGCTGTCTTCATCATCATATCATCTTCATCACGACGCGCAGGTCGCCTATGGGAGTCAAATCAAAAGACCTGCACCTGGCGAGCCGAACATGTCCTCGGACACTCCCGGCACTAAAAGCCATACGCCATTTCATTTTTGTGATGCAGTGTTGCCAGATATTCACAATTAAAATTCCCGTCACATTGTTAAAATATCTCTCTTGTCCCTAATTTTTCCCACATGCCTGACAATTATAATCATAAAACTAAGCTTCTCGCTGCTATAACAAAACTATACAGAAACAGTAATTGCTTCAATATATCTAACATACCAGATGTTCTCCCACTTCGTTAGTCGATAATTCGCTCTGAAAATCCATAATAATAATAATAATAATAATAATAATAATAATAATAATAATAATAATAATAATAATAATAATAAAGGATCACTCTTAATATTTGTCCTGCTACAATGGGCACTAATAATTAGTAGTAACGGCTGAACCGGAGGAGCACTACAGCTGTCCCGACGATACCTGCCTTATCACTCAAATTTACCAGCAGATTGCATTATTAAAATTTGAAATTTAAAAATTTAAAAATATTTTGTTGTGGAAGATTTATTATTGCGTGAAGCTTACTTTGATATTTATGATCATAAATGAATGAATGAAATGAAATGAAAACCTACAACCTGTTTTCCAGTCTTTGACGGGTCAGGGATGTAATGAATGAATCATAATATAGGCCATTAGTACAATGGGGTCGCCACTCCCAAAGTGATTTGTGAATGACTGATAGATGCTATGAAATCATAATGGAGAGTGTTGTTGGAATGAAAGATGACAGGGAAAACCGTAGTACCCGGAGAAATCCTGTCCCGCCTCCGCTTTGTCCAGCACAAATCTCACATGGAGTGACCGGGATTTGAACCACGGTATCCAGCTGTGAGTGGCCGACGCGCTGCCGTCTGAACCACGGAGGCTCTATGATCATAAATATTCTCTTTTATTCCCACAGTTTCACAACCATGTCCATTTTTCCCTCGTTCGTGGGAAATTTCCCTCAATCTGGGAACACTGCTGTGATGTAAGGCATGGATGAATGGTCAATGTTACCTAGCAGCCGTCCAGGCTATGTCTTATGGATGGTGTTCATCTACAGCAGCAGTCGTTGATGGATGGCCATGAACGAGAGACATATTTATGATCACTTGATTTTCGCTAAGGGGAAACTGGTTTCTCTTTTTTTTCTCTGGTTGGTCGACTCAGACAAGGTTTTGGCGACGATGGGACAGGAAAGGCTTAGGACCTAAATGGAAGTGACTGTGGCCTCAACATTTACCTGGTGTGAAATTGGGGAACCATCAACATGTTCTTCTTTTTATTCGTGTGCAGGCTCCAAAGCACGCTGTCCACAGTTGGTGATTCTCGTAGCGCAGCTGCAACAATGTGTCTAATACTCAATAACACAGTAATATTGTTTGGGAAGAGTGTAAGAAATAAAGTTCGCATTATGTTTCAATTAATTTTATTGTATCCTTTACACAGAAAAACATATTCATCACAATATAATCTATTTTATATTTATCAAGTCGATATTCAAGGCAATACGTAGAAAATATATTCTATCATTAGCGTGTTAGATATATCACTTTATTTGTAATAAGACGTTATGGTTGATTTGACCATCTACACGGCTTTATTTGAGATATTTACAGTAACTTGTACATTGAGAAACGACACTGATATATTATTCCTTAAAGATGAATTGAGGATATATTATACATTCACAGATATTTGAATCACAAAATACCATTTATTTAGACACATCAATGATATCTTGTAAGTCTAAAGGCATGTTTACAACTGTAGTTAATCATTTCTCCATTTTTGTTTGTTTGAGAATCGGTGTTTGGGAAGAAATAGGGTAGTTCTGTCCAGAATCAGAAGGAATTTTACAAAAGTGGCAATAAGAAATGTAGAAATAGTTACATTATATACAATTAATCTACATCTGAAAGCGTTTAATTTATCCCCATGATACATAATAGAGATCACTACTTGGTCAAATTGTTCGAAGCGACACGAACCATCAACTTCCTAATAATCTAATTATAAAAGTATATAATTATTTATAAATATTGCCGTATATAACACAAGTGTCCATTTTTCCCTAAAGGTCAACGAGAGGAAAGTTACCAACATTTAAGTAATTTGAATTTTTAAAATTCGTAATACGACAAAAATTATCAGTTCTTTTGTAAAAACTCTTTACAGAGTACTTCGAAAATTTAGGTATTCTATCAGTCTATAATCCAGACTGGCTGCGTTGCATAAGTGGCTGAATGTCGGTCTTGTGTGCTCAAGAATCTGAGATCGAATCCCAAATCGACTAAGAGCAATAGTGATTACATGTGGAGAATAAGTGCATAAAATTAATATTTCGGAGCATTGGCGTGTATATTGGGGAAGGTAAGGTGTTACAGGTATATATCACAGATCATAGAACTCTAATAAGTGATAATCAGGCCCATCATCTTTATTACTAATCAGAGCCATGAACTCAGATAAACTCCGAACCATATCCGTAAGGTGGCAATGCAATTTCTTACGGAACATTTTTGGATCTACATGCAATAAGGTGAAATAGTAATTAAAATAAATATAGGAATCAGAAACAGATATCAAAACTCATAGATCTGTAGAGGACATTAATTCATCTGTATCTGAAGAGAATCTGGAGAACATACTGTGTGGTTTAGGCACAGTCCTAAATAATGTTCTTCTTCTTCTTTGGCGAACTGTGTCGCACATGTGGATTTGGCCCTGATATTACTTAATATTACTGTGTTTCTCTTACCCTCCATGACCATACAATTCTCAACGACAAATTAAAATATCTCTCTTTAATACATTATTTCTTTTTTAATCTGCTTACCCTCCAGGGTTGGCTTTTCCCTCGGACTCAGCGAGGGATCCCACCTCTACCGCCTCAAGGGCAGTGTCCTGGAGCTTCAGATTCTAGGTCGGGGGGATATAACTGGGGAGGATGACCAGTACCTCCCCCAGGAGGCCTCACCTGCTATGCTGAACAGGGCCCTCGCAGGGCTATGGGAAGTTTGGAAGGGATAGACAAGGAAGAGGGAAGGAAGAGGCTGTGGCCTTAAGTTAGGTACCATACCGGCATTTGCCTGGAGGAGAAGTGGGAAAAGACGGAAAACCACTTCCAGGATAGGTGAGGTGGGAATCGAACCCACGTCTACTCAGTTGACCTCCCGAGGCTGAGCGGACCCCGTTCCAGCCCTCCTACCACTTACCAAATTTCGTGGCTGAGGCGGGAATCGAACCCGGACCTCCGGGGGGTGGCAGCTAATCACACTAACCCCTGCACCACAGAGGTGGACCTCTTTAATACATTCCAGGTATATCTGGGGCTCTGCAGGCGCCATGGATCATTTAGGAATTTGGCCAGGGAATTAATCTCAGATGCCCTTCTTGACGCCATGCGACTTTTCAGCCGAGTATTTCAAGCTGGGATCTATAGTAATTCGAATCTTTGCCATCCAAAGGGAAGGTAGTAGGCATGTGTATGCGCTCACGCCCGCCTTCCAAAGGGACCCTTCATTAAGTGCAACAAATTGCAATAACTTCGAAATCAAAAAAATATACACATATTTAAATTGGTATTCGAAGAATACAGTTGGGATTTCTATGGGGTGTAAACATAGATAATTTTAATTTCGTGTGGCTATTTCTAGCCGAGTGCAGCCCTTGTAAGGCAGACCCTCCGATGAGGGTGGGCGGCATCTGCCATATGAAGGTAACTGCGTGTTATTGTGGTGGAGGATAGTGTTATGTGTGGTGTGTGAGTTGCAGGGATGTTGGGGACAGCACAAACACCCAGCCCCTGGGCCATTGGAATTAACCAATGAAGGTTAAAATCCCCGACCCGGCCTGGAATCGAACCCGGGACCCTCTGAACCGAAGGTCAGTACGCTGACCATTCAGCCAACGAGTCGGACAACATAGATAATGATAGGATTATAATTTTAAAACATTCAATCATATCTTCATTTAAGTGAGTTTCGTTGCCAGTCTGCTCTGAATTTGTCCTTATATCAATGCAGGTATAATAGCCCGCCTGGTGGCCATGATCGTTAAGGCATTGAAGTCTGAATGGTCTGACACCGTGGTTAGCCGGTTCGAGTCCCTTTGGTCAAAATAATTTCCACCATCAGAATGTTGGCCGGCAGGGTAGGGGAGGTGGTGGTATACTATTTCTAATCACTAGATTGCCTGCCAAAAGCCTGGATTAAATTCCAAACCTTTCCGCAGTGCTCATATGGAGTGAGGGCATATGACGCTTTTGATGGTGACTCGTCCGTCGGATGGAGACTTTAAGCTTTGAGCAGACCCCTTCGTGTTATTCGACAGAAGAAGTCTACGTGCCGGTACCGGGTTTCAGCTTCTCCCTTCCCATTATCTTATATCATGTCATTCATTTCATCCCATTAACTCCTCTGTTGAGGTTGACGTCAGGAAGGGCATCCGGTCAAAGAAACCCACCACGACTACCTCATACCCGACCCCGTAGTGAAACGGGACATGGGTTGGACAAACAACACCAATGCACGTATAATGTTGTTTTGCGTCCCACTAACAACTTTTATAGTTTTTGGAGACACCTAAAACATCCACCACTTACGACCTGCACCCATGAAATCTGAGGTTTTCTAAAATCAGACAAATCAATTCGAATGTTCACGTACTTACAAAATAAATTGTTGTTGCTGCTGTTATTTAATGTTAAGAGTTTAGGAAACTGGTGTCATTATTCTTGTGTGTTAAATGTATCTATGGATGTGTCATCCTGTTTCTTTTAGCTGAATGTGCTGTATCAGGTCCCAGGAAGTAGGCTCTAAACCTGCATGTTCCTTTCTGTTTTCCGCCAGGCGGAATGGCTTCTGAGGATTTTGTATGCCCGCCCAATCATGAAAGTTCCCGGTTATGATGCTCGTTTTCTTCTAACACCTCTATGACCTTCCATTTTCTCATGTAAGACTGGTACTGAATCTTCTTCCGCTTCTTATTCCAGTACTGCCTTTCCCACATGATGGAGGGGTCATGGATGCGAACTTGATCCTGTTTCATGACCGGATGCCCTTCCTAACGTCAGTGTTGTGTGAAGTACAAAGGAAAGCGTATTGGGGGATAAATCTAAACAGCCAGTTCCCAACAGGGAAATTGACTCGATTAAAGCCCATGATCCGGCAGGCAGTCGAATTCAGCACCCTCTAAACCAAGGGCCTTCAACACCGACTATTCAGTCAAGGAGCCGAGCAGGATTGGTACTGATCCCTCTCATTCTCCTCGGCCCTAATGTTGGTGGGTAACATGCATGTCCTCCAAGCGTTTCCGTTCTTTTGTCAACAGCTTCAAGTGGCAGTAGATGGATTTGCCTTTATTTTTGTCTATACATTGTATTCTAGGTCTTCCTTTGGTCCTTCTACCTTCCATTTTCCCTTCTAACAAGGACGAAGCAAGTGGCAAATTTCTTCTTTTCTTTAACTTCTCAACCAAGATACGTGTCTCATTTGCTCTTTCGAGAACGTTCTCAATTGTGACTCTATCAGTTCAAGGCATTCTTAATAGTCGACGCCAACACCACATCTCAAAGGCCTTGAGTTTTTCATCACTTCCGATTTTCGCAGGGTCCATGTTTCTGAGCCATAGCTTACAACACTCCATACAAAACTTTTCACGAAGTGTTTTCGTTCCCTCATGCAGATGAACTTTTATGTTACGAGGGTCGAGTCATAAGTCATGGCAACTATTTTCTTCTCGCGAACAGGAGACAACACGGAAAATATAAGATATACATTTGGATATATAGGGCATGTACACTGACTTAGCAAATGTCATGGGATAGTCAACTAATAGCGTGTGGAGCCTCCTCTGGCCCTGCGAACTGCAGTGAGACGCCATGGAAGTGAGTGGACAAGTCCCTGGTAGTCCTCTGGACCCAGCTGACACCAAATCGTTTGCAGAGCGGCCGCCAATGCTGGTCTGTTCGTGGGTGCAGTATCCATGGCACGGAGCCTGGGTTGCAGGACATCCCAGATATGCTCGACAGGGTTCATATCGGGGCTCCTGGGTGGCCATGGCAGTCGTTGGACCTCCGCTGCATGTTCCTGAAACCATTCCCGGGCGACGTGTGGGAGCGATGTGGCGGCGTGTTATCATCTTGAAACACCGCAGAACCGTCTGGGCGCTGGAAGGCCAAAAATGGGTGGAGATGGTCTCCGAGCAGTTCAGCATACCGCGTACCATTCAAAGTCTCTTCAAGAATAACTAGGGGGCCCATTCCATACCAGGAAAATGCACCCTAGACCATAACACAGACACCAGCGCCCTGGACCACACCTTCGAGGCAGGCGGGATCCGTCGCTTCATGTGGTCTGTGCCATACACGGTGCCTCCCATCGGCATGGTGCAGTTGAAATCGTGATTCGTCCGACCATATCACGTTACGCGATTGTTCCAATGTCCATCCCTGGTGACTGGCGACAAATGCGCCTCGTTGTGCCCGATGACGTTAGGTTAACAGCGACACCTGTGTGCGGCGCCGACTCCCATACCCCATAGAACCCATATTCATACGGATAGTGTAGCACGGCCTGTGTTGAATTGAGCCGTGATTTGTTGCACGGTTGCCCGTCTGTCACTATTGACAATCCGTCTCAGATGTCGCCGGTTTCGGTCATCGAGGGTGTCTGGACGGACGGTCGTTCGTCTGTTGTGGACGGTGACACCCGCATTCAACCATTCACGATACACCCTGGACACGGTTGATCGTGTGAAGCCGAATTGTCGCACCACTTCCGAAATCGTACTTCCCATCCGTCCGGCACCGACCACCATACCCCGTTCGAACGGTGTCAGCTCACGACGACGTTCCGTGTTAAACCTGTCACATGCACAGCCACTGCTCATAAGGTCTCCTATACAACTGCCGCTGGCACAGGGGGCGTGCGGTGGGCAAACAACACACCTGTGCATCAGTGCTCCGCTATCCCATGACATTTGCTCAGTCATTGTACTTATGCATAGTGCCTGAAGACAAATTCTGACTTCAGGAGATTCTCGTAGGAAAGTGACAGAACACAGGCCATTGGTAAAATTGTTTTATAATGGTATAGACAGCAAATACACAAGACTACGTACAAAAGACAGGTCTCCACTGGTTACAGACCTTCGAAATAATCACCGAAGGTTTCCACTGTGCGTTGCCATCGGTGGGGCAGGCGCTGAATACCATTCGCTGCATGTGTATCGCTAACGTGTGACACCTCTCTCCGAAATGCTGTTACGATGTCCTCTTTGTTAGCAAACGGTTGTTTGCGTAATGGCTTCTTGACTTCGGGGATTCTGCCGCGGAGAACTGCTATTTTAATATAAGATCGTTGCTCCTGCTTGTTGACATCTATTTTGTGACGCTCTCACTCACCTACTGAACTTGGGGGCATGCTTAGACCCAGACGGTTGTTTACATACACCATTCATTCATTCATTCATTATTTATTTACCATAAACCTTTACAGCATCTATGGAAGGTCAGGGGAAAAGGACAAGCCCCCTACACGTTGTGCCCCCTGACCTTTGAAATAATTACCTAAATCCTAAAGTAAAACCGTCATATACACTATTTACAGGTAAAGTAACAAAGTAACAAAGTAACAAAGTAACATCTAGTGGAATCATACGCAAGTACGTACCATGTTGTCTCCTGTTCGGGAGAAAAAAAGTTGACATGACTTATGACTCGACCTACTTAGTAGAGACTTCTTTTTTGAGAAAGCTCCCTTCGCCTGTGCAATTCGTGCATTTATTTCTCTCGTACACAGATTTTATCAGACTTCCTAGAGATTTGAATTCCTTTACTTGATCTAGTTTTTCTCCATACATCAGCGCATTGGCAATTTGGTAATTATTCCTTGAACAGGTCATTATCTTGGTCTTCTCTTTGTTCATTCTCATGCCGCACCTCTCTTTTAGCAATTCGTTCATTGATACTGATTGCCCCTTAGTAAATATCCTAGGCATGACAATATACTGTTGTTGGAAGTTCCGTTCAATAGGCAAGCCTATCTACTGCGTGTGTTTCATGTTAATTAGAGCTATCAATAGGTAGTGGAGCCTCCTTGGCTCAGGCGGCAGCGCGCCGGCCTATCACCGATGGGTTGCGTGGTTCAAATCCCGGTCACTCCATGTGAGATTTGTGCTGGACAAAGCGGAGGTGGGACAGGATATTTCCTGGTACTCCGGTTTTCCCTGTCATGTTTAATCCAGCAACACTCTCCAACATCATTTCATTTATCTGTCATTCATTAATCATTGCCCCAGAGGAGTGCGACAGGCTTCGGCAGCCGGCATAATACCTATCCTTGCTGCTAGATGGGGGCTTCATTGATTCCATTCCTGACCCGGTCGAATGAAGCTGAGATTGTTTTTCGATATCTTCTTGGCATTTGAGCGCAGAGAAAGTAGGGGAGTGACAGAAGGGACTCTTCTAATATCGTCGTAAATTAGCATGTAACTACATTATCCTAATGAACATACGACGATTATGATGATGACGATATCCGGTTCCATGGCTAACTGGTCAGCTGCTGGCCTTTGGTGCAAGGGTTCCAGGTTTGATTCCCGGCGAGTCGGCAATTTCAACATTAAGTGGTGGTGGTGATTATTGTTTTAAGAGGAAGTACAGCTCCTCCATATCAGGGGTATTCAGAGTGTGGTACGCGTTGTCTCAAGGCGTACGCACATTAATTGTAGCTGTTTTCAGTGAGCAGCCGGCCCCGCAGTGTAGGGGTAGCGTGCCTACCACCTCTTACCCGGAGGCCCCGGGTTCGATTCCCGGCCAGGTCAGGGATTTTTACCTGGACCTGAGGGCTGGCTCGAGGTCCACTCAGTCTACGTGATTGGAATTGAGGAGGTA
The DNA here is from genome assembly GCF_040414725.1 of Anabrus simplex. Lineage (NCBI taxonomy): Eukaryota > Metazoa > Arthropoda > Insecta > Orthoptera > Tettigoniidae > Anabrus > Anabrus simplex. The sequence continues at coordinate 211,998,840 of NC_090270.1, read as the reverse complement.
TCTGACGGTGAGATAGCGACCCCGGTCTAGAAAGCCAAGAATAACGGCCGAGAGGATACGTCGTGCTAACCACACGACACCTCGTAATCTGCAGGCCTTCGGGGAGAGCAGTGGTCTCTTGGTAGGCCAAGGTCCTTCAAGGGCTGTAGTGCCAGGGGGGGGGGCGTTCAGTGAGCAGTTCAAAGAAGGAGTAATTTAATCAAATCTTGTTTAGATTTAGTGATTTTGTCTATCACCATACAGAGTCCCCCTTACGAACTATTATTTCTAAAATACGTGTGTCGGTTTGTATCTCCCGTTGACTTGGTATGTAAAAATGCTTACTCACGCTGCACTGTCATTCTTTTAATTTTTGTTCGAAATTCACACATTCACTTCCTTTTTTTTAAGTAGCAGTGTACAGTACTGTATATAGTACAATAGTAACTGTTGAACTGTCTGGCCCCGTGGTGTAGGGGGAAACGCGTCCACGTGCCATCCGGCGGCCCCGTGTTCGATTCCCGGCCGGGGTTTCTAATTGTAAATGATTAATATCCCTGGCCTGAGGACTGGGTGTTTGTGTCGTATTTAACGTTCCTTTCCTCACATTCAATACTCTACACTTCATCCATTCCAATTACACGCAGATTCATATCATATGGTGCAATTAGGGGCAAAAGATCTCTATAGGTCGACGCCCCGAAAAAAAATGTTGAATTAGATATCGTTGCTAGACAATGATAACACCGTAATTCCACTGACGAGATAAACAGGTTTCTCCACCTGTCTTGTGAAGCCTGAGAAGGGAACAAAAGATTCCAGTGGTCGAATAAATGGGCCAGGAACAGTTCTTCGGCCATTGCTGACCGCTCGGTTTTGTACTTCTTCTGTAAACTTGAAGGAGTCACGAGGTTTTCTTTGCCCAATGACAATTACAATATATACAAAACATTACTGCTATTATCGGGGAACAGGATGGTGTAGACGCGTAGCTGTTTGCCTGCCTACAATATATGCAGAACAGTACTGCTATTATCGGGGAACAGGATGGTGAAGCGGCGTAGCTGTTTGCCTGCCTACAATATATACAAAACAGTACTGCTATTATCGGGGAACAGGATGGTGAAGCGGCGTAGCTGTTTGCCTGCCTACAATATATACAAAACAGTACTGCTATTATCGGGGAACAGGATGGTGTAGCGGCGTAGCTGTTTGCCTGCCTACAATATACACAGAACAATACTGCTATTATCGGGGAACAGGATGGTGTAGCGGCGTAGCTGTTTGTCTGCCTACAATATATACAGAACAGTACTGTTATTATCGGAGAACAGGATGGTGTAGCGGCGTAGCTGTTTGTCTGCCTACAATATATACAGAACAGTACTGCTATTATCGGGGAACAGGATGGTGTAGCGGCGTAGCTGTTTGTCTGCCTACAATATATACAGAACAGTACTGCTATTATCGGGGAACAGGATGGTGTAGCGGCGTAGCTGTTTGCCTGCCTACAATATATACAGAACAGTACTCCTGTTATCGGGGAACAGGATGGTGTAGCGGCATAGCTGTTTGCCTGCCTACAATATATACAGAACAGTACTGCTATTATTGGGGAACAGGATGGTGTAGCGGCGTAGCTGTTTGCCTGCCTACAATATATACAGAACAGTACTGCTATTATCGGGGAACAGGATGGTGTAGCGGCGTAGCTGTCTGCCTGCCATGCGAGCGACCGTGGTTTATTTGTGGTGTTGCTAGGGTGAGATTTGCAGTTGAAAGTCCGTGGTGTCAGGAAGAGCATGCGACCTTAAATCTCCGGCTACAAAACTCCTTCATGACTCAGTGCGTGTAGGGAACCGGAGCAAGCGGGATAAGCTACGGAAGGTGATTATTATTATTATTATTATTATTATTATTATTATTATTATTATTATTATTATTATTATTATTATATTATTATTATTATTCGGTATCCGCAAAAATCATTTGTTATTTATGGTATAATCGCAATATGCTTGTATTTCTGTTGTATGAAAGTATAACAATTGGATTTTGGGGGTACGCCGCCAACCAAAAATTTGAATACCACTGCTCTATATAACACTAATCAGGGAGAAAATATGGAAGGGATCCGACACTTCGAAAAATGAAGGTGTCGATCAAAGGAAATTAAAGGCCACGAAGGGCGTGAAAATGAAAACCTCCTAAGCCTCGCAAACTAATGCCGTCGGGGTCGGGAAAGAAAAAAGAATTGACCAAGGGAGGTCGTATAGGATAGATGAAAGTTTTTTTTTTGCTATTGGCTTTAGGTCGCACCGACACAGATAGGTTTTACGGCGACGATGGTGTAGGAAAGGACTAGGAGTTGGAAGGAAGCGGCTGTGGCCTTAGTTAGGGCGCAGCCCCAGCATTTGCCTGGTGTGAAAAATGGGAAACCACGGAAAACCATCTTCAGGGCTGCCGACAGTGGGATTCGAACCCACTATCTCCCGGATGCAAGTTCACAGCTGCGCGCCCCTAACCGCACGGCCAACTCGCCCGGTATAGATGAAAGTGAGGAGCCTGGCACAAGTAAGTGAAAGCAATGCTAGGACTCAGCTCAGGACCTCGTAGTCACCAACCCACGCTCCCAAGTTGAGGACCCTTGGGCCCCTTTTAGTTGCCCCTTACGACAGGCAGGGGATACCGTGGGTGTTATTCTACCGTCCCCACCGACAGGGGGATTTCAACCTTAATATCGGTTCGAGGAGTGGGTGTTTATGACATCTTCAGCATTAGATTTCATCCTAGATTGACCCCATCCCTACCGACACACAGGCCTTCGATGGGGGTCTACCTGAAAGACCTACACGAGGGTCTCTCCGAAGGGCACATATTTTTAATATAATAATAATAATAATAATAATAATAATAATAATAATAATAATAATGGCATATGGCCTTCGGAGAGGCTTTACGCCTGATAGGCGACCTGCGTTTCCGTTATAATGGGAACCTACCTATGATTAGGAATTAGCCAATGAAGGTTAAAATCCTCAACCCAGCCGGGAATCGAACCCAGGACCCCTTAGACTAAAGACCAGCATGCTAACCATTTAGCCATAGAGCCAGAAATAATAATAATAATAATAATAATAATAATAATAATAATAATAATAATAATAATAATAATAATAATAATATTGTTCGCCTTAATGGTGTAGTGGGTAGTGCGATTAGCTGCCACCCCGGATTCGATTCCCGGCTCTGCCAATAAATTTGAAAAATGGTCCGAGGGCTGGAACGGTGTCCACTCAACCTCAGGGGGTCAACTGAGAAGATGGGGGTTCGATTTCCACCTCAGCCATCCTCGAAGTGGTTTTTGCGTGGTTTCCCACTTCTCCTCCAGGCAAAAGCCGGGATAGTAGCTAACTAGAAGGCCCCAGCCGTTTCCTTCCGTCTTCCTTGTCTATCCCTGCCGATCTTCTCATTCCTCCCACAAGGTCCCTGTTTAGCATAGCAGCTGAGACCGCCTGGGCGGGGTTCTGGTCCTCCTCCCCAATTGTATACCACCGACCCAAAGTCTCACGTTCCAGGACACTGCCCTTGATGCGGTACAGGTGGGATCCCTTTTTTTTTTTTTTTGCTAGGGGCTTTACGTCGCACCGACACAGATAGGTCTTATGGCGACGATGGGATAGGGAATGCCTAGGAGTTGGAAGGAAGCGGCCGTGGCCTTAATTAAGGTACAGCCCCAGCATTTGCCTGGTGTGAAAATGGGAAACCACGGAAAACCATTTTCAAGGCTGCCGATAGTGGGATTCGAACCTACTATCTCCCGGATGCAAGCTCACAGCCGCGCGCCTCTACACGCACGGCCAACTCGCCCGGTGGTGGGATCCCTTGCTGATTCCGAGAGAAAATTCAACACTGGAGAGCAAATGGATTAAATAATAATAATAATAATAATAATAATAATAATAATAATAATAATAATAATAATAACGATCCTCCATGGCTCAGACGGCAGCGCGTCGGCCTCTCACCGCTGGATACCGTGGTTCAAATCCCGGTCACTCCATGTGAGATTTGTGCTGGACAAAACTGAGGCGGGACAGGTTTTTCTCCGGGTACTCCGGTTTTCCCTGTCATCTTTCATTCCAGCAACACTCTCCATTCTCATTTCACAGCATCTATCAGTCATTAATAAATCACCTTGGGAGTGACCACCTCATCGTACTAACAGCCTATATATGATTCATTCATTTCATCCCTGACCCGGTCAATGACTGGAAAACGGGTTGTAGGTTTTCATCAATAATAATAATAATAATAATAATAATAATAATAATAATAATAATAATAATAATAATACGTCCTACTTTCTACCTTTATGTTTTTCGGAGGCACCGAGGTGACAGAATTTTGTCCCGCAGGAGTTATTTTATGACTATAAATCTAACGACACGAACGCTCTACCATCTGAGCTACTTACTCCGGCTAAAGAGGATCGGCAGACATGACAACACGTTATTGATCACAACATTTCAACAAGATTAAGAAAAATGGTGGAGGTGACAAATGTTGAATATTGTTGTAAGGGATTTAGTTGCGTAGTACCGAGCGAGTTAGTTACACGATGCGGGTGTATAAGTACAAGCTTGCATTCGAGAGATGGTGAGTCCAAGCCCTATTGTCGACAGCCCTGAAATTGTGTTTTCCTTAGTTTCTGATTCTCACTTTACGCAAATTGTGAGGTTATGCCTTAACGAGGGAGGTACAGTCGAGTGCACGGAATCTTGCCGATACAGAAATCTTGGTCTATGTTGGATGTTATATATTTTGTGACCCACTCATTGCCAGCCCTTTCCGGGTTCTAGCAACTCCCTTGTGTTGATTGGTTTAGTTATATATTCTAATGGGTTGCCAGTGAACTAACCTTCTGTAATTTTGTTTTTCTAATTTGGATTTGATTCCATTGATTTCATCATTTTTGTATCTATGACATCCTATGCTCTTTGCGTATCATACTACGGTGTCCCGATAGATGGCGATAGGATCACTCTTGTGTCCTATGACAACTTGTTACCAAGAGTCCTTATATGAAGGATTAGTATTCTCCTTAATTTGTAGAGTAACATTCATATTTGTCTCTCGTACCTGGTTTGTTTGGAACCTTACGAGAAGGATGTATTTTTCTACATTTCTTCTGAATTTGGAGGTCCCATTCCCCTTGTATGGCTATGCTGGTTTCTGGCATAAAAGCAATATATATTATATATGTGTGTGTGTGTGGGACAAAATATTCGGTCAGTTTTGAATTTTCGCTTGCCATACTACTTATGTCCTAATTGTTGTACGTTAAGCTGCAATGGTACGTAATGTCGGGTGTAAGATTCTTTATACACTGATGCACATAACATCGGTTGGAAGTGACATTCAAAAGTTTATGTGACGCAAATTAAGAAATTCTCACTTTTTAACCCCTCATAACTTGTTCTCTTCGGATCATTGGGAAGCCGTTGTGGTAGTATGATCTAGGTCTTTGGAGGGAAAGTTATAACGGTATTCCATCTAAGGCCCGGAAAGTAAAATTTAGATGGCGAAATCACCGATTTAAAAAAAGGATAAGGAATTGAAACTTAAAATTTTGGGTCCCGTGATTTCTGTGTTATTATTTTGGGGTTATGCGCATGTAAGGCGTCAAATTCTTTGTCTTTTTATACATCTTAACTGCCTCCATATGTCTTTTGGTTTTGGAGCTAGTAATCGCAAATCAAACAATAAAGGTCTGCCTCGAAGTCGTCTCTCTTCTAAAGCAACTTCCCATCGCTGAGATGGGTCAAAGATAATATTTTCTCTCAGTTGTGTAATTCCAATCAAATTGTATCCCCTCCATTCAAACGGAATCAATAGTTCCGAAGCTAAGAGCTCGAATGTGAGCACACTTCTTTACACCAAGGTTCCGATGTATCTAGCCTGATTTTATAGACTCTATCACGTTAATCAGTAAAATAACAGTAATGGAAAATATTAGTTCACTAATGTTAAACAAGCAAGCTTGTAGTTTTTCCTAGTATCGTTATCATAACCGCAGGACCTCCATTTTAATTTAGAAGCGGAACACCATGGGCGTGATTTCATTTCTAAAATCCCACGTGCATTGGCCGGGATTCGAACTTCGACCACCTTAGTAAAATGCCAGTGACTAAACCACTCGGCTATCACGCCCTTTTTCAGTAATATCAACAGATTCTGAGATACTGTATAACGCAAGGAAGTGTATATATTTTTTTTTTAAGGGATTGGTAGAACGCTGTGTTTTAAAAGTAAAAACAAAACGTCATGCTGGAGGTAGTTTTTGTTGCAAAAGATGGGATTCGTGACCAAGGGTGTCATAAATATCAAAAATAAATCATCATCATCATCATCAGCAGCAGCAGCAGCAGCAGCAGCAGCAGCAGCAGCAGCACAGCAGCAGCAGCAACAATATCAATAGAACCATTGTCTACTCACCGGATTGTCGCTACACCAACTAAACAAGTTGAAAAATTAATTGTATTCATTTGCATAGATATAGGAACTGTCCTTTACATCAATATTTGTTTAGAAAACATAAAGAGACAACAGATTTTAGTTTTTATTCCAGTTCTATAGAAACGTATTCAGTTTCATATTGATTCTTTCTTTAAATATATCTATAACTACATTTTGCAGAATATCAGGTATCGTCATGATAACGCACGTGTATGTAGTAATAATGCAAATTAGCAACATTTAAATAATAGGAGTAGATTATTAATTACAATTTAAAGACTTGAACATTTTCGATTATAGCAAAGATTTAAAGAAATTTCAGGTGTCCTTCATGTTTCGTAAAACTTGGACTTAGCTTATGTTTGTTAATAGATTTAAGAGACATAAGAACAAAGTGGGAAGACTGTACTATATTCGTCTTTCGAGATATAAACGTACGAACATTGATAAATAATTAACCTTAATTTCCTTAAATAATTATTGATACATATTGCTCTTAATAAATTGTATCACAAATAATACATTTTTTTCTGGGATATTTTATTAAAATAAAGACATGTTGTATATATACACATTAAATACGTCCGCTTTAGCATTATTACAGACATTAACAGACTTGTAATTAAATTATTAATTTACGATGAGATGTAGGTCATTGTCATTTGTATGTGGCAGTATGCTATGCCATGTATTATTTCTTAAGTTACGATAGAGCGTCAATAATCCGTCCTAATTGGTCATTGATCAAATGCGAATTATCCATTTGTTGCGTTTCTTGAGCATATTTTAAGCATGTGACATTCACTACTTGATGTATTTACAGAAACCCTCGAAAAATTCACGCTATACTAGAAATATAATAGTCTGCACATTTAATTAAGAAATCTTACCGAAATTTTGAAAAAAGCTAAATTCATCTCCGTACAGGCATTGAAGGCCATTCAAGGAACGGAGGGTAAATGCTTCCACAACGCGGAACCTTTGCCATAAGCGTGATAGAATGGCTATATCTATGTCTGCCCTTATGAAGTAATCTAGTACTTTCTTTGGTATAGTCTGAGTGAACCTCAGGGCCATGCAACTCTCCAGAAGTGAAAATCTCGTTCGTAAATTTTTCACCTTCCTGGCGGGAGTTGAACCCACGTCCTTTCGGTTGAACCACGTACGGCTTTACCATATTTACCAGGCAGCTTCTTAAATGTTTATAATATATAAATAAAGAAACGTCCGCCTCTGTGGTGTAGTGGTTAGTGTGTTTAGCTGCCACTCCCGGAGATCCGGGTTCGACTCCCGGTTCTGCCACGAAATTTGAAAAGTGGTACGAGGGCTGGAACGGAGTCCACTCAGCGTCGGGAGGTCAACTGAGTAGAGGTGGGTTCGATTCCCACCTCAGCCATCCTAGAAGTGGTTCTCCGTGGTTTCCCACTTCTCCTCCAGGCAAATGCCGGGATGGTACTTAACTTAAGGCCACGGCCGCTTCCTTCCCTCTTTCTTGTCTATCCCTTCCAATCTTCCCATCCCCCACCAAGGCCGCTGTTCAGCATAGCAGGTGAGGCTGCCTGGGCGAGGTACTGGTCCTCCTCCCCAGTTGTATCGCCCGACCGAATGTCTCACGCTTCAGGACACTGCCCTTGAGGCGGTAGAGGTGAATTCCCTCCCTGAGTCCGAGGGAAAAACCAACCCTGGAGGGTAAGCAGATTAAGAAAGAAAGAAAGAAAGAAAGAAAGAAAGAAAGAAAGAAAAAACGTGGTGTAATACATTTCGAAACATTAAAATATCACACTAAAGGCGTTGACAGAATTTTATGAAGCTAATGAATGGAATACCTGGCGAGTTGGCCGTGCGGTTAGGAGCGCGCAGGTGTGAGCTCGCATCCGGGAGACAGTGGGTTTGAATCCCACTGTCGGCAGCCCTGAAGGTGGTTTTCCATGGTATACCATTTTCACACCAGGCAAATGCTGGGGCTGTACCTTTATTAAGGCCACGGCCGCTTCCTTCCCATTCAGAGACCTTTCTTGTCCCATCGTCGCCATGAGACCTATCTGCGTTGGTGCGACGTAAAGCAAATAGCAACAAAACAATTAAATGAAATAGTGTGTTCTGTATATATATATATACCCAGTTTGGCCAACGGATTGCTCGGATTTCCGGCGATATGCTATCACCTGCTTTTCTTATTCCACGCATCAGCGTAGCTGTAATGCGTGGGAATGTCACATCCATTCTCGCGACACTACCACCTGGTAAACAACTGGGTGAAGCTCTTCTTCTTTAAGACATGACTTTGCTATTTGCTTTACGACGCACCGACACAGATATGTCTTATGGGGACGATGGGATAGGAAAGGCCTAGGAATGGGAAGGAAGGGGCCGTGGCCTTTATTAAGGTACAGCCCCAGCATTTGCCTGGTGTGAAAATGGGAAACCACGGAAAACCATTTTCAGGGCTGCCGACAGTGGGGCTCGAACCCACGATCTCCCGATTACTGGATACTGGCCGCACTTAAGCGACTGCAGCTATCGAGCTCGGTGAGACATGACTTTGTATTTTATGGAACTTGAATATTAATAATAAAATAGTTGCTACACAATTTTATTTGAAAATGTCTTGAGGTGTGTTCATGGCAATCAGGAAAGTGATTCTTCTAATTCAAGTTATTCGAGCTATGGAGTACTAACTTTCCTTCGTTTTCCATTCAAGACATTGCAGGTTTCAAGACATTTCGATTAGTTGGATAATTAATATTTAGGAATCGAATTTATTTGTGGACGAATCCAGATTAGCGAAGTGCGATTCACAGATGCTCCACCATATTAAACAACGTTTAATAACTGTAAAATGTTTTGTAACGATTAAATATATGTTTACCTGTAGGTCTGTCTGCCTCCGTAGCGTAACGGTTAGCGTTATTAGCTGCCGTCCTCGGAGGCCCGGGTTCGATTCCCGGTACTGCCAGAAACTTAAGAATGGCTGGAGGGCTGGTATGTGGTTGAAATAGTACTTCAAGCTCACCTCCATTGGGGATGTGCCTAAAAAGAGCTGCACCAGCTCGGACATGAGTTTACTTTTTCTTTACCTACATGTCTTAGTAATGCATTTTATAATTCTATTTGTACAAAATATAATAAGATATGTATTTTATTTAATGTACATTCACCATAATTCATAGACACCGAATGTAGAATTTTATTTTATTGGTACATTCATGTTCACACTCTGTACTGGCATGTTCCGCTTTCCACACTGTTGATAGAAGCTAGAAATTACTCGACGATAGTCTCTGACGTAGCCCAGCGTGACGGGGTGCGACTTATCCGTCAGTCAACGTCGGAGATGTGACAGTTGGAGGTTAGACCGCTCAAGGGGACTATTTCTGTGCGAGCGGTGAATGTGCTGCCACCTGTTGTGAAGCGGCAAATGAAAGTACTACTATGAGCCGCAGTGTCGCGACGGCCGCGGGGGTAGCGCTTCTCGCGGCAACACCAGGAACCAAATGTTCGTCGAAACTCCTTCCGAAATTTACCTGCATAGAAAATAAACATACATGAGCTTAACGTAAAAAATTAACAGTTTTGATCACATTTGAAAGTCAGTTTTGCTTATAATAGTTATACGAGTGGTAAATGAAGTAGTATATTGAATTACATACAGTAGAATGTTTAACTGTTATAGTATACCTTATCCCATCATATAAACAGTCAAGCTAAAGAGAAGAAAGTCAAGAATACGGGGCAATATATTTAGATATTTCTTTTTTTGAAATTTAAGGGCTAAAAGGAGATATATTTCAGCAAAATATTGTATTGCAGTTGACCAACATATCAAAGTGTTAAGGGATATAAGTCTCTGGTAAGACTCCAACTAGTAGTGATGGACTAGCGACGGAATCGAGTAGAATCGAGTAATGTGCTCTTAGAATCGGTATACTCGACTCCAGACTCGAGTCCAAGCATACTAGTTTCGCTATCTGTGGACATGTCTTAGAACTATAATCTATTGTACTGGATTGCACGGCATTCAGGATCACCCACAGAATAATTTTGTGATGTGGATTGCAATATGTTTGCTGCTGATGATTGGTTTTATTGAGTCATCGGTCGTCAATAATTTGATTGCTACGATAATTATCATCATAGGAAAAATATTTATGACTTACTAACAAACCGTCACTTGAAAGATAGACACGTAGGGCCGAAGATGAGCGTAGGATGGGGACAATTTCCACACTGTGGTGGGGACCTTTTCTAATGTCGATAACGGCAGCGTTCTATTATTGTTGTTATTATTGAAAATGAAAACCTACAACCTGTTTTCCAGTCATTGACTGGGTCAGGGATGTAATGAATGAAGCAGATATAGGCTGTTAGTACGATGGGGTCGCCACTCCCAAAGTGATTTATTAATGAATGATAGATGCTATGAAATGAGAATGGAGAGTGTTTCTGGAATGAAAGATGACAGGGAAACCGGAGTACCCGGAGAAAAACCTGTCCCGCCTCCGCTTTGTCCAGCACAAATCTCACATGGAGTGCCCGGGATTTGAACCACGGTATCCAGCGGCAAGAGGCCGACGTGCTGCCGTCTGAGCCACGGAGGCTCTTGTTGTTATTATTATTACTTTTATTAGGCTACTGTGCAGCCTGGAAGTAGCCACCAGGGATTTGTTGATAGCTATGAAATATTATTCCCGCGACGTCCTTGTAGGAAAACGTGTAATAATATTGTGCGAAATAATGACATTATTACTGCCAGAGAATTTATTGCAAAGATACATGTGTAGGGCGTTCAGAAACATACATTGCGACGTAAAGCAAATAGCAAAAAACAAAAAAAAGTATTGCTTACATCCCGCCGCTATTCTTCGACCTTCGCTCAACTTCTAAAGACTATACTCGGTTTTGTTCCTTTCCACAGTCATGTGTTGCAATGATACACGTCAAAACGGAGGGTGTATTTTGTTCATTGCGTTCATTGTTTAGCTAGAACAGAATGACGTTCTGTCTGATGATTTGCTTCATGTACATACCGGTACATCACATTCCGGACGCCTAATCTTAATACCCTACATTATATCTCCCGAAAGTATGATGTAAGTATAAACTATTCACCTGTCCCCTCGGACGATTGTAGACAGTGAAAAAAATGAAATGGCGTATGGCTTTTAGTGCCGGGAGATCCCAGGACGAGTTTGGTTCGCCAGGTGCAGGTCTTTTGATATGACTCCCGTAGGCGACCTGCGCGTCGTGATGAGGATGAAATGATGATGAAGCTACACATACACCCTGCCCCCGTGCCAGGGAAATTAACCAATGATGGTTAAAATTTCCGATTTTGCCGGGAATCGAACCCGGGACCCCCTGTGACCAAAGGCCAACACTCTAACCATTTAGCCATGGAGCAGGACACCGTGACAGTGATTTTAAATAATAATAATGTTATGAGTTTTACGTCCAACTACGTACATTTTTATGGTTTTCGGAGATGCCGAGGTGCCGGAATTTAGTCACCCAGGACTTCTTTCATGTGCCAGCAATTCTACCTACTCAAGGCTGACGTATCTGAGCACCTTCAAATACCATCGGACTAAACCAGTATCGAACCTGCCAAGTTGGGCTCAGAAGTCCAGATAACTATGCTATCATTATTAGAATATAGGGCATATTCAGTGGAGTGGGTGAGTGACGACGTGAACGGATATTTTCATACTTTATTATGCGTATGTAGTTGTAGTATTATCTTTCGTAAGTCATCATCAAATTCAGATTATTTATTTTGCTCACTCATTAAGAATATTTATATCGTACCGGTCTATCGCAATCCAACAAAACCTCGGCGACCACTTGAACATATGCTCCAGCCATCCAACAGCGGGCGAGAGAACGAACGTGTGACGTCATGCTGTCATCGAGTCTTCGCAAGCGAAAGGAGCCCGAGCCTGGACTCGAAAGAGTCGAGTACCGCGATTCCAGACATCACTCGCGCACATCACTACCAACTAGAGTATGGTTCCGGTGTATGGGACCCTCACCGGAATCACTTGATTCGAGAACTTGGAAAAAATCCTTAGAAAAACAGCTTGATTTGTTCTGGGCGAATTCCGACAAAAAGGTAGTGTTACAAACATGTTGTAAAGTTTAGGCTGGGAAGACTTGGGAGAAAGGAGACGAGCTGATCTTCTAAGTGGTATGTTCCGAGCTGTCAGTGGAAAGATGACGAGGAATGACATTCGTAGACGAATACATTTGAGTGGTGTTACTAAAGGTAAGAATGATCACAATATGAAGATAAAGATGAAATTCAAGAGGTCAGATTAGGGCAAATATTCTTTTATAGGAAGAGGAGTTAGGTATTGGAATAATTTATCAAGGAAGGTGTTGGATACATTTCCAATTTCTTTGCAATTATTTACGGAAAGATTAGGTAAACAAGAGATACGGAATCTGTAACCCGGGCTACTGCCCTAAACGCAGATCATTGATTGACTGATTGATTGTAAATACACATGGATTGCAAGAGTTATGTCTTGTATCTTATCCCACCCTGTAAAAAGCCAAGTTAAACAGAAGGAAGTCAAAAATACTGTCCAATATAGTTAGGTCTTTTTAATTTGAGGACTCAAGTTAAGATATATTTCAGCAAAATATTATATTGCAGTTGCCCAACATAACAAAGTGTTGGAAAGAATTGCTAATAACTATGAATTACATGTGTGATGGCTTCTAGTGTCTCACCACCACTTTTCTATTCAGTTTTCAAGGATGTGATTTGTGAGTAATTATATGAATCTCAGTCAGTATTGGCAAGATAATTTACTTGTTATATTATCTGTGTAAGTTGCACGGATACTCGAACACCTGTGCGGGTAGATAAAAGAAGTTAGACCCCTCTCTACTACTAGTAGTTAAAATGTTTTCATTCCTCCCCTGAAGGGGGAGGCGGGCCTCTTAGACGGAGACGCCATCTCTCAGGCCGGGAGATTTGTTACGGGGAAGTAGATGCTTGGAGAAAGGGAGGGGATTGGTGGCTGTGGCCTACACTAGGAACTGTCCCGGCATTCACCTTAGTACAGGGAATGGAAAACCACGGAAAACCATTCTCAGGACAGCCGACAGTTGGGGCCAGCCGTGAGGTCCAGCCCTGTGCCGTCTCCCGAATTCAGAGGCGTAGGGCCACGGTAGAGGCATGGCCACCCCTCCTCTGCTCGGCTGGCCGGTCAGAGTGCAGAGCTGTATCTACCGACTCCCCCCCCCCGTTTCTCTGCTTGGTCGTTGGTTTTCACAACACAAAAGTGATTCTTTAAGAAGAGTGTTTAAGTGTTAGATTCTTTAGTCTGCCGACACTAATTTTGATTAATAAATTTAATTTAACTTAATTCAGTTGTTTCTTTTTCAAGTATAATACTTGTACCATAAGCTTTTGTTTCTCAGGTAATTTATGAATTTATTACTCAAAATTAGTTTCAACAGACTGAATAACCTAAGAGTTAAAAATTAACTAGTTCGAAATTGAAAAAAAGGTTACTTCGGATATTACAAACAAATAAAAATAAATTTAAAATATAAAATAAGAAGTTATCCACTGTTCTAGCCCTTCAGGAAGCAACTCAACGTTGGAGACATCCAAGAGATGATGACGATACGCGGTAGACTGATGTTCATTGAAAACTCAACCATATCCACTCGATTCGATTAGCAGTTTGCCTTTTTCTACCACTACGAGCGCTAATGTGAGTCAATGCATTGTTTCACTTAAGCACCGCTACGAGCGCTAATGCGAGTCAGTGCATTGTTTCACTTAAGCACCGCTACGAGCGCTAATGCGAGCCAGTGCACTGTTTCACTTAAGCACTGCTACGAGCGCTAATGCGAGTCAATGCACTGTTTCACTTAAGCACCGCTACGAGCGCTAATGTGAGTCAGTGCATTGTTTCACTTAAGCACCGCTACGAGCGCTAATGCGAGCCAGTGCACTGTTTCACTTAAGCACCGCTACGAGCGCTAATGCGAGCCAGTGCACTGTTTCACTTAAGCACTGCTACGAGCGCTAATGCGAGTCAGTGCATTGTTTCACTTAAGCACCGCTACGAGCGCTAATGCGAGTCAGTGCACTGTTTCACTTAAGCACCGCTACGAGCGCTAATGTGAGTCAGTGCATTGTTTCACTTAAGCACCGCTACGAGCGCTAATGCGAGCCAGTGCACTGTTTCACTTAAGCACCGCTACGAGCGCTAATGCGAGTCAATGCATTGTTTCACTTAAGCACTGCTACGAGCGCTAATGCGAGTCAGTGCATTGTTTCACTTAAGCACTGCTACGAGCGCTAATGCGAGTCAGTGCATTGTTTCACTTAAGCACCGCTACGAGCGCTAATGCGAGCCAGTGCACTGTTTCACTTAAGCACCGCTACGAGCGCTAATGTGAGTCAGTGCATTGTTTCACTTAAGCACCGCTACGAGCGCTAATGTGAGTCAGTGCATTGTTTCACTTAAGCACCGCTACGAGCGCTAATGTGAGTCAGTGCATTGTTTCACTTAAGCACCGCTACGAGCGCTAATGCGAGTCAGTGCATTGTTTCACTTAAGCACCGCTACGAGCGCTAATGCGAGTCAGTGCATTGTTTCACTTAAGCACTGCTACGAGCGCTAATGCGAGTCAGTGCATTGTTTCACTTAAGCACCAATGCGAGCGCTAATGCGAGTCAGTGCACTGTTTCACTTAAGCACCGCTACGAGCGCTAATGCGAGTCAGTGCATTGTTTCACTTAAGCACTGCTACGAGCGCTAATGCGAGTCAGTGCATTGTTTCACTTAAGCACTGCTACGAGCGCTAATGCGAGTCAGTGCATTATTTCACTTAAGCACCGCTACGAGCGCTAATGCGAGTCAGTGCATTGTTTCACTTAAGCACCGCTACGAGCGCTAATGCGAGTCAGTGCATTGTTTCACTTAAGCACCGCTACGAGCGCTAATGTGAGTCAGTGCATTGTTTCACTTAAGCACCAATGCGAGAGCTAATGTGTGTCAATGCAGAGCTTCACTTAAGCCCTTATAACTCAACTAGGTGTGACAATGTTTAAAAAAATGCCTAAGGGTATTGAACCAAGGAACGCATTACAGAAAGAATTAGGTAAATAAATTTTGATAGGATTTGAATGAAAAAAGAAAACAAGTATAGAAACAAGCGATCTTAGTCTGTTTTCTGAAACAGCATTTAGCCCGGAAATGATTTTCAAAATTTGGTTTTTATTATGATAGAGCTATCCAATCGTCACAATTGAGAAAATTGCTTAATTTTACGTTTTTTATTGTATGGGGGCTTTGTCTGCTTAGAAATGTTTTCAAGATTTCAATCGTTAGTAAGAGCATTCCTTACGCAGCCAGTCCTTTTGATGAATGTTGTGAAGATATCGCTTGTCCCTGTGCTCAGTTAGTTCTCAAAGAACTTGGCGCACTGATATGTAATATGATAGGAAAACAAGATCACTCTTTACATCCTATTACATCGTATTATAACTATGGAAACAAAAATTCCACATGTATTGACCAGATTTCAAATCATGATAAGCTACTGATAATGTTACTCAGCTGTCACGATCCCATATTGTGGAAATGTTGAGGCGCCAACCAGCCTTCGGACTACGGCCTAAAATGGTTTCGAAATCGTATGAAACATTTTGCGAGACCATCATTATTTCATGACATCAATGAGAATTATTAAATGAGAGGCCTACGCCAATATTTTAGCAGGCAAACTTTCATTACCGACGCCCGTAGTACCGAATGGAATGATTCCAAATCGGTAACAAAGTATACTAACACTTACTGGTGGAGATTGTTGCATATTTGTTTTTTTTTCCTTCAGAATAATGCATCATCATCATCAAGATTCATATTTTTTTACTTTACAGTAACTAATTTTTATGTAATTTAGTTTTATTTGACTCCGATTTAGTTATTTATGTATCAAGTATGAAGAGCAAAAATTAAGCGGACGAATGCCGTGTTTCCAGAACGAGACGCAGCCGAGTTCGGAATATAGAATGAATCCACTAAATTTCTTTGCGTACGTGTTGCATGTTGCATCAAGTAGTACTTTAAAATATGAACAATATAAAGTTGTATTGAAAGTAGAAGAAATATATTGAGTAAATTTTTCGTTTTGCATTTAAAATGAAGCACGGTTCTATGCAACGTTATATGGCAACTAGGTTCTTTAGTTTTCATGAAGTAAACGATATTCCAGAACAAATGTTTGCCAAGGCCAGGAGAACTGAATCGCATTTTTCACTATAAAGATTCTCCAGCAGTAAGAAAAGGAGCACACGTTTTTTAAGAATGGTGTAGAGTAATTGGTGTTTCTGTTATGAACGAAGATGCAACTCCAACATAATATATATATGAGGAAATAAGCACACTGAAGAGAGTCTTCACAATGGTCAAAGTACTCACATAAATTTTACATGTTTACAAATGATTTCTGTTAAATATTCTTATAATTTAACGTTCGCTTATGTTCGCTGTTAGCCTATATTATGATACCATGACAACATTAGTGGAAAGTTAAGCAACTGTATTAGAGAGCTTGCGCTAAAAGACTTTTGTTAAGACTGTGAGTGTAACCTTCACTATGAAAGCAATTATTTATTGTGAAGTTTCGAGACAGACATTCCATATTATAAAATACACAGAGAAATCGTATGAAGTAATTAGTTAAAATAATTAGTTTAAATGTTAGCATTTGTTTCAGTTTTCTGTTGCGTGTAAAATGTTGTATATAGAGATAAATACGGAGATATACAGAGAAATAAATGCTCATTTATTGACACTACATATAAATACATAATATCTGGTAAACATTCATTTTCTGAGAGACAGCCATGAATTGGTTGCATCTGTACTTCTCACACAGACATTACATCATATCAATACAAGTTACATAGTCATAGACAAGACTGACCACATATATAATAACTTATGTTACATAATTTTCACTCTCATACGTAAGAAGCTGGCAGGCAGGGAATCTTTTGTCCTGTGTACGAGAGGAATTGTAGTATCATACGTGTGCAAGACGCAGTTTGGTCCCTTTTCACACTAAATTTCATACGTTCAATACATAAGATAAAAAGTATATATATCTTTATTCTCAGTATAGTTATATCCACGCATATTTCAATAATATTCAAGTTTCAACAGCTTTTTGCAGCTTTCATGCCAAAAAAGGTTTATTTATTTGTTTTTTGTTATTGGCTCATTAAAGTGGTCCAGATATTCATTAAGAGTGAAAATGTGTGATTTTTTTGCTATTTGTTTTACATCGCACCGACACAGACAGGTCTTACGACGACGATGGAATAGGACTGAGAAGTAAGAGAACGTGGATTTACTTGAGGTACAGCCCTATCATTTTCCTGGTGTGAAAGTGGGAAACTACGGGACTGCCTATAGTGAGGCTCGAACCCAGCACTTCTCGAATGCAAACTCATGGCTACGTGACCAAAATCACACGGCCAAATGTCTCGGTAATTGTTTGAAGTCTGTGCTATTACCGTGCATAGATTCCAGAAAATGCCACCCAGTAATGGTACGCTGTAATAAAGGAGATCAAGAGAATTAAAATTAGGACAGCAACCAACCAACCCTATAACTCGCAGTTTCCTTTCTTACAATTTGTTTTACGTCGCACCGACACAGATAGGTCTTATAGCGACGATGGGATAGGAAAGGCTTAGGAGTGGGAAGGAAGCGGCCGTGGCCATAATTAAGGTGCAGCCTCTGCATTTGCCGGTGTGAAAATGAGAAACCACGGAAAACTATCTTCAGGCTCTTGACAGTGGGGCTCCAACCCACTATCTCCCGGATGCAAGGTTACCGCACGGTCAACTCACCCGGTCGCAGTTTGCATCCACATTCAATGGCGTAACTAACGTAATGTTGTTGTAGACGATATTTGCTACTCAAATACCCCGTAAAGAGCTTCCATGACGCCTTATACCACAGTTATGTTCCGAAACCCACTTTTTTGGGGTCTAGTGATCACTGGCGAGCGATGACCTTTAGACAGGTGAAGAGCCACTGGATTCGAGTAATACATTCGAAAATAAGAGCTCCTTCTAAAATATCCTTCCTGCAGAAATATCAAGTGATGTTTTAACATCTCCATTGACAAATATGATCAAAGTAAAAGTTACACTGTAATTAGGAAATGAATTCACTTCTGAAGAAATCAGTTACAAACGATAGTGTAATTTTGTATATTTGAGTATATATGTATTTATTTCAGCATAAGAACAAGCTGTAACTACTACTACTACTAGTAAATATTTTCATTCCTACACGGTGGCGCCGTCTCTCAGGCCAGGAGATGTGTGGTGAATGTGAGAGCGTTGGCGGTCGTGGCCTTAGTGCAGGAGAATGGAAAGTCACGGAAAAACATTCTCAGTCCCTCTCCATCTCCCGAATACAGAGGCATAGAACCACGCCTCTACTCGGTTGGCCGGTCGGAGTGCAGAGCTGTAGGACCAGCCGAGGCCACTTGTGGGTCGAGATCCACTTTGCATTCGTCGACTGAAGCTGTAACTGCTGTGTCCCTCTTTGTTCAATGCTGGCTTTTCAGCATTTTAACCTGGTATACTGTAAAGCAGAAGGTTATTCCCCTCAACTCTACACTCCAGGATTAATATTTTTATGACTGTAACCTGCAGCACAGCCACACGATGCATGCTTCTATTCAAAATGTACCGAATGCAAGAAATGCTTTGCTGCCGTAGAACGTTGTAACTTTCAACGCTAATAGAATCAGTAATTTTACTCAGGAATGAGAGAAAATCTGTGCGTCTCCGTGGCTTAGGTGGCAGAGCTCAGGCCTCTCAACGCTGGGATCTGTGGTTCAAATCCCGGTTTTGTGATGGACAAAGCGGAGGCGGGACAGGGTTTTCTCCTGGTACTCCGGCTTTCCATATCATCCTTCATTCTAATAGTACTCTCCACACTATCATTGCCTCAGGAGTGCGACAGAATTCGACAGTCGGCACAGTTTCTATCCTCACCATTAGATGGAACTTCAATCATTCCATTCCTGACCCGCTTGAAAAGGCTGTAGATTTTTTATTTTTTCATCAAAGGAAACCTGAATGTTCAAACAACATTAAATAGCCATCATTACTTAATTCCCTTCGATACAGTACACTCCACTGCTAAGGGTAGTGGAATGAAAAGATCCGTCAAAGGCTAGAGGCCGAATTTTTGCACGAAAACAATACTTCCTTCACTCATACCATTGCTCCAAAGTAAAAGTTCGGACTTAGACCCAGCAGTGACTCCTATCTGATAAACTATAGTTACAAAACTATATTGCATTATTCAAAATAAGGTTACTTGATCACAGCCGAAACATGCTGTTGAAATCCGGACCTGGATTGAACAGGCAAGTACTGCATTCAATAGAAAGAGCAAACTTCTCTGTAACAGGGACTTTAAGATCAGTCTCCCTTTACTTCGGTATTATTCCTTATTTTATGGTGCCGAGACTTGGACCCTAACAGCGAACACCACTAGAAAACTTCGATCCTTTGAGATGTGGTGCTACCAACGCCTGATCAGAATACCATCGGTTGACAGAATACGACTCCAAAGCCTGAACAAAGAACTGTAGGCCATGCACAATATAAACAAGAAGTGACTTGAGTACTTTGGCCATATCATTCGAAATGATAAATATAGACACTTTCAGTTTATCTTACAAGGTAACGTTGAAGGAAAGAGAAGTAGAGGAAGAAGGAGAATATCTTGACTACGGAATCTACGAGAATATTATGGGCTTTGTACTTCCTCTCTTTTCTGAGTTCCTGAGGACAAGAACCAGATCGTCCTGATGACAGCCGACATCCAATGAGGATATGGTACAAAAATAATAATAACAATAAAAAGAAGAAGAAATGTTAAGAACAAAAATGACCAACCGGGCACCAGTAAATCCACAACCTTCCGATTTCGCGTCCGATGCTTTTACCAGTTGAGCTATGGTGGCCTAGGTCATATTTCCCCTGTTTCAAAGCTACATTGCGTGCTAGTCGCCCGTTATTGGCCAATTAAATATAGATGTGACGGAACTAGTGCCGGATCTGCAGCGTAGATCCTGGATGGAAACTGCGAGTTAGAAGATTGTTTACTATTCTTATTTTAATTGCCTTGGTGCTTTTATTCCCTCCTCCTCCTCCCTCAGTGATTATTGCACGGAATTTTTCCTGCCATTATTCAGATGCGACTGAGGAAAGCTTTAGGTGAGGTATCTTGGTATTTCAAGTAATCACAATATGATTCAAGTTTTGCCGGCATCGATATGGATGGTGAAGTGATTAATTTTGATGATGATGATGTTTGTTGTTTAAAGAGGCCTAACAGCTAGGTCATCGGTTCATGTGATGAATTTTCTTCCTCAGTACACAAGAAGTAAACCTCTAGACGTTAGTCCATTCTGATGGCATTCTGCAGACAAGTACAATGTATGTTTGTGAAGCCAAGACATAAACTAATTGCTCGAGTCATGTAGTATATATTGTAACTCCCAAGTTCCAACCTTTCGTCCTTCTGTGATAGTCAGTGCCTCTTCGTATGGCTTGACAGTATCCTCTTTGAAGACTTGGAAAAAATAAGTATTATTTTCAAAATACATTACACGAACCCTCATTATGAGAAGATAATCTTTAGAAGATATTTTCACGTCTTATTTATTTAAATGAGTGGAAAGGATTGCCATGAACACACCTCAAGACATTTTCAAATACAATTGGGTAGCAACTATTTTATTATTAATATTCAATTTATTTCCCGCCTAGACTACAAACCTAATTTTTGTCAACAATTATTTTCGATAATTGAAAACTGAATATCATAATACTTTCTCGTATCAATCCCGTCAACTATTGGTAAGACACCTGGTCGAATATACACTTGCTTAGAAAAATCTGTCTTCACACATCTACTGTATGCTGCATTATTAGCTGGGAGAATATGCTCTCGGTATATGTATGAGTTGCCTCCTGCAACCAAATTTCCCTCCCAGTCAAATTAAGTTCTATATGTTTTAACAGGCCAATTTCCTCCCCGTCACGTTTTATTGAGAAATTTAGACAGTTCTTTCCCCACATCTTTCTGAAACTCAGATTCATTCCGATTAATTCCACTAAACATGTAAGATGATGTGATATGATCACTATATCCATGTCATCTCTTCCGGAGTGTAAGGGGGCAACAACATAGCAGCAAGATTCTGAACGAAATATATATCTCTGAGGCTTAATGGTTGCGTTAACCTTCAATACCATGACTGTAAATTATTCACTTGTCAACTTACTGAGATCCTGAGTAATTCATATCTCAACTTTTAGTTCCTTCTTCCTCGTCCCTTTTTCCCGTTTCGCTGTGACACAAACAAGTACTTTCATTGCAACAGCTTTAGCACGACATCTCCTTTTCTATGTACATTGAAGTATACCTGTAAAGTTAGTGACAGCAAACATATTGCACACTCTTATCGAGATAAAATTGTTAACGACTCCTGCATTCACTTCACTGCTTCATATTAATCACTAATTTGCAGGTTCGCGCGCACACTTCAACAGCGTGACAATATATGCAATAACTTAGTTTATTCAATCACACTGGCACTTGTTTATTTGCTGTATAACTGGGCAAATAATCATAATCGGACCATAAGTCATATATTCTTAAAAAGAAAGGACTTGATAATGGATAGATTTGTAGTGTAGTAATGGTTTACTTACATTTATATGCTTCATTTCTGCACCTCATATCTCTGTAAAATTGGATTTTCGTCAATTCATCGTCTGTTACTGCTGTCTTAGAAACAAAAATCATTTTAGATTAAAAATTTGTTTTATACAGCTGATGGTCGACTTACTCTTCCAAACGACTGTGAAGAGCTCTGGATAGGAGTCTTTACATAACAGCCATGGAAGTGATTCCTCTACAGTTGTTAACATCAACCTTATTTTCTTTTTTAATGTAATGGATGTATGAGAGCGCATTTTCAATCTTCTGGAATTTTCTCATATTCCCAGATTTATTGCATAAATTTATAGTTATTCAGTCATATCATCACTTGCACATGTCCACGAAAATTGAATCTTCTCCGGAAGTCTTGTTTTTTATCATTTATTTTATTACATGTTTCCAGTTTTTCTGGTTTTATCAAAACTTCTCACTGGTTCTTAACAATTGAATATATTTTTGAAATACTCTGCTAATAGTTCACAGTGCTCTTTATTATTGATAGCTACTTCTCCATTTCCCTTTTTTAAACTTTAAGACAACAATCACACTGCAGTAAAAAATGACAGTCGATATACAAGGGTCCATCATACTTGTTGGAGATTTCAGTGTGTATGCCAGACTGAACTTAAACGCTCTAACTTCATTAAAATGCGTTTCAATCTATATTATCTACCAATCGAGCTTCGACGACTTTGGAAGTTTCATATATACAACTGACTCTTGCCCGTAATATCGACGTCGATATCTTATCGTATGTATGTCACTTCTTATATCACAGACCCATTTTACATCGATTTTGTTTCCAGGATGACGTGTGAATGTGTTTAGAATATAAGAACATAGAAGAAAGTATATGACAGCAATAACATTTCCAACTAATTCTGACAACGTAGTTTATTTCGACAATGCCTATCATACGGCACGTATTCTATGTCAAAACTTGTGGCCGTAACCCTCACCCAGCCCCATAACGAGTTTTTGTTGTTGTTGTTGTTTGGATCATCAGTCCACATACCGGTTAGATGTAACTCTTTATGACACTATCCTGTGCTTACTTCCTCATCTCTGCGTAACTATTGTATCCTACATCTACTATAGACACTTCGTCATATTCGCAAATTCATGTTTTGACTCCTCTTACCATTCTTACCCTAATACATTTCTTCCAAATACCAAATTAACAAGTCCTGAGACCTTCAGGACGTGGACCTAGTACTGTAATTTATATCTTCTTTAGATAATATTCACAAAATCATTCTTCTCTTACCAACAAGGTTCAGTATCACTTCATTTGCAATCCAGCCTACTCATCTCGCCTTCAACAATCTTTTGAATACAGTTCAAACAATTAGGGCAGCATGTTTTGTAACGTCTGGTATATGATCGTTAATTTGGTAGATGGAGTTCTAATAGTCGTACAGCATATCTTGAAACCTTAACTACTCGGAGTATGTCACATCGAAGTTATACTCCATCTGTAGATGTAGCCATGCATTAAACTGTCAGGTGACCCCTCAAAACAAAATAAATAGCGGTGCGTCTGTGTGCCATTGTGAGGTACACAGACTACTGCGGTCATTTGAACACGTTGTACGTAAACCAGCACAAACCATGAGACATCTTAACGAGGTTCAAGTCGCAAGGGCCATCACTTTGATGCAGGAAGGATAGACTTTTCGTCGTGTTGCTGTGGATCTCAATGTTTCTTCGACAGTTATTCAACGCTACATTGAGACAGGCCGGTTCACAAGGAGGGTTGGACAGGGTCGTGGACGCATGACAACCCTACAGGATGACTGATCTGACCATCTGTGCGTTGCGGCGTCGTTCGGCAACTGCCAGAGAACTACAACAAGACCTCAGGAGGGTCACTGGAGTCACGGTGTCTGACCAGACAGTAAGGAACAGGTTAAGAGAAGTGTCCTTATAACCCAGACGTCCTGTTCGAGTGCCCCGTTTAACGCAGCAACATCGCGCAGCTCGCCTTCTGTTTGCCCGTACACACGTCAACTGGCAACTTCGCCAATGGAAACCTGCATTGTTCACAGACGAGTCCAGACTTCTCCTGATACAGCGTGATGGACGTAAACGTGTATGGAGACGACGTGGTAAGCAGAACATGCCAAATATTGTCCAGGAAGGGAACCGATTCGGACAAGGTTCTGTAATGGTGTGGGGTGGCATCAGTATTGATGGCCGTACGGATCTTGTCGTCGTCCGTGGTAATCTTACTGCTGCGGGGTACATTGAGCAGATACTGCTACAGCATATGTTGGTTGCTACACACGGCGTTGGCCCTGAATTCGTACTCATACACGACAATGCCAGGGCTCAAGTAGCGCGCATCACCAGAGCTGTCTTGCGAGAACTGGACATTCGAGAAATTGAATGGCCAGCAGTGAGTCCCGACCTTAATCCCATCGAGCATGTGTGGGATAGGCTTGATAGAAGTATTCGTGGGTGTCCTGTTCCACCACAGACTCTCCAAGACCTCGAACAGGCTCTCATTGAAAAATGGGACCTGATACAGCAACGGGGAACTCCGTCGACTTATACGGAGCATGCCTCGTACTTTAGTTCCCAAGCTGTGATAAATGCTCGTGGAGGACTGTTATCAGTTTGTTTTCGGCCCTATTTGGACTTTTCCGTTTGTGTTCTGAAAATGAATGCGAATCCATCGATGTTCTTTTGTATACTTCAAAGGTAAAGAATAAAGGTTTAGTTGGTAATATACCTGAGTGTGAGGTATTGTTTTGTGGAGCATGGCATACGTTCAAAAACATGTTCCCATAATTTTTTGAACTGTGTATTACCACATTTCAAAGGCTTCTATTCTCTTTCTTTGAGTACGAGTTATGGCCTATGTTTCATCTCCATTTAAGTCAACGGTAGATACAAAAGTCTTCAGAAATATGCTGGGCTGAGTGGCTCAGACGGTTGAAGTGCTCGCCTTCTGACCTCAACTTGGCACGTTCGACCCTGGCTCAGTCGGTGGTATTTGAAGGTGCTCAAATACGTCAGCCTCGTGTAGTAGATTTACTGGCACGTATGAGAACTCCTGAGGGACTAACTTCCGGCAACTTAGTGTCCCGAAATCCGTAAAAGTAGTTATCGGGACGTAAAGCTAATAACATTATTATTTTTTTAGAAATATATGTTTGGCGGGAGCAAATTTCTTGTCCTAAACTAGGCCTTTCTTGCTTGGGATTGAATATAATATATGTCACCGTTAACACTTCTTCCATTAGTTTCGTCTTACAAATACTATAAATACATATTTTAATCAAAAAGAGATGGCTTCAGATGTATGTATG
This sequence comes from Anabrus simplex, assembly GCF_040414725.1. NCBI lineage: Eukaryota > Metazoa > Arthropoda > Insecta > Orthoptera > Tettigoniidae > Anabrus > Anabrus simplex. Next base: position 211,973,234 of record NC_090270.1, on the reverse strand, counting down.
TATGTTTGTTTGTTTGTTTGTTTGTTTGTTTGTTTGTTTGTTGGGTATTCAGCCCGAAGGCTGGTTTGATCCTCCACAGCTCCACCAAAGGCTATCATTACAAAATATTAACACTGTCAAATAACATTTAACTACTTTCTTTAAGACTCCACACCTCATCTAATAATTTTTGCATCATCTAACTTTATTCAATTCAATTTCTTTACTTTCGTTGTTATAATTTTCGTTAAACTTCGTAGTAGGAGTTCGTTAGTTTTGTCTTACAAATAATAGAAATACAATTTTTAATCATTCCATGAGAAACGTAAATTTTATTTCCTTTAAAGCCGTTTACGGACATTAGAGACCACAATAAGCAATTGTGAAACATGTTTTACAAGTCTTCTTCGCAGCCCAGTATCATTGCATTATCTCTCTGGCAGCCTGTCTCCTTTCTGCTGTTTACTCGCAGTTTTTCTGCCTTTCTTCACGGAAGCCCTTAAAGTTATTGATCTGATGTCGGTGCTTGGTTCTGTTAATAATGTCTTTACGATTTAGTCCTTTTTCAGATTTTTCCTGACCTTCCTGAACCACTTACTATCGAGTATGCAAATTGTAAATAGTAAATTGTATGACTATCATAAGGAAATACTTTTGTGAAGTAAATATATATTTTTCAACAACAAATTACGTTCTACTACCAGCAGCTAGGGGGAGCCCAGTGGAAAAAGAATTCTTTTTTTTCTTCTAGTTGCTTTACGTCGCACCGACGATGGGACAGGAAATGCCTAGGAATGGGAAGGAAGCGGCCATGGCCTTAATTAAGATGCAGCCCTAGCACTTGCCTGGTGTGAAAATGGGAAACCACGCAAAACCATCTTCAGGGCTGCCGACAGTAGGGTTCGAACCCACTATCTCCCGGATGCGAGCTCACAGCTGCGCGCTCCTAACCGCACGGCTAACTCGCCCGGTAGAAAGAATTCTAAACATGCAAGTCGTTGTTATCAATATGGTGAAGTAGTAGGTAACGTGTTTGGCAGAGAAAGGTCTGAAGGTCACGCAAAACTATTATACAAATGGTTCCTCAAAGGTGTAATTGACCCTTACAGCCACTGAGGTGCCTATGTTCTCATAACTATGTTATCCATTTTGAACAAAACTGAACGATTCTAGCTGTTATTGTGCCTCTAGCTCCAACTGTGAAAACCACTACTTCGTTAGATGTTAACTCATACTTTTCTTCATAGTATAGAATTGTGGGTTCGTAGGTTTTCTTTTTTCTTTGTGAACAGCCGGGCTGAGTGGCGCAGACGGTTGAGGCGCTGGCCTTCTGACCCCAACTTGGCAGGTTCGAACCTGGCTAAGTCCGGTGGTATTTGAAGGTGCTCAGATACGTCAGTCTCGTGTCGGTAGATTTACTGGGACGTCAAAGAACTCCTGCGGGACTAAATTCCGGGACCTCAGCGTCTCTGAAAACCGTAAAAGAGTAGTTAGTAGGACGTAAAGCAAATAACATTAATGATTCTTTGTGAACATTCGTGGATTGAGTTTCAGAAGCCTCAGTTCTGAGGGTAAGGTCAATTATAAAACTATGGATCGAACCCATGGATCATATTGTTACGTGCTCAAGAGACCTTCAACCTTGTCATAGTCCTTTCGGTATTACCAGAAAGGGATGACTAAGGCAGCTGGGAGTACCTTCCAGCCCGCCCGAAGGCATGCCGCGGCCCTTCCTCTGTTGTTCCCTTCGTTTTGTTTCTCCTTCTCTAGCCGAACCCTGAATATTCCAGCATCCCATCACCGAGGTATGAATACAAGGCCCCTGCGAGCGAAGTTGTTGCGTGTCGGAGTATCAAGCGAGTAACTGGACTGTAGACGACGTACAGGACAGTAGACTTTGTATTATTGTCTTATACTGTGTGAGTGTGTACTTCTTTGGGTTGAGGACCACCGTGGGTTAGCGACTGAAGCAGTTATCATGAGTGTGAGGTTAATTGGATCTGTGTTGTTAATGTTCGCTTTTGTGAGTATTGTGCTGCTGTTGAATACTGTTGAGCTGTTGCTGTTTAGTTGTTCACTGCATGTGAATGTGTGAATTTTACTGCACTTTCGATTTGTGAGCGCGAGTGGAAGGATTATAGCCGTCCCGAGTGGGGCGGATCGCCTGCTATGTGAGGAAGAGGGACTTGTAAATAGACAGCAATTAGTACGTGTGGTGAATCATGGTTGAATAGAACTGTATGTGTATGTATGCGTGTGCATTTATAGGATCCCTTGAAATGAATTAGAGTAATGAAACAGACGGTGTTTAATTCGTAACAATATCTACTAGTTTATAGGATCCATTGAGCGTAAAACTATGTACTTCCTCGTATTTAGTGAATTAAAATAACGTGTGTAAATTGAACTTATGTCTGTCCACAGTGTATAAAGGGACTGGAAAGCTGAATTTCCATTGAATGGAGGGAATGGAACTACCGCACTCAATATTACCGTGTACTTATTTTACGTCACACCGTCTCTGAGAGGTCTTACTTCGATGATGGGATAGGATAGGTCTAGGAAAGGGAAGAAGTGACCGTGGCCTTAAAATTAAGGTACAGACCCAACACTTTCCTAATGTGATCATGGGAAAGCACGGAAAACTATTTTCAGCGGGTGGGGTCCGAAACCACTATCTCCCGAATGCAAGCCACAGATACACGCTTCAAACCGCGTAGCCAATTCACTTGGTATAACTGGTCTATGGTCTTCATAAACTGGACTTCACATCGGACTAAATAGAGCCAAAGTTTAATTTAAGATAATACTAGGCAACCTCGTCGTATCGATGTATAGAGAGAATCGTTGGCCTCTACATGAATTGCGCAACGGTGTAAAGCATGGATATTGAAATTAAATGCACAAACAATTCCAAATCATTATTTATTTCCAGATGTTCAACGTCATTAGGAAGGCTTATGAGGGTTGAATTAGTCTGTGAGCGCAGTTGTACTAGTATCACATGTACAGATTCACTGTTAGAGGGTTGATGAATGTGCAATAGAAGGGAAAGGAAAATCATAGTTACTGCGTCCAGTAATATGCTAACTGTTATAAAGCTTTAAAGATCTGCTGCATTTCACTACTACAGCTATTTAGTCGGTTTGACGTTTCGACAGATCGTTAGACTTTTCAATTTTGAGAAGCAAGACTGAATAAATCTGCAAAAGATATATATGAACATGAAGTTGTGTTTAAATATTTGCAACATGCAATATGAAATAAATTTGTTAAAAATGAAGCCATGTTTTCCAGTGTTGACTTAGTTAAATGTAGCAAAGGCTTTTCAGTCTGTCAAACACATAGCAAATACAATGTAAATTAAAACACTAAAAGCATATCTGTAAAACACACACTAACATACAAAGAATGACATGTTTCGTTCTACAAGAACATCCTCAGATTCTATCAAATCACCTAAATTAAGCTTATATATGTACAGTATTGTTTACGTAGCGTAAACGTGTCAATGATAGAGAGATGAGTGATAACAGGACATCCTGAAATAGTGTTTGGTGACAACAGACTTAACATCGGCAGTCTAGATAAATACGTAAGTTTTTCACTATATTATAATTGTATATAATTTATTTTTTGTCATTACGGTTTCATGTTATCACTCATCTCTCTATCATTGACAAGTTTACGCTACGTAAACAATACTGTACATATATAAGCTTAATTTAGGTGATTTGATAGAATCTGAGGATGTTCTTGTAGAACGAAACATGTCATTCTTTGTATGTTAGTGTGTGTTTTACAGATATGCTTTTAGTGTTTTAATTTACATTGTATTTGCTATGTGTTTGACAGACTGAAAAGCCTTTGCTACATTTATACATATGAAATAAATTACATGAAATACATAAAAAGAAAATGATTTGGTGATATGTTGGAACTTGAATTTTAAACTTTGTCTTGAATTGCATCTAAGTTCAAATTTCTACAGGATACAAATAAAGAACTTCGTAGGCTCACACATGCACTTATCACTTTTAATTACATAACCCATTTCACACACCGTTTCTTAAGAGATGAGATGCCTTGCGGCGAAGATAAGACTATCTCACAGCAAGTTCATAAAGCTTACTTCGTGAATTAATTTCACAAAGTAACTTTTTTGATTGTTTTCTTTAAGCAAGAACGCCCTCTCCTGCCAACTTCTTTTACTCTCGTGAGAGCGAGTTGAACCACACAAACATCTGACTGAAAGTTAGATTAAAAACAGCCTTCGTGTTAGTACATTCACAAAGGAACATATTGCACTAAGTTTTAGGTTCAAGGAGGCATTCTGGGAATTTGATATAGGAAATAAATTTTACAGTGAAACCATTAAACAACTTTACAAAATCTCTAATGTAAATATCTTGGATTATTTGACGGACCGTACTTAACCTTTGTGTATAAAGCAATTCACAGTGATGTGGATTCTCTAGTTTTCCTGTATTTTGATTCTATTTATGGCGGTCAACCGAATGGCTCTCTAAACTCATATACAATGAACATGACACCTTCCCCTCATACAAGGAGGAGCGCTATCACTCATGAGAATAACATCCTGGTATAGAGGTACTGACCACTAAAAAATACACACACAGAGTTCATTTATGAAATTCTTGCTAAATGTACACAAATCATAGAGACGTGAGGTTTTCATGTCCAAAATAAAATACCAGTTTAACAAACCATTAAAACTAAAATTATTTTTAAAATATTTTTTAATTTAGTGAAAATGTTTGAGTACGAATAAGCTATGGAAAAACTGTGTATTAATGTACTTAGCTCGAGCGACACGCCTTAAAACTTGTATGATAGCCTATTAAAATGCATTCTATTAAAAGCGGAAGTCTGAATACATTATAAAACAAGTCTATAGAATTTTGACCCCGTTGATACCGTGATTATACCCAATATAGGGTCTGAAACAATTTCTATCAAAAATATAATGTTCTAAGGAAACTATTATTCAAGCTCGGAGGCAACAAATACTTTGTTCATAAAGAATTTTACATCATAACTGAAAAGGTAAAACTTTAAAGAATGCCTTGAACACATAAATTTAATTTGTACTACTAGAAGGAAGAATGAGAGATGTAGAAGGATATCATAAAGGGAAATATGTACCTGGTATTTAATAAACTGAGAATGTCAAAATTATTACTGACAAATTAACTCATTCATTGTCACATCCAGTACTAAAACCTACCAGTTTATATGTTTCTGGAATTAATACACTAACTAAGACCTTGAAATTAATTTTGAGGTAAAATTTAAGCAGCCTCCTAAAAGTAAAGCACCAGGCTTTAAATGAATTAAGTTATAAGGAACAAACAGCAAGTATTTTTGTCTTTGTAGACACGCATTTATACAACCAGTATCAATTTGATAGACTATTCTTTCTTTTGTAGTGCTACCTACAGCGAAGAAGTAGGTGGTTCAACTGGTGACATAAATTGGAGGCGTTAAGATAAGTAATAGTACACGGTAACTGTGTAACCGTAACATAATTCTTACTCTTGTGATTAAGTATCTTATAAATTATAGGCATCATAAAGGACACGAGTACTCATTGCCCTAGTCTCATCCCCTTGTATCAGCCAAAATAAAGGAGGTTACAGAATGGTTATGATCAGTGAGTTCATGAAGACGTTCTCCGAGACTAAGAATTTAAAAGAAAGACTTAAATAACTTTTGATATTGTGAAGAGTGTATTAGTTTGTTGGCTACGTACATAAAAACAGTTCGTTCCTTGTAAATAAAGGTGACAGATTTTTAATTTTTTAACACAGCCCGCTACAGTTCATTTATGAAGTTTTTGCTAAATGTAGACGAATCATAGCGACGTGACATTTCATATTAAAAACATCTACATTTACTGAATTTGGATTTGAATCACAACCGAATTATTTTAAATCAGCTATTACGTTTCTTCTTTAACCCTTAATCGGGCGCGTAGCGGTCTAAACGACCGACCTCTAAAAGTTTTCGTCAGGGAATCCGTCTGAAGGTCAGCTATGTCCCCCCTCCTCCAGACTATCTCCCCCAAGGGATCATCTAGCCACCTGATAGGGTAGCCCCTCGTCAGATACCCTGTAGACAGAAAGGTAGATGTTTGAGTCAGTCTGCGGTCTTTTACACCGATGCGCCCGTTAGTGTAACTTGTGTCTCGGTCATTGTGACCAGTGCGCGCCCGGCTATGTTTTACTAGATTCGTTTAGTTTCGTGTGCATATACATCTCAATATGGATCCTGTTGAAGAGGAAAGGATCCGATTATTGATAGAGTGTGTTGAAAAGGAAGAAAGTGAAATAATAACTGCATTTGTGAAAGACAGAGACCAAGCAGTAGGATGCCTATTGGAAGAAGTTGATGAGGCAGCAGAAGATACTTCCAGACAGCAGCTACAAAGTGATGATGAAGGTGAAACTGACAATCTTCAGGTTACTGACCATGATACAAATAGTGAGCTATCTGGTGATGATAGATGCGGTGCTGGTGTTTCTGAAGTGAATTCGACAGGCAAGGACGGTAAGACATAACGGCATGCGCACCCAACATTCGCAAGGACTGGTCGTGGACCAGGTCATAATATTGTAACATGCCTTATAGGGCCTAACGTTTTAGCCAGGAATGTTAAAACTCCAATTGGAACCTGGGAGCTATTTTTTCCAGACGATATTGTCCAAAAGATTGTCGACTATACCAATATTTGTTTAAAACAATGGCAATAATTCTTCAGTGTGTTCACATAAAGAAAATAGTGCAAAACTGAACTTGAATATGAACTCAAATATACGTAAAATATTGTATAATTCTCTCATATACATGTTTTTCACAAAGGTGGTAGTTATGCTGTAAGATTAGAAGTTCTTATCATTTGAAATACAAATATTTCTGAAAAAACGGTGTTTTACTTTATGATTACTTATGCCAGAAATATTACAGTGACAATGGATGAAGGGGAGGATAAATATATATCTAGTTCAAACAGCTTCCATTTTACAAACCAGAAAAAATAAATAGAACGGAAAGTTGTTTTTCAAAGCTTTCAAAATTTATTTGTAAATCAACTCAGTTTTTAACAAGTTTTTATTTTTCTAATGCGATCATTGAGTACGTAAAATATTTTAAATATTATCTAAATAATAGTAAACTTACTTGCAACAGTATTAAACTTCAACATTTTTATTAGATTCCAAGGCCGTACAATAAATTATGAAAATAATCGCTGCGGTCTAAAAGACCGCGCGCGCCCGAGAGTGTTCGTCGGAAGAGCGCGCCCGATTGAGGGTTAAGAATACATCCTAAAATATAAGTTAACGATGTTGTAGAGCAATTGGAATTACATTGACTGAGATTACAATATATTTGTCCTCATATTCTGTGCGTACACAGGAGTTGATGGGGATATGGATATAAAGATTAAGACACCATAATTTACTAACCTCACTAAAGGTTATCAAGCGTCATATCAAGTTCCATTCTGTAACTTTCTAATAATTCTGTATTTAGAAAGAACCAATTTAATCATAAGTTTCTGCTATTTCGTAAACACGTCAGGACATTATAAAAAACAAACGATGATGGCCTATAACTCAACATTCAGTCAGATATTCAAATATTACCCTGTTTATTTGTATAGCAACGATAAATATCTTATACACTACAGGTAGTTGTACAGTATATCAGTAATTAAATATATTAATCATATATCATTCAAAGTTACAATAATGTGATGAGCATTATCGGTCTTTGATTAAGCGAATAATGCTTCAGGAAGAAAGGACAAATATTTATAAAAGTTAAATTAATACAGATCTTTTAAACTCTCGTTTAGAACATTTTTCGTTATATGTATACGATCGTCTAGGTATTCTAATTTGTTCGAAGCGAATTAACATAAAAGTAATTTAATGCAGAGAAACTTTGTTAGTGCTATCTCACTTTGGTTTTGAAAAAACTTCCACAGGATTTGGAGGTTTCAGTGATGAGTACATGAAGACATAAAGTTAGTCACTTTGTAAAATTACTTATTGGTACCTATTTAGAATGTTTGTTTTCAAAAATATATGTGAAATCAATTAAATATCTTAAGGAAAACAAGAATTGTTTTTACAGTAAATATGCAAATGGAACCTAGCACTGTTATGTTATGTTGGTAAGTACAAACCGTTTACAAAAATACATACATAAATCTTCATTATAGACTGATGTGCTTGTCAGCAATCAGTTTGCAAAACTATGTGAATTAACTATCTACCTCCACAATGAACTATCTGAAACTATCTCTGTTCCCTCATTTAGTTCTACACCATCGTTGTCTTGGTTCAGGTTTTCTTACTGTCTGTGTTCGAGTTCCGTTATTCTCCTAGGTAACTGTCCTCATCCATTCACCTCACATAACGCTACCGCCTAAGCCGGTTTATGCGCAATGTTTTATCCATCGAATTCATTCCCTTTATGGAGGTCGGAAATGTATGTAGAGGTGGTCTCTCTGGAATCTATTGTTAAGCCAGTCGCAGCCATTCATTCAAGATGGAATTTTTCTGAAATAAATCGATTGTTGCCTCGGCATCGACTTTCTTAGGCTGCATTTCATGTGTCCTAAACTTTACAGAATGATCAGTGATGTATCCATGATAGTAGTATAGCTTAAATGGCACGATACATGGCCGTCGATTGTTGTCAACATTAGAGAGCCTATGCACCCCTTCGTAGAAGTAGAATTCGTTCTCTTTTAGGGTAATGTCAATTGCTCATCTGAAAGTGTGATTACACGTATGGGTGCACCATGATCACAGAATCCCAGAATATGAACAAGTGTTTAAAACTCCCGTGGCAGCAATGGCAGAGGTTGTTTCCTTAATTTTAACTTCGATTCAAGTGTTGGTTAGAACACAGCAAAGTAATTCATAGGTCTCCCTGGAATGTATAAAAAATTAGGATCCAGATATTTTCAGTGAACCTGGAATAATTTCCACACGTTTCTACTTTATTCTAACGATTTGTTAATGAAACCCTTGCCAAGTACTGTACTTACGTTATTAATGATCTCTATTATTCAAAATAACTAATTTACGAAAACAGCAAAACCACCTTTTCCAGAGAGTCATCGATTTTTTGGACTACTGTTCAAGATTCAAGACTAAGTTGATCATATAGGCTACTCTTACAGAATAATACCAGAGTTGTATTTAAACATCACTAAGTCCGGTAAACATTACTAACATTATACTTGGCGGCCTTAGAATTTATATGAATGGGTTTCAGTTAAAATAATGACTTGGGATTTCCAATCGATCAACAAAATTATTTGAGCAAGTGATAAAATTTAACAACAGTAAAATCGATCATTGGATATAATTAAACAAAAATATAACAAAGGTGATTATCTAAATACCTGAAGCTAGGATGACAAATATGAATGAGTGTTAAAGAAATATACAACACAAGAACAACTTGTGTTTGGAGTTTAAAGGTAAACTTTTGATGCACGTAACCCGAGCTTTCTCTTAAGTATAATTAGATATCATCTGACATATGCTGTTTCCTTATATGCGCATAATAATTAATGTACTTCACTGGATATTGTTTTGTTTTTCATTGACTTTCAAAACATATGAATTGTGATCACTAGAAATAAATATGTTTAGATACTAGTTTTAGACATTCAAAATCAAAAAGTTTGTGGTTTCTTGTAACCGACAAATAATTTTAGTAGTATGTATGTCAGTTCTCATTAACTTTGCCCTCTCTGAAGAGTGTATATTATATCAAAACGAATGTCATTGTTAAGTGTCGTTCATGAATTTTTACAATATCAGCGTTACTAGGTTTCGCTACAGGCAGTCGTGGACGTGAAGAATTAGAATGATTCGGAGCTCCGAGCTGATGGCATCTATACTGGACAGATGCTATGCTACTCTTTGGATGACAACGAGTACATCACCGGGGAGAAATTCAACCTGCCATCTAAAATGACACGGAATACCAAGGGTTTTGACCATCATTCCCTACCATTGATCCATGAACGTGCTATAGAAACATTCGACAAAGTTAATTCAGTCACCAGAAAAGGAATTTGAACCGATGTATGTGACTCGGCCTTATTCTCTAGATTAAAGCTATCTCCACGGTGAGTACCGAAGTAACGAGCCTTTGGTCTAAAGCATACTTGTAAAAGACATGCAACTGCAATACGAATTTTTCTCCCTGCATTCCAAATAGTTATTGCAATATCTCTAGCAACCCTGGTGCTAAATCAAATTAAATTACGGTTGATTCTATTATACAAAAGGAAGGATTGTAAACTTATTTTCAGAAATTTGAGCTCAATAACGATGTTATTGAAAACCATCTCCATGAACGTCACAAACAAATCTCAGTGAATTGGTCTTCAAAATTTGAATTTTAAATAAAATGTACTGAATGGATAAGTTAACACTGATTTGTAATAATGAATGGACAGCTGTAAAAGCCGCGAGAAGAATCTACAAAGCATATGCAACAAAAATAACGTTTCAAGGGATGAATACAACATATCAGTTAAATTTCAACACTTTTAGTGTGACAGAGAAAATAAAACTGTGAATGAAATATATAAAAAACGTTCCGCTACATTTCACAAAATCATTAATCATTTAAAGCAAGCAATAATGACATTTAACGAACACCACACATAAATGATCTATATGCAAGATATTGTATGACAATTGAATATATTGATTTTCAAACATATATAGATATCGATGCAACTTTAAATGGTTGTTGCTCTTCAGAAATATGACACCGATACTTAGTTCACTTGAAGGGTATTTTAACGAGGACGGTTCCATCACTTTTATTCTCTGTTTGAGATTCTCCTTCCTTTCTTCAAGTGAGACAATCCTCGAAGAATGCTCACCTTTCAGACCCAGTAAATTCGTACACTTTCCAAAATCTTGTGAGAGATTTTAGCACTAAATTCGATGGACGAATAGTCAGTCAACAGATGGGAAATTCACTTATGTATATAAATGTTACACTAAGACAACATCACGTAAATTGGACGCAGATGAACCATTTTTCGCATAGCATTTAAACCTACGCAAAGGATCAATTATATGTCGCTGCTACGCATTTGGCTCAAGTGTAACTCTTCTTTTAATTTAAAAATACTGGGAATCAAATGTAATATATTATAATATCGTTGTGTTTGTATCTTTATTCTTTGTGTTAATAATGTAATTTTGCGTGGCTATTGCTTGGTGGAGAAAATTGTGTATTATTGTGGTGGAGGATAGTGTTGTGTGTCGTGCGTGGATTGTAGGGACGTTGGGACAGTACAAATACGCAGTCACCGAGCCAAGGAAATTAATCATTTAAGGTTAAATCTTCTACCCGGTTGGACCATTCAGCCAAGTAGCCTTACATTCTTTGTGTTGAAGATAGAAAACAATAACTTGATTTATAAGATTAAAAGCACTGTAGCAGGAGAAATTAACTTTCCATTTTCAAAACATTGAATGTTCTGAATCATATCAAATCAGACGTAGGTATCGGATGTTTAGGTACTACCTTGGAAACTTGAGCAAATGAGCCAAATTCCAGTGCCAACAAAGTGTACCTCTCCATGTGACTTAAAAGAAAATATTCTATTGGTATTCAAGTGAGAAAGTGTGAAAAATGAAGAGAGTAAATTAAAATGAAAATAATGTTGGGAGTAATTTAAAGTATCGTGCATATATTTCACGTATAATATTGCCACGAAATTTTTTCCAATCATGGAGAACGTTCCGTAAAATTCCGTAAAGGAAAATTTCCAAAATATTAGTTTACATAAATCCACTGTAATCAAGAACATATTATTTGTCACTGGACTTCTGTTGCTATTGGTTTTCAGATTCTTTCAAATCGCAAGTGGATTTAATTATTTCGTAAGCTAAATAAAGGATGTTATTTTTTCGTGAATACTAACCCCCAGAAAATTATGTAAAAATTCAGAGTTTCAATTCTGAAACAGGGCGTAGAATGTTCGGCATATGTATGATTTTAAAACAGTCCTTCTAAATTAAATATACTGGAAACTTTGACGAAGAATATTTTATTGTCATGTAAAAACGAAATTAAAAAGTATTGGTGTAATATATGAATGATGGTAGATACGAGTGTTTAGGTTTCATAAAACAGAATCGCGCAGTGGAATGGACCGTGTTTAACATTAATTAAATGTAAGAAAAATATTCGAAATTTTGGTTTTAGTCTGGATACAGGGTAAGGAAAAGAAAACTACGAATGAGGAACATCAGAACTGGATCATGTTTAACTGCAATTCACACTGAACATTTCTGAAAAAGAAAATGAAAAGGAGCACGTACTTTCTCAAGTAAATCAGGTATATTCATTATGTTTGGTGTCTGAACGACTGTTTCTCGGATTTAATCTATTTAAAATGTCAAATCGGTTGTTACTGAGTAATATTAAACAGTGTCTTTGCCTGGTTTTTATATCCGATTATTAATTATACAGTGTGGAAAGAGGAATGGATGCGAAAAAATGGGAAGTGAGAGATAATTTTTAAGAAACATAATGTAGAAGGATTTAAGCGAAGACATATTTTCACATTAACTATAAATGTGAGGTATGATTGAAATACACACACACTGAGCATGTATGACAAGAAATCTTTGAGCCATCGTACAACTCGGAAGGTAATTGTATCATCTTCTGTTCAGGTAAAAATCTTAATATTTCATTGGTAACTGGGTACAAACTGTTATGACATTAATTCGCGTAACTTTATGATAGGGGGATGTAACCTATAACACTGGCCTCTTCCTAATACTTACGAAAAAGTGAATGAAAAATATTTGTTATGATCTCAAATTACGAAATTTCTGAGCAAATTTGTTTAGTATCAATTCCCTCAGGATTTATAATGAACCCACAAAAATGTTCTTTAACATCTGTAGTTCTATACATATGTATCACGATGTTCAATTCCATTGCAAATAATTTGTTTCTTTATCTCACGGTTACATCGCCTTGTGGAGAAATCAGATCTAGGCGTAATGGAAGGTGGTGATGATTGTCGGAGGCTCGTGCAGGGAGGGGGATGTCGCCCACGTCACTCTGCGGTGCTGCTGACCCTGCAGTTCCCCGCCAGAGGTCGTGAGCAGCAGTCTCTGTCAGAGGCGGCTGCTCTGGACGCCAGGGGTGGACGCGACGCTGCCTGGATGGCGACGGTACAGCGATTGCTTGTAGCGCTGTGGGCTGAACGAGTTGAGCGTGCTTCTGTTAGCCAGGCTTCGAGTTGCGACGTGCAGACTACTGTGGGGCTTGCCGAAGCAACGGCACTGCAGGAATGCCCGTTTGAATTCGAGGCGGAACTTCCCTGAAACAAGCCGGGAAGAGAGACTCGTACAGACCGGATGAAGGGAGCGGTGCGAGTCACCGAGGGCAAGTTATTAAGAGATTGTTAAAAAATGTTAAGAAAAAACAGATTAGTGATAAAGTGACCACTTCGGTACACTTATGACAGATAGGATTACTTTGAACACAATATAAGTTTAGCAATTTGTCGGAAAGGGATTTTTCTTAAAACTAAAGGAGTTACATTGACTTATTAAATATATTAGATTAACAAGAGTGTTAGCAATTTGGACAGAGCAACATGCATGCAAAGCAGGTAACAGCCGATTGTATGTTCCAGTTCAGACGGGGTAAAAAAAAACAGAAAAGAACAAAAAATCAAAACCATTTTTGAAATAAGGTTATGGACTTCCGGAAAATTTCAGAAAGCCAGATACCAATATGTCCGAAACTGTGAAAATATAACCGTTTTACAAAGTTTAGTACCAGAAGTATTTATAAATAGTTGAAAATACAGTGCTAATTCATCCACTAATTAGCTGAAAGGAGCCTACACATGATTCCAAAATTGAAAGTTATGTATCTCATTGTACTTTGAAACATTGGAGTCCACGATGAACCACATTTCAACCCATTTAGAACAGGGATAATGTATATATTGTGAAGAGTATGAAAAACTCCATAAAATATCATAGGGACATCCTACAAAAAGAAGAGGTTTGGTTACGAGATACAAGTCATGTAGCCTTAAACCTACATTTGCCATTTGATGAGTTCAACCCCCTTCAGCGACAGCCCTGAGGTTTTCTCCATTGTTACCATTACCACAAGTGAGTTCAGAAAGAGTAAACACAGAATATTTTTCAGTGTTTCTGGTCAAAATAACCCCGGGATGTCAAAGTATCCCTAGTTTACGGTAGTCATGCGAATATCAAACTTTAATTGTAATTTCCATTTCAGTTTGTGCTTAGTAATAACCTGTTGTATTATAATTAGGATACGTCTGAACGTAGTTTAAAATAATTGTAGCGTATTATAGTAGGTATCTTATTATAAATTAGTGTATTTATTCTATTACTGTGAAATAAAGTATTTGTGTAGTATAGTATCTGTAGTATCTATAGTATCTGTGGTATCTGTATTAACTCCCTTACTAGACTTCTGTTGCAGTAATTAGGGTAGACATAACTGCAGTTAAGAATTGTGTAGGCCTAATTATTGTGTATTACTTTCGGTTTTCAGTAATTAACAGCAATTTTCATTCTGTTAGGGTGTTGTAGAAAAAAAATTCGTACAAGTAAGTAGTATTGTAGTGTAGTAGCAGCTTATATGAATTACCTTCTTGTTGTGTGATCTTTGTGAACTATCCTAGACAATATTCCTTTCCTTTCATTTTTATTTTGCACAGATTATGTTATGTTACTTTTCTTTTTCTCCCCACTATTTCGTAAATCATGGCTAAGGAGTGAAACTGTAGGAACTGTGGGTGTGACCAGGCATTAAGGAGTATGAGGGAGGAGTTGGAGTTTGAGAGAGATAATTAGGATTCTCTCAGAGGACCGGAAGGAAAGTAGGCCTCCCTCAAATAATGTACAGGATACAATAGGTATAAAGGAGGGATGGGAAGGAAATGGGGGAATTGTAGAAGACAGGTGGTCTAATGTTTTAAAGGGAAGGAGATTGCAGGCTAAGGGCTCTGTTCAGTATCAGAATTTAGGACAGGTGTCTGTGAGAAATCGGTACGCGTCACTGCAGGTAGAACAACCGAGGGAAGATGAGGAACAGGGAACTGTTGCTGAGATGTGTGGAAGTAGGAGGAAGGGGAAAGGTAGGAAAGGGAAATGTAGTGTAGTGGAAAGGAAAAGACAGGAGGAACAGGGTCATGGAAGGGAGAAAAGGGAGGAGGAAATAGCTTCTGCAGCAGTGAGAAAAGATAGGGCTGAACAGGAGGGGAGGGGATCAAATGAGTTGGGTAGGGTTGAGGCTCTGGCCATGGGGATTACATCGTTAGAAACGTGGGGAAAGTGTGTGGAGGAAAGGGAACCAGGGTAGAGTGTTATCCAGTAATTAGGCAGAGGCAGATGTTGAGGAAAGTAGAAGAGAAGGAAGAGGGAAAGGAGAAGGTGGTAGTGTTTCACGTTGGTACTAACAACGTAAGGCAAGCAGGTGTAAGTACCAACATAGTTGGGGATGTGTGGGATCTGGTAAATGCAGCACGGGTGAATTTTAAGGAAGCGGAGATTGTTATCAGTGGAATACTGTGTAGGAGGGATACTGACTGGAAGGTGATTGGGGATTTAAATGAGACTATGTAGTGGGTATGTGGGAAACTGGGAGTGAGATTTCTAGATCCTAATGGGTGGGTAGGAGACAGGGATCTGCGCTCAGATAGCCTTCACTTAAACAGCAGTGGTACATATAAATTACGCAATTTGTTTAGAAGGGTTATAGGCAGGTACATCAGGGAAACGGGGTGGCCTGGGGAGCGATGTTAAGGGAACAGGGAACTGAAAATCAAGTAGAGATGACATAAAAATGTTAGTGCTCAAATGTAGATGTATTGTAAACAAAGGAATCGAATTAAGTTAACAGATATATACTTACCAGATATTGTAACAGGAGTTGAATCATGGCTGAGAAATTATATAATGGTTGCAGAAATATTCTGAAGGAACTGGAGTGTGTATCGTAGAGATAGGATAGGAATGGTAGGAGGGGAGTATTCATTCTGGTGAAAGAAGAATTTGTAAGCTACGAAAAAGTTAAGGATGAAAAACATGAAATTCTGGGAGTAAGGCTTATCTCTAAAGATAATAGGTACCTTGATGTCTTTGGAGTGTACAGTCCGGGAAAGGGTAGCGCTGACACGGATTCAGAATGATTTGATAAGATAATCAGCTATGTTGGAAATGATATGGGAAGGAATGTGATAGTAGCAGGTGATCTCAATTTACAAAATGTCAATTGGGAAGGTAATGCGAACGACAGGAAGCATGAACAACAAATGGCAAATAAATATGGGAAGGGCAGCTGATTCAGAAAGTGATGGAACCAACTAGAGGGAAGAATATTTTGGATGTGGTGTTGGTAAAAACAGATGAGCTATATACAGAAACCGAAGTAATAGATGGTATTAGTGATCACGAAGCTGTTTTTGTCGTAGTTAAAAATAAATGTGAAAGAAAGGAAGATATTAAAATTAGGACTATTAGGTAGTACCATGTAGCTGATAAAACAGGCATGAGGGAGTTTAAAAAAAGTAACTATGATCGCTGGAAAATTGTAAATAAAAATGTAAACAGACTCTGGGATGGGTTTAAAGCAATTGTTGAGGAATGTGAAAATAGGTTTGTACCTTTAAAGGAGGTAAGGAATGGTAAAGAGAACAGAGAAGTAAAGAGACTAAGAAGGAGGTGCAGGTTGGAAAGAAATGGCTATGAAAGTAAAGGAAAATTGAAGGGACTTACTAGGAAATTGAATCTAGGAAAGAAGTCAGCTAAGGATAACATGATGGCAAGCATAATTGGTTGTCATACAAATTTTAGTGATAAATGGAAGGATATGTATAGGTACTTCCAGGAAGAAACAGGTTCAAAGAAGGACATTCCAGGAACTATTAATGAACAAGGGGAGTGTGTATGCGAGTATCTTCAAAAGGCAGAAATATTCAGTCAGCAGTATGTAAAGATTGTTGGTTACAAGGATAATGTCCAGATAGGGGAGGTTAGTAATACTAAAGAAGTATTAAAATTTACTTATGATAACAATGACATTTACAGTGAGATACAAAAGTTGAAAACTAGAAGCTAGAAGCTGGAATTGATAAGATTTCTGGGGATATACTAAAGGCAGTGGGTTGGGATATAGTACCATATCTGAAATACTTGTTTGATTATTGTTTGGTCGAAGGAGCTATGCTGAATGAATGGAAAGTTCCTATAGTAGCCACTGTGTATAAAGGAAAGGGTGATAGACATAAAACTGAAAATTACAGGCCAGTCAGTTTGACATGCATTGCATGTAAGCTTTGGGAAAGCATTCTTTCTGATTATATTAGACATGTTTACGAAATTAATAACTGGTTTGGTAGAAAGCAGTTTGGGTTTAGAGAAGGTTATTCCACTGAAACTCAGCTTGTAGGATTTCAGCAAGATATAGCAGATATCCTGGATTCAGGAGGCCAAATGAACTGTATTGCGATTGACCTATATAAGGCATTTGATAGGGTAGAGCATGGAAGACTACTGGCAAAAATGAGTGCTATTGGACTAGAAAACAGAGTGACTGAATGGAAGGCTATATTTCTAGAAAACAGAACTCAGAGAATTAGACTAGGCGGAGCTTTATATGACCCTGTAATAATGAAGAGGGAAATTCCCCAAGGCAGTATTATTGGACCTTTATGTCTTCTTATATATATCAATGATATGTGTAAAGAAGTGGAATCAGAGATAAGGCTGTTTACAGATGATGCTATTCTGTACAGAATAATAAATGTTACAAGATTGTGAGCGGCTGCAGGGTGACCTCGATAGTGTTGTGAGATGGACGGTGGGCAATGGTATGATGATAAACGGGGTTAAAAGTCAGGTTGTGAGTTTCACAAATAGGAAAAGTCCTCTCAGTTTTAATTACTGCGTTGATGGGGTGAAAGTTCCTTTAGGAGATCATTGTAAGTACCTAGTTGTTAATATAAGAACAGACCTTCATTGGGGTAATCACATAAATATGATTGTAAATAAAGGGTACAGATCCCTCCTCATGGTTATGAGGGTATTTAGGGGTTGTAGTAAGGATATAAAGAAGAGGGTGTATAAGTCTCTGGTAAGACCCCAACTAGAGTATGGTTCCAGTGTATGGGGCCGTCAGCAGGATAACTTGATTCAAGAACTGTAAAAAATCCAAAGAAAAGCTGCTCGATTTGTTCTGGGTGATTTCCGACAAAAGAGTAGCGTTACAAAACTGTTGCAAAGTTTGGGCTGGGAAGACTTGGGAGAAAAGAGACGAGCTACTCGATTAAGTGGTATGATCGGAGCTGTCAGTGGAGAGATGGCGTGGGAGGACATCAGTAGACGAATAAGTTTGAGTGGTGTCTTTAAAAGTAGGATAGATCACAATATGAAGATAAAGGTAGAATTCAAGAGGTCAAACTGGGGCAAATATTCGTTTATAGGAAGGGGAGTTAGGGATTGGAATAACTTACCAAGGGAGATGATCAAAAAATTTCCAGTGTCATTGAAATCATTTAAGAAAAGGCTAGGAAAACAACAAATAGGGAATCTGCCACCTGGGCGACTGCCCTAAATGCAGATCAGTAGTGATTTATTTATTTATTTATTTATTTATTTATTTATTGATTGATTGATTGATTGATTGATTGATTGATTGATTGATTGATTGATTGATTGATTGATTGATTGATTGATTGATTGATTGATTGATTGATTGATTGATTGATTGATTGATTGATCACGCTGTAAATTACATAATACCACACCACTGCTAGCCCTTTCCCATTGCAGAGTCATCGATGTCAGCTGTAGAATGCAATACCATAACCTTTAATTTCCTCAAAACAAGAAAGGTGTACTATCTTACTTCCATGTTTTCTTACCGAGTTCTTTTAAGTCACTCTAGACTACTTTCCTAAGGGGTCTTCACTCTCCTGTCCGAAGTCCTGATTATCCGGCAGTAGTTGACATCATCTCGTCATATATCGGTGTCTAGTACCCCCCAGCATTTTCATGGAAAAATTCCTTAATATTTTCATTTTATGTTCGACGTCAAGATGAAGATGCGAAATTTCTTTGAAGCGATATTCTGTAAAGGTAAATGATAAAAATGATTGTTTACTTTCGTACTAATATAAGCAAGTAAATAATTTAAAATTTATTCCATTTTTAATACAATTTGCTTTACGTCACACCGACACAGATCTCCCGAATGAATGCTGATTGTTACGTGAACCAAACCACGCAGCTACTTGGTCGGTCATTCAAGAAAATAAAATAAAATAAAATAAAATAAAATAAAATAAAATAAAATAAAATAAAATAAAATGAAATAAAATAAAATAAAATAAAATAAAATAAAATAAAATAAAATAAAATAAAATAAAGAAGGCTAGCAACAAAACAAGTTAAATATGGTTTTCAACACAGTTACTTGAGTCAATAACATGTTCATTAAAAAAAAAAACCGAGGCACTCTTAAATACGATGGGGCAAGCTCATTACGGAATAACCGAGCATTTCTTGAGGCAAATGGCCTGCACCTGGATGGCAGCATCTTAGTCCTAAGTCTTTAATAGTAGATGTTGACTGTTGAAAATTGCTCTTTTTAGAAAGGTCTACGCATGCTGTGTTCAGTTCATGTCCGGGGAAGGCGCTGGCCAGTCCATTTTGAGAATACCGGTCTTTTCAGGTATCCAATCACAGCTGCCGCACGATGTGGGAGAGTGTTATCGTCCTGTATATTAAGCCCATCTCCTACAGTCTCTGCAAAACCACTTACTATAGGTCGGTGAATGTTGTTTCGTATACTGCGGCCGTCATATTTCCTTGAATGTGAACCAGAGGTGTACTGCAGCCGAACATGATATCTGCCCAGAATCTCCAAGGTGTTGGTGACATTCTACTGAGAATAATTCTTTGTGAAGTTCTCCTCCTGACCCCTATATACGCGGAGAGTTGTCATCAGGCTGAAAACCAATTCGCGCTTTATCACTGAACAACATTCTGGACCACTGATCTCGTGTCCAAATCTGATATGTTCTAGCCCATCGAACGCGAGCCACGATGTGATTTCGTCGAAGTGGGAGTGTCCCGAGGGGTCTTCTTAAATACATTCCGGCATCATGGAGTGTATTGCACAGCCTGTGTACTTACAGTGACTCCTGTGGAGTCCCGAATCTCATGGCGCAGAGAGTTAAGTATCCATGTAGAGTATCTATGTGTAGATATGCGTATATACTGGTCTTGAGCTGCTGTGGTTTTGCGTGGACGGGTCAAGTGATGTCGAACCACTACTGAATGGATGTCCTGGGGCATTTTTCACAACCTCAGACAACACTTTGATTCACTTGAACATTGTTCGCAACGCCAACTTCCCCCTTGTTCTCTTACATTGGTGCGATCTGCCATAGCTAGCGCCAGCGTATGACGAGGCGTTTAAGTGCATAATGCATAGAAGCGAGACACTTTGGAAAAATTGCTTGGGTGTAAATTTACCGAACTATTTGCTTCTTTTTTACATTTTAGTTGCAGGCAATGGAAATGAACAAATGCACAATACCTCAGAGAAATTGACAATATGGCGGACTTTGAGGTGACGCTGTGAGTGTGCTCTGTGTTTATCCCACGCTAACTGCATTTATAACAGTACAAATAGTCCGTAAATTGTGTTAAAATCGGTGTTAAGTATCTAGTAAATAGAGTGCGCTGGGAGATGCCTTAAGTCAAATGTACACACGAATGACTGGACACATTTGAAGCGGCTATGAAAAGATTCGAGGCACGCCTAGAACTTGTTGATGGCTCCCTAGCCTCCTGGACAGCCAAAACTGCTGGTAACGCCCTAGAATTTAGGTCCGCGATAGGCATTGAGGTCAAGTCAATAAGAGATGAAATAAACAGTTTTGAACATAAATTGGAGGAACATGACGAGCTACTGGTTGGAGCAGACGTTTATAGAAAAGCGAAGGACGTGTTTTCCAAACATCTAGTGTTAGAAGTGCCCATGGAAGGGTTCGAAAGAAACCACCGAATTGGAAAGCCTCAGAGGACAACAACTTATCTACTAACAGCGGGAAAACGGCCGATTATCATGAAGTTCGCTCGCTACTGGGAACGTGAACGCGTGTGGGGTGCTGAGCGCAAGCTCAAAGGCATGAGAATCCTGATCACTGGATCGCTGACAAGGGCACATAAGGAAAGGTTAAATTCTGCACGGGACCGATTCGGCATGAAAAATGTGTGGACACCAGGTGGACGTATCGTAGTTCTGCTTCCAGACGGCACTAACAAGATTATTACCACGATTGAGGATTTGAAAACTTTAAAGTTTTAGTGGGATAAATGATAAAAACGAAGTTTATTGTAATTATTATTGTTGTTATTACTATTACTATAGTGCTAAGAATGTGTGCATATGTGTGTAAGTGCCAGCAAGTGATAGTCAGCTGTCTCATTCTCCAGGAAGTTCAGGTGAGTTTCCTTCTTTTAAATAGCATGCATAATTATCTGATAATCTACTCGCTGGGAATTATCAGTATTCAGCTAGACAGTTATTGTGCTCCTGGACCCAACCTTGGCAGTTACGGTATCAATAATCCCTCCCTCCAGGGATCTCCCTTCTCAGTAGGTACTCTGTTGAAACAAGCATTGTCATCTTCTTCTCAGAGCCTGCAGTGTTGCCATGTAAATGCTCTTTCTCTTCCGGCGCATTACGACGAAATTCGAGCAACTAATGGAAAATAATTTACATATCTTTTGCATTTATGAAACCTGGCTGATTCCTAGCATTCCGATCTCCATGGTTGAAACTAATAGATATGATCTAACACGTTTCGATCGGTCGGATGGAAGGCGTGAAGGCGGGACAGCGATTTACTGTCCTAAAGAGCCAAGTGATATGTACATGATCCCAGGTTGTAGGAACACGGCCGGAATTCATGTTCGTTGGGGTAAACATTAAGTGACAAATACAACAGATAAATATTAACAGACATATACAAACCGCCTGGTGAACAGATATTACCTAATTAGATACATTTACGGGCCATTTAAGAATACATAACCATTATGGGTGACTTTGTCCGCCTCCGTAGCGTAACGGTTAGTGTTATTAGCTGCCGTCCTCGGTGGCCTGGGTTCGATTCCCGGTACTGTCAGAAATTTAAGAATGGCAGGAGGACTGGTATGTGGTTGAAATGGTACATGCAGCTCACCTCCAATGGGGGTGTGCCTGAACAGAGTTGCACCACCTCGGGATGAGGACACGAGTTTACTTTATGGGTGACTTTAACTCTAACCTACTTAATACGGCCCATGACAGTAATCAATTAGTAGATTTGTTTACTACCTGTAGCATGACTAACCGTTCATCATACACACACATCGATCTCATTTTAACGACAACCCAGGTAAAGTAGTAACCCATGGGCAAATCTCTGTACCATCCATTTCGACCCACGACTTTATATATTTATCCTATTCCCTAAAAGTACCTAAATACAAACCTAGGCACATAACTGTCAGAAGTACGAAGGACATAAACTTGGATTACTTGGATTATGACGCTATCAGCTACCGTGGGACGATATACGGACTCTAAATGGCACTGACTCTAAAGTTAACATGTTTGATACGATGGAAACGAACTTATACGAGAGACATGCCCCTAAACGACGAATAAAGGTCTCTCGCCCTTCTTATCCATGGCCAGATGATGAAACGAACAGAATGATGGCCCATCGCGACTCGCTATTTCAACATTATAAACAAACCCTCGATGACAAAGACTTCGAATCTTACCGCATCTTAAGAAATCGCAAAAAGCAGTCAATCAGAAATAAAAAGTGTAGATATTTCCGTAATTTATCTAACTACTTAAATTCTAATCCCGCATGGTACCAACTTAGAGCTCTGGGAATAGGAAAACATCAGCAGAGACAGACAAATCCTGATATTCCACTTGACGAACTGAACGATTACTTTAGCAAAATAAATTTTCATCCTACCCAAATTAACTGCACCGACTCACCGCCTTTACCTCCAGCCAATCAACCACTCATATTTCGCAGTATCACAGAAAATTAGGTTAAAAAGGCTTTGTACTCGATTAAATCAAAGGCTACAGGTGTAGACGATATTCCTTTTACTTTTTACTGTCCTGTCTCTACTGACGCACATATTGAATTACTGTTTACTAAACGGAAATTTTCCTACTGTCTGGAAAACAGCCAATACAATACAGGAACCTTGAGACTCACAGTCACCCTTTGACTACCGTACTGTATTCATACTCCCTGCGCTTTCTAAGGGGATTTATAGGAAAACCACAATGGTTTTCCTCCATTTTCTCTTATACTGTTGATTTTCTGTAAACTCCGTGGACCGTACGTGAAACATCTCTTCATTATAAACAACTTTTGTTATGTTCATAATTTACCTTACTATTCAAATGACGGAGAAATTTACTATTTTCTGCGGGCATCATGCTCTGCATTGAGTGGCCGACAGACCGACAACGAACCTACAGGTTACCATGGCAACGTCTCTGACTGCACGCTAAACAAGGTGAGTCTCATATCCTATCATCCTTGGCCGCGACTCCATTTAGACTTCCATTTCACTAACTTAGTTTTTCTTTCCTTTCTTTTAAGACTTACCACCCTGTTGAGCTGAGACTAATTCGAAGATCAACCTTATTCAATCGCCCAACATCAGGTGTCCCGGCCTCGACAAAATCTTTTTGTTGGTATTGCTATATAACATCGGACCTGGACTTATGTGCCTGAATTGAACATCAGAAGAGTTGACAATTTTACTACTTTGTTTTTACCACATCGTTCTAACATCATATTCAGACTTTTATGTTCAAAGCACCAGTTCAATTTTATGCACAATACTTACCCATCAAACTACTATGCTTTTATGTGTCACATCACATCATCATATTTTACTCAAGTTCTTCTAGCTTTTAAGAAAAAGCAGTCTACCATTTGTATTCAGCCATGCAAGAGTTATTAATGCATTTTTTATGACATGTACTTTGCCCATTTGTGATTTTTGTAGCTGATGATGACGCAATGAGCGTCGAAACCGGTTCTAATTATTTAATAAATATTATGTTGTGAACATCTTATGCAACACGTTTTGTATTGAAAAGGTTGAACCTTCCTTGATATTTTAATTGTGACACAAAATTTGAAGTCGATTTGTCAATTTGTTCATCAGTTATTAACAAATAATACTTGGTTTTTATGTGTTGCAAAATACTCATATACTTAATAATAACTCTGGGTTTTGTAGTCAGGTATAAAATATTGGAGGTGTAATTCTTTCCATTTTTCATTATTTGTACAATGTCCGACTCGCTGGCTGGATGGTCAGCGTACTGGCCTTCGGTTCAGAGGGTCCCGGGTTCGATTCCCGGCCGGCTCTGGGATTTTAATCTTCATTGGTTAATTCCAGTGGCCCGGGGGTTGGGTGTTTGTGCTGTCCCCAACATACCTGCAACTCACACACAACACGTAACACTATCCTCCACCACAATAACACGCAGCTACCTACACATGGCAGATGCCGCCCACCATCATCGGAGGGTCTGCCTTACAAGGGCTGCACTCGGCTAGAAATAGCCACACAAAATTATTATTATTATTATTATTATTATTATTCACACAATAGGCAAAACTCTAGTATGGTGTTATTTTAGAAACAAAAAATGTGAAGTTAATATTCAACTAATAATAAAATGCAGAAATACTTTAATTGAAACATTCTCTGAAAATTTCAGATGAATCTGATAAGAACTCCGTCGCAAGGAACATTTTATACATGTTAATAAGCTGAAAATATCTTCAGCTAGAAAAATGTAATTGAAAGTTTTAAAAAACCTACTTGTTTTAAAAGGGGCCGCCTGGCCGAGGCAGTAAAGGCATACTCGGTTCGCCGGGAAGGACTGGATTTGAATCCCCGTAAGTAATTCGTAAAATTTAAGAAACGAGATTTCCACTCCGGAGGTGCACATGGCCCTGAGGTTCACTCAGCCTATACCAAAACAGAGTGCCAGGATAATTCCTGGGGGAAAAGGCGGCGGGGCGTGGAGCTAGCCACTCTACCCCATCAAGTGCCGAGGTTACGGGGATTTTAATCGCGTCTGATTAATTCTTCTAAACCGGGGACTGCGTATTTGTGTTTGTCTCAACACTTTCCTCTTCATATTCAAACAACGCACTATACTATTAACCATCACAGAAACACGCAATAGTGATTACATCCCTCCGTATAGGGTTGATGCGAGGAAAGGCATCCGGCCGTAAAACAGGGCCAAACCCACATGTGCGATACAGTCCGCATCCACGACCCCACAGATGTGGGAAAATCAGTAGTAGAAGATGATGAAGAAGAAGAAGAAGAAGAAGAAGAAGAAGAAGAAGAAGAAGAAGAAGAAGAAGAAGAAGAAGAAGAAGGGGAGTCATGACTGAATTGTTGCAATTTTTTACAACAGAAAAATCGAATTTTTAATTTTAACGTTAAAAGTCACCCAATTCTTCCTCTTTCACGTCCCGTTATCCGTTTGGCCCTAACGCTATTTTGAAACTCTAACTGCCGGATACACGACTTATACGAAGCAACCATACGTCCCATTCTCTGATGTTGTCAGACAACATTGGCTTCGGACTACCATTTCAATAATCCTGCCGGAATATACGGGGTGGTAGGTAACAACGTGAACAGAGTATATGAGTGTATATAAAGGATGGTCGGAAACAACGTGAACAGAGTATATGAGCGCATATAAAGGATGGTCGGAAACAACGTGAACAGAGTATATGAGCGTATATACAGGTTGGTCTAAACAACCTGAACCGAGTATATGAGCGCATGTACAAAGTGGTCGGAAACAACGTGAACAGAGTATATGAGCGTATATACAGGGTGGTCGGAAACAACGTGAACAGAGTATATGAGCGTATATACAGAGTGATCGTAATCAACGTGAACAGAGTATATGAGCATATATACAGCGTGGTCGGAAACAACGTGAACAGAGTATATGAGCGTATAATAAGGGTGGTCGGAAACAACGTGAACAGAGTATATGAGCGTATACACAGAGTGGTCGTAAACAAAGGGAACAAAGTATATGAGCGTATATACAGGGTGGTCGTAAACAAAGGGAACAGAGTATATGAGCGTATATAAAGGGTGGTCGGAAACAACGTGAACAGAGTATATGACGTATATAAAGGGTGGTCGGAAACAACGTGAACAGAGTATATGACGTATATAAAGCGTGGTCGGAAACAACGTGAACAGAGTATATTTTGCGTATATAAAGGTTGGTGGTAAACAACGTGAACAGAGTATATGAGCATATATACAGAGTGGTCGTAATCAACGTGAACAGAGTATATGAGCGTATATACAGGGTGGTCGGAATCAACGTGAGCAGAGTATATGAGCATATATACAGGATGGTCGGAATCAACGTGAACAGAGTATATCAGCCTATATACAGGGTGGTCGTAAACAACGTGAACAGAGTATATGAGCGTATATAAAGGTTGGTGGTAAACAACGTGAACAGAGTATATGAGCGTATATACAGAGTGGTCGTAATCAACGTGAACAGAGTATATGAGCATATATACAGGATGGTCGGAATCAACGTGAACAGAGTATATGAGCGTATATACAGGGTGGTCGTAATCAACGTGAACAGAGTATATGAGCGTATATAAAGGGTGGTCGGAAACAACGTGAACAGAGTATATAAGCGTATATACAGGGTGGTCGTAAACAAAGTGAACAGAGTATATGAGCGTATATAAAGGGTGGTCGGAAACAACGTGAACAGAGTATATGACGTATATAAAGGCTGGTCGTAAACAACGTGAACAGAGTATATGACGTATATAAAGGGTGGTCGTAAACAACGTGAACAGAGTATATAAGCGTATATAAAGGGTGGTCGTAAACAACGTGAACAGAGTATATGAACGTTCGAGTGTTGGTCACACTGATGGGTAACTTGAAAAAAAATACGTCCATATCTCGCGTCGTTGTCATTTTGTCATCTGCTGAAGTTAGCCAATCAGATTGCTTCGCTGGCGAATTTAGTTGGGTTTTACAACGCCGTGTTGCTAAATCTGCACGTGGCTTGGTCGGGCTTGAGAGCCATGACTAAAAATGAGCATCAAACACTAACACACTGTGGGTTTCAACCAATGCCGCCGTAGAGTGCTTGCTGTGGGCCGAGCCTATGAACGGGGAGATCTTTGTTCAAGTTCCTCCCCTGGAGAAGTTTATTTCTTTTATTGTCACTCTCAAGCCGGTCATAAGCCATGTTCAGATTTAGCACCAACCACCTCGCAATGCCCATGTGAAATTGCCCACGAAGCGACCTGATTGGCTAACTTCAGCAGCTGAAGAATTGACACCGGTGCGAGATGTCGACGTATTTTTTTTTTCAGATTACTTATCAGTATGGCCAAATCTCTAACGCCCATATACCCAGTTCACGTTGTTTCCAATCATCCTGTATTTACCTTGTAGTAGACCGAGGCTGTGCATGACAGCGGACGGAAGTCTGAAGTCCTAACTTACAGTCCCGGCCAGTTTTAAAGCAAGTAAAGGCAAAAGCAAAGTCATCTCCGTACAGGGCATGAAGGCCCTTGGAGAGGTGGAAGGTAAAATACCACCGGACTGAGCCAGGATACAACCGGCCAAGCTGGGCTCAGAAGGCTAGCGGTCTACTGTCTGAGCCACTTCTCCCGGCCAAAATGTTATTCAGCTACTAATCTCCAACCTTTGGATATTTCTTCTTCTTATTTATCTGTTTACCCTCCAGGGTCGGTTTTTCCCTCGAACTCAGCGAAGGATCCCACCTCTCCACCTCTACCACCTCAAGGGCAGTGTCCTGGAGCTTTAGACTCTGGGCCGGGAATACAACTGGGGAGGAGGATCAGTACCTCGCTCAGGTGGCCTCACCTGCTATGCTGAACAGGGGCTTTGCGGGAGATGGGAGGATTGGAAGGAATAGACGAGGAAGTGGGAAGGAAGCGGCCATGGCCTTATGTTTGGTACCATCCCGGCATTTTCCTGGAGGTGAAGAGGGATACCACGGAAAACCACTTCGAGGACGGCTGAGGAGGGAATCGAACCCCGCTCTACTCAGTTGACCTCCCGAGGCTGAGTGGACCCCGTTTCAGCACTCGTACCACTTTCCAAATTTCCTGGCAGAGCCGGGAATCGAACCTGGACCTCTGGGGGTGGCAACTAATCACACTAACCACTACACCACAGAGGCGGACCCTATGAATATATAATAAAAATATCTGTTTTTGTTTCCTCTATTATTCCTAGAAGATTAATTATTCATTGTTGGCACATCCTGTATTAGGTATCATGTAATGACTCAAAATAACCCTGATGAAGTCATAAAAAGTTTTCAATGCCATGAATAGTTCACATAATTAGTAATTTTATGAAAGATCTTTGACGTGGAAAATGTGGCTATACACACACACACAAATATTGTACAATTACCTGAATGCTGCAGGTTTGCACATCAAAGTGTTTGAATTGACACTCATTAGACAAACTAAACCAATTCTGTATATAATTTTGTTATATTATGCCACTGTATGACGCATTTCACGATAAATGTGGAATAATGTCGCACCGATATTCAAATCCTAGCGATTCCATACGATTGCACAATGTCACAGTTCAAATTTATAAGATTCCCATCCCTGACGTTATTGACAGTTACGTCCTGCTCCATGGCTAAATGGTTAACGTGCTGGCCTTTCGTCAAAGGTGCCCCGAGTGCGAGTCCTTGTTCATTGGTTAATTCCTGTGGCTTGGGTGTTATGTGGTGTATGTCATCTTCAGCATTGCAATTCATTAAAGGTAGGGTCCCTTCCTCACAAACGCGCAGGCGTCAACTAGAAAGACCTGTATCATGCCTCTTCGGAGACTACACGCCATTATTATTATTATTATTATTATTATTATTATTATTATTATTATTATTATTATTATTATTATTATTATTATTATTTATTTGCTCTGTGTTTCTTTAAAATATTCATCTTTTCGCCTTGTACATCTATTTACCGCAAATCCAGGCACTTTCTCGTAAACCATACAAATTTGTTTTTTAAGAGCGCTGGGTACCACGTGTTGTACCCTATCGTGTAGGCTGTATTCCTGGGACCTGCCTGGTAAGTAGCAAAATACGGCAACATTGCCAATCATCCAGACTGTTTCCCGCTATTCTGAACAATGGTGTCGATTAATTGTAATTATTATACATTCATAAGTGAGTAGCTTGGTATCAAAGCTGGGCAACTCCACTTTTGCTTTTTTTACAGGAGAGGTAAAAACTAGATCTACAATATGGTTTTCAGTATCGTGGTGATCGTTTTATATGTCATTCTTATAGGCCAGATAAACATTTTTTCATACTCATTTAAAAAAATAAATATTAACGCCGTAATTACAATTGAAATAGTGGAGTTGGCCATGTATGAAACCCAAGTCATGGAGTTGTCTGTTTTTGAAGCCAAAGGGAGCCATTTTAAAATTGAATCTGTCCTCTTTCAAAGCCAAACAGTTATTAACTCGATATCAATGTATTTATTTTATTTTCTTTGTCTACACTTCTAATGCATGAGGGTGTTTTAAAATAATGTAATTATGTCCAATGTATTAAAATGAAATCATGTAAAATCGGTCACATAGTTAAAAATGATATGAACAAATTTTATTAAGATACCTTTTGACAAATCTGATATCTTTGAGTTATTCTTACACTCACTAACGCATCACACTCACAGTGTCCACTATTGATAACATTAGCAGCTTCACTCTGTACTGTGAGACTGCAGTACCACTGTAAACAGTCTATTTCTTGCCAATTTTCTCCGATTTTCTTGGGGTTGACGCTACAGCCGACAGCAATTGTTGCAGGACTGAGTTCTAGAAGTGACTTGGCCTTTCTTTTAATGGACATAAACTGTGCTGTATGCCATCTCACCAGATACTAGTACATTCTTGTGGGTCTTGGGGCGTCTAAATATGATACTCTTACATCTGGAAAGCGGAAAGTGAAGACTTTGCTTTGGCTTTACCACAACCTTAGCTTCTTGTTTCCACTCATGTGCTATCCAACCTCTTCGCACAATTTTCACTCGTCCATGTTTCGCGAAGACTTCATGGTATTCTGCCGCGCCAATTATGGTGGTTTTCTTTCTTAAGTCCTTTTCAAGTAACCCAAAAACTCTGTCAGCTGGCAGAAAAGAGTATCTGGTTACAGGGAATATTATTTCCACTGACTCTATATTCTCTGGAGCATGCTTGAATAATCAAAACGAGCAAATGGTAAGCATATTTACATTTCTGTTCTGGCCTGCATATCCATCTGCGACTAGTCGGATTACTTTAACAACAGCAAGATCGACTTTTGCTGATTGCTCACACAACTCATGAAAAACAGCAGAGGCGACTTGATTGGAAGATTTCTGCAACTTATTCTCACACCAAGTGTAAATACAAACTCCTCTTGTATTTAATGGGGCTGTAGAAGATCTAGCAATGACGGCTAAGTTATAGCAATAGAGTTGATGGCTGTAGTATGCCATTTGATCTGGCACATTGGGAAGTGGCAGATTCTTTTGCATGTGGAAAGAAATGGTTCGCAGTCCTCCTCTTTCGTCTCGCAAATGGTTGAAGAATGCATTAGCTTGTAATATATGAATCTTCTTTTTTGTTTCCAATTCTTCTTTTGACTTTTCACCTCTTTGTTGTTCAGCTTGCTTCAGTCTCTCTTGCTATTCAAGGAAGAGAGAGCAAACATCCACAAGAGGCGCTGAGAAGCCAATATTGAAGCGGGTGTTGAAAATGTGTCGGAAATACGACTCCTTAACCTTCAACGTTTCCTCTTTTATGCTTGTGTCATACACTTTAAATATTCTTCTAATGTTCAGATCCTAAGAAAGATAAATTCTCCTACTTTTCCTCTGCCATAATGTGATTCCACACCCTCGAAACCTTTAATGAAAGAAATCACTGATTCCTCTTTGCCTTTGAATGCTTCAGTTTTGGGATCTCCACCGCGGATTTCATGAGGTAAAAGTGAACCATTTCATTCAAAACGTTGGGAGAGCCCTAATATTATTTGCTTCTTAAGGTTAAGAATACTTCGAAAGGCATTTCGAAACACCTGTACTTTGTTGTTTGCCTCATTAAGTGCATAGTATTGATACATTACCGATCTTGGAGGTCCATTTTTTCGCAATGTCTCTTTCCCGGTTGAAGTTCCTTGCAGTATTTCACTAGGAATCAGTCTTGCTTCCCTTTCTCTTTTGACGAGTAGTAAGTAGCATGAAATTCATTAACATCATTCATTGTTACCAGTCTACAACCTTTGTGGCTGCTTCTGTGGCCACACGTTGGATAGATTGGCAATTCTTTGGGAGAGTATCTGAAACAGAAAGAAGCCCCAACATTATGAATACATGTGCAGAATGTATTAAAATTAAAACCTAGGATCTATAATATAACCTCTAAGAGATGGTTCAATGTTTCTAGCTTTCATGTAGGCTTAGTTGTGAAGATAAAAGTAGGTCTATTTTATAAAAATGCCAGTTATCACTTATAGGCCTACATCCAAATAAATCATCCAGCATTTAAAACTTAAAATTGCATAATACAATAGTGAAACTATTGAATTTTACTGTAATGAAATCATATTTGAATTACTCACCTGGCAATCTTTTATTTTGTGCGTTTCCAATTTGACTTCTCAATTGTTCGCTTCCTTGCTTCTTTCAGAAGAACTTCTTCAACCTGGACTTCCAATTTTTACTCTAATTGAACAATTATAAAGTTGATTATTAATAAGAATCGTCACTAAATGCACTCATTACAGGTTACTCTAAACATTCAGCCATTGTGGATTTGCAGTGCATTTTGGGAGCAGATTGCATGAATGTAAGCTTCTCATTGGCTACTGAAGGAGTTTTCATTGTTTGAAACGATACTATGGTGGAATTGTCCATATTTTGATTCTGAAGTGAGCAAATACAAGCTATTTTACCTAAGTTCGGTCGTTTTTGAAGCAGAAAAGTTGTAGAACCGAATTCAGCATAAAAAGCCACCTGAGAATTTGACCCAAATCTCAAAACTGATAAAAAAAAATGGAGTTGTCCAACTTTGATACCAAGATCCTCAAGTAAGCTATTGTCGTGAATTTTTTGTTTCTTGTTTGACATTTCTTTTCTTAGTCTACTTCCTTTGTTACGATGTAAATCCTTATTGTGAAATGATTATATTTGTAATTTTTGTTTACATGTCGTTCTTGTTTTCATTTAATTCCTTTCCTAAGCACCTTCACCGGAATGTCACCCAGTTGGGAATAAAAACACTAAATATGTGTTTATTTGTCGTCTAGAGTGGAATGAAGAGAAATAAACATCATCGTGAGTTGTATTGGGTGTAGAAACTCCTGCATAAATAGGAATGTTATGCATGGTAGACCAATGGACGTGATATGCATTCCAATGTGTCAAGTATCTCACACGGTAATATCTATTCAAAAAATTCTAGGGTTTTGCAAGAAACGCTGAAATGAGATCATTCTCCATTCAGCAACAATATGTCCATATTTGCTAAATTCATAATTTCTTTTGCGGCCTGAAGTGGGGGATGATTTCAATCCGACTAAACCCTGAGAGCCATAGTGGCAAAATGTCTCCAAAAATGTCCCATAGTAATGTGTTTAGCCCTTAAGAACCGATATTCTCGATCATTCATGAAACACCTCTTTTTACGAAAGCTACAATGGTTCTGTTACCAGGAAATTAATTTCTTTAAAAAATAACACTCTGAATTACTGCATATTCTTCAGCAAGTATATTCACGAATAATGGATGATAAATGTTACCTTGTTACACCAAATTTGAAACTGAAATTGAACATACTTGTGAAGGGCACAACACACACTCATTTGTTGATTTTCTGTATCAGCCATAAAAATCCACCAGTAATAAAATATGTGAAAATACTACTACTAATAATAATATTGGGTTTACGTCTTGATAACTAACTTTGATATGGTTTCCGGAGGCGGGAAAGTGCCGTGTTCTTCCCGCAGTAGTTTTTACGTACCAGTAAATCTAGTGACAGAGAAGGCTGATATATTTGAACCTCATCAAATACTGCCGGAACGAGCCGGGATCGAACCCGCCAACTTCGAAAGCCAGCTTTCTACCGTCTGAGCCATTCAGTCCGGCAATGCGTGCGCATTTCAACAATTCTTTTTTTTGCTAGTGGCTTTATGTCGCACCGACACAGATAGGTCTTATGGCGACGATGGAATCGGAAAGACCTAGGAATTGGAAGGAAGCGGCCGCGGCCTTAATTAAGGTACAGCCCCAGCATTTGCCTGGTGTGAAAATGGGAAACCACGGGAAAACATCTTCAGGGCTGCCGACAGTGGGATTCGAACCCACTATCTCCCGGATGCAAGCTCAAAGCCGCGTGCTTCTAAACGCACGGTTTTCAACAATTTAATACTCAGCGTTGGTTCAATACATTTCACAATGCCAGCTTACTAATTTATGTTTCGTGTTTAATTAAACGTGTAACACATTACATTCGAAATATAAACAGAAACAATGTATACCCTGAATATTCTGCTTGCAGCATTGGAGCATTTAAGGCATGAATTACGGCTTTCGAACCACATATGCTTATTTTGGTCATAGAAGCCATTGACACTGAGAATGGTCTGTACAGCGCAGTGTTCCGATTAAATGCTTAGCTGAAGATGGACAAACAGAGTTTCAAGTTATAACGAGCCTAGCTTAATACATTCCTAAATGGACTCCCTTATCGCATTATGGCGCACAATTACGCTGCTACAGACTACAATAATGAGACAATTACTTGAATGAGGGTAGGTAGTAATTAATCGTTGTAATAGCATAGTATTGCAATCATCTCAGAAAGAAGGCAAAACACCTCCGGAGTCACTACCACTCATGTTATTTCGGAATGTATTGTAAACAGCTATTATTAATTTATTAATAGAGAAATGTACACTCAAGTTTGAGCATTAAATAAATTTCACATTTTAGTCTTTGCTATAGTCTGTAATTGTCCTGGTTCTTTTCGTGCATGTTATGATGTGATATCTACTACACTTCTGTCCACACAAAATGCACTTACAATCTTCGTCTGGCTCATGGAACTTCTGGTTTACGCATACCTTGTGGTGAAACCCATGTATGGAGAGTCGTGTTATCACGTGGCGCTGTGTGTTGCACTCTCTAGTCCATCTATCGTCCGTCATCGCTGGTGAGGCGTAGAAGTCGAGGTCGATTTCACTTTTCTTCCTTTCCCTGATGTTTACTAGTGCCCTGCTTGCTTCCGTTGATTGTAGGTAGAACTGTGATCGTATGTCTTCTATGAAATATGTCTCCCGCAGCATTTCGTATACCATCCGGGATGGCGCTGTCTTTCCGACTTGGGTAATCCTCTTCATGAACATTGCTTTTATTCTTTCTATTCTCATCAGGTCTCCGATCTTCAGCTTTTCCCACACGATCTCAATTCCATATGTTATCACTGGCGCTACTGTCGTCTTGAAAAGTCTCATCGCCGTGCTGATTGAAAGGTTTGAAATGTTTTGGATGCTGTATGAGGCTCTGATTGCTGCTGCCGTTCTTTCTTGAATATGTATACCAAAGGACGCCGCCGTTGTCTGTAGTGTTATTCCCAAATATTTGTAATTTCGTACCTTTTGTAATGGCTTTTGGTGTAATGTTATGTTGTCTTTGGGCGTTAATTTCCCACCTTTTCTGAAGGTCATTTGTACTGTCTTTTCTTCATTTATCTGTAGGCTGTTTTCCTCCACCCAGGTCTCTAGTCTGCGGACTGCCCTTTGCACATCCTCCTTTTCTTTCGCTCCGATCAGCATGTCATCTGCGTATAGGATCAGCTCTGCTTTTGATCCTTCCTCTACTATGCGGTTCACATCTGCTATATAAATGTTGAAAAGTGTGGGACTCATGGGATCCCCTTGCATAACTCCGTTCGTCTGTATTATGTCTTCAGAAATTTCTACGTTGTTGTTTATTCGGATTATGTTCCTCCGTAGACATGCTTCAACTATTCTCACTAGTGGGTCTCTCTCGCCGATTGTCAATTTAATTTTCTCGATTAGCTTTCGCCTGTCGATTGAGTCGAATGCCTTCTTGAAATCAACAAAGACTGCGTGATATTTCCCTCCTTTGTGTCTTAAGGCTTCTTCTACCTGATTTATTAGGCTATAAATACGACTTTCTAATGAGAAAGGAACCACTCTTTTCAGTATCGACACAATTAAAATAACATTTAAGTTTGTTTCAGTCCATCGAAATATGAATCAATGGTGACAAAAGTCCCTTTCAGAAAATAAAATAATCATAAATAAGTGAAACTCAATTTTTTTTTCGCTAGTTGCTTTACGTCGCCCCGACACAGATAGGTCTTATGGCGACGATGGGACAGGGAAGGGCTAGGAGTGGGAAGGAAGCGGCCGTGGCCTTAATTAAGGTACAGCCCCAGCATTTCCCATTTTCACACCAGGAAAATGGTGGGACTGTACTTTAATTAAAGCCACGGCCGCTTCCTTCCCACTCCTAGCCCTTCCCTGTCCCACCGTCGCCATAAGACCTATCTGTGTCGGTGCGACGTAAAGCAACTAGCAAAAAAGAATTAAGGTACAGCCCCAGCATTTGCCTGGTGTGAAAATGGGAAACCACGGAAAACCATTTTCAGGGCTGCCGACATTGGAAACTCAAATTGATAATGATTAATTCATTTGCATCGTTTCACAAAGGTAGGTGCAGAAGTTCCTTACTTTTCTATCTTGGACCTAGCGAATGGTCGCGTGGTTCGCATCATATTGCTGTCAGCTTGAATTACGGAGATAATGGTTTCTAACCCCAATGCCGGCAGCCCTGAAGATGGTTTTTCGTGGTTTCCCATTTCCACACCAAGAAAATGTTGGGGCTGTACCTCAATTAAGGTCACGGTCGCTTCCTTCCCACTCCTTTTTTTTTTGCTAGTGGCTTTTACGTCGCACCGACACGGATAGGTTTTATGGCGACGACGGGATAGGAAAGGGCTAGGAGTGGGAAGAAAGCGGCCGTGGTCTTAATTAAAGTACAGTCCCACTATTTGCCTGGTGTGAAAATGGGAAACCAGGGAAAACCATATGCAGGGCTGCTGACAGTGGGATTCGAACCCACTATCTCTCGGATGCAAGCTTACAGCTGCGCGCCCCTAACCACACAGCCAACTCGCCCGGCCCTTCCCACTCCTAGCCCTTTCCTATCCCATAGGCACCGTTAAATATAATAATATAACGAAATACTTGAAGGAAATATTGCATTCGGCATTTGTAAACTGAGGTAATTTTACCAAAAAATATTACTAGATATTGACGACACATAATTAGATGAATATTTCTACAAATTGGATTACTAAGACTACAGTTATTGGAAATCCTAATAAGAGCGTAGTTGAACTGAAAACCGGGTTGAAATGGGAGAAAATATCCAAACCTTGCTCTCATGAAAAAGAAAAAATGCAGTATGTTAGTATTAGATTTCCAATTGGTGTACTTACTGACTTTGTTATTTTTTCTTTTGGAATACCGCCCATTTAAACTGAAAACTTACAGCATTACTTTTAATACATTTTTATTCTAGTTCTTTCTCTTCTATAAAATTGTCCCGTTAGAACTGCTATTTACATATATAGTACTTGTATCTTTTTTTTGCGATTGGCGCTGTGAATGGAGTTAAAACACTTCATTTACCTTAACACAGAGAAAATGAGGAGAAAGCTCACACGATAGAGGGCGCAAGTGCTGTACAGGATCATGAAAAGTTTTGACTGTGAAGTAATTCGTGAGTTATTTCGACTGAGATAACAGAAGAAAAGGCTGCGTGGCCATCACACAATGGAGAAGATCGCATAGGTGAAAATGCTGTCTACAGTGGTTCACCAACATTTTTACTATCGTCAGTGGTAGTATTGCATTTCTTAAAGAATTCTGTATGTTTTCAAAGAACAATGGGGAAGGATCAACACTTCTATCTAAAACAAGGATTATACTGTCATACTTGATACTGCACCGTGACATAGCAAAGATCTGTTACATCTATCCCATCGAATCAGGAAATGAATGTCAGGACCGACTAGAAAATTCTTTTGAGTTGAACCGAACAGAAACCATTCGGGTAGCACAAAAGAGAGAAATTAAGATGTAAGATGTTTTTACTAACGAGAATATGCTCGTAGAAAGGGGAAAAGAGACTCGAAGAAGCCAAGAAGTAGCATGAAAATGCATTTCAAGAGTGTGCGGCTAAGGGTGACTTCAAAAATGCTAATACGGTACTGAAGAAACTTGTTTGCCCACCTCTGTGGTGTAGTGGTTAGCGTGATTAGCTGCCAACCCCGGAGGCCCGGGTTCGATTCCCAGCTCTGCCACGAACTTCGGAAAGTGGTACGAGGGCTGGAGCGGGGTCCACTCAGCCTCGGGATGTCAACAGAGTAGAGGGGGATTCGATTCCCATCTCAGCCATCCTGGGAGTGGTTTTCCGTGGTTTCCCACTTCTCCTCCAGGCAAATGCTGGGATGGTACATAACTTAAGGCCACGGCTGCTTCCTTCCCTCTTCCTTGTCTATCCTTTCCAATCTTCCCATCCCCCACCAAGGTCCCTGTTCAGCATAGCAGTTGAGGCCGCCTGGGCGAGGTACTGGTCATCCTCCCCTGTTGTATCCCCGGCCCAATGTCTTAAGCTCCAGGACACTGCCCTTGACGTGGTGGAGGTGGAATCCCTCGCTGAGTCCGAGGGAAAAACCAACCCTGAAGGGTAAGCAGATTAAGAAAGAAAGAAAGAAAGAAAGAAAGAAAGAAAGAAAGAAAGAAAGAAAGAAGAAACTTGTTTTTGTCTAGGAATTGTATTGTAAACCATGTAAAATATTCGTATATTCGTATAGTAGAAGAAGTGTAACCTTTCACCAGTCCGTATGTACTATATATTCAAAAAAATCGGAAAATATATTATTATCCTGATGAGTATAATAATCATGCGGATAACTGTGCATAGAAGAACAGTACAATACCCATGTTAATGAATGTGCAGCTATTAGCGAGAGTCGTGACTATTAGAAATGTGGAAGATAATAATCAGGGACCGCAATCAATAGAGGACGAGGTAAATGATAGTGTGAAACGGTAATAAGACGATACAGTAGGGTTGAGAATGGCCTGGGTGGAAATACTAGGGAGGTTTTGCAATTCGGGGGAGATGTTCAGGAGCAGACAGCTGATACTGTATGTCCATCAAACATAATTTTTTCCTCATCAGCTTCGAGGTATCGGGAGAGAGTTCATACCTCTTGCTCGGGTGTCTCGGATTCGATTGCTAGTCAGTCCAAGGATTTAAATTCTGAATTGAGGGGTTCACTTAGCTTTGTAATACAAACTGAGGAATTGTCTGGAACCAGAGGCAGCAGACCTGAGCAGTGGGCTGGAAATGTCGTCACACTGACCAGTGGCACTCCAATATCCGGAGGCTATCTAGGCGAAAAGTAGCTGCCTTAGAAATCAAAGGTCCATAATGAGCTGTATGTGCCTTTCCTTAGAAGTAAACAGGAACATGTTGGCTGAAATCAGAGGAAGAAACTTCGAGAATTTCCAGTGGGTTATGCCAGAGAGGATGATCGTGCCGTTATCAGATCGACTACCACTGACGAGATTATGGAAGAACAAGGAAATCCTAGAAGATTTGTCGAGTCTAAGGAATAATAACTACTCCGATTCGGTCTTTGAAAGTAGATGTGGAAATGAATTTAGAATTCGCAACTCATGAAACTTCATGACATTTTTAACCATGTGAATGAGGATGGTCTTAGCGAGGAGATGGTGTTAGATAAGTTGGTCCATTGAAATGGAGGGTGTTTTAGTTCTCGTTCTGGACCGGACAGAATTCACTTGATTTGAACTTGAACTTGGCACAAGGTAGATCGATTCAATCTACGAAAATAAGAAAAACAGAGAAAGGAGAAACTAAACTCTCTAGAAGTAGCGAATAGAGTACCAGCCTTCTAATAATAATGCTATTTGTTTTACGTCCCACTAACTACTTTTTAAGGTCTTCGGAGACGCCGAGGTGCCGGAATTTAGTCCCGCAGGAGTTCTTTTACGTGCCAGTAAATCTAACGACACGGGGCTGTCGTATTTGAGCACCTTCAAATACCACCGGACTGAGCCAGGATCGAACCTGCCAAGTTGGGGTTAGAAGGCCAGCGCCTTAACCGTCTGAGCCACTCAGCCCGGCACCAGCCTTCTTGAATGTTCTTAAGCGTTCCTTTGCCGGCCCCGCGGTGTAGGGGTAGCGTGCTTGCTTCTTACCTGCAGGCCCTGGGTTCGATTCCTGGCCAGGTCACGGAATTTTACCAGGATCTGAGGTCCATTCAGCCTATGTGATTACAATTGAGGAGCTATCTGGCGATAAGGTGGCGATCCCTGGTCTAGAAAGCCAAGAATAACGGCCGAGAAGATCCGTCATGTTGACCACACGACACCTCATAACCTGCAGGCCTTCGGACTGATCCCCCTGTAGGGGGAGGGGGGTAGAATAACAACCACGGTATATCATGTCTGTCGCAAGAGGGGACTAAAAATGGCCTCAGTGACTCTAAACATGGGAGCGTGGGTTGGCAACCACGGGGGCCCTCAGCTGAGACCTGGCATCAATTCCACTTACTTGTGGCAGGCTCCTCACTTTACTATAACCTATCCGACCTCCCTTGGTTAACTCTTGTTCCTTTCCGACCCCGACACTATTAGAGCATTCGTGGGCTATGGGCTATGGAGCCCATATTTTCATCTTGTACTCCTTACCTAAGACTTCGTCCATACCATTCAGCGACTTCTCGAGATCTTCTGCAGTCTCAGACAAAATAACAATATCATCGGCAAATCTCAAGGTTTTGATTTCCTCTCCTTGGACTGTGATTCCCTTTCCAAATTTCTCTTCGATTTCCTTTACTTGCCCTTTGTAGCCCTTGTCTTTCTTTGGCCGATATATTTTTTTTCGATGTACCGGATCATTCTATTTTTCTCTGATTAGTGTTATATACAGTATGGTTGTCTACTTGTACTTCCTCTTAAAACAATAACCACCACCACTATCGGGCTGAGCAGAGATCGTCTGGTAGGCTAAGGCCATTCGGGGCTGTTGCGCCATGGGGTTTGCTTTAGTTCTTTAAGCGTTCCTTTTTCAAACGCTAGCAAATGTACAAACTGTTTAATTTGTTCAGGGAAACATGTGATTAGATAATACTTAGGTATGTTTAAGTATCATTCGCGCAAACAGAAGTACAAATGTGCGTGACGCTAGTTGTCTGAGAAGGCGTTTGAATGCTCATAGAGATGAGGAACGTCAACCTCATAATGTGAGTGGTGCAGTTCAAAATTATATTATATTGTATTTATTGTGAGTTAAGTGCTTTTTATGTTATTACATTCATTGTCCAGTTTCTTGGCTCAATGGTCACACGTCATGGTCTTTGGTTGAGAGAAATACCTTGATTCGGTTACTGGTTTGGAAAATAATTTTAATCGCCAAAGGTCATTTCCGTTGGCTCAAAGACTGGGTATTTGGTCTTGTCTCAATACATTCCTCTACATTTATACACAACACATCACATTACCAATCATCACAACAACACACTATAGTGAGTACATCCCTCCACATAGAGCTGACGTCAGGAAGGGCATCTGACCATAAAACAGGGTGAAGTCCACACGTACGAAACAGTTTGTACCCGTAACTCCACCATGGGGTAGAATAAGCGGCAGAAAAAAAGGTTGTTATATTTTATATTTTATATTTTATATTTTTTATTTGTTATACAGTTCATTCATTCATTCATCCACTCAATGATGAATTCTCTCTCCTCATTTGGTGGCTATACGCGACTGAATGAGAAGAGTGTTTATTCTTTCATTTATGCACGAACACGATTCAGTCATGAAATCATACATTCAATTCAATTCAATTCAATTCAATTCAATTCAATTCAATTCAATTCAATTCAATTCAATTCAATTCAATTCAATTCAATTCAATTCAATTAAATTAATTTATTCACTAATGAAACTCTCTCCCAAATTGGTGGTTATTCATGACTGGGAGGGAGGGCTTTTGTATTTTTTTATACAGTTCATTAATTCATCAACTCAATCACTAATGCTATCTCCCCAGTTGGTGGCTATCCGTGACTGGGTGAGAAGGGTGTGTATTCATTCATGCACGAACACGATTTAGTCATGAAATCATTCACTCACCAATTCATATAGTCATTCATTCATTCTTCCATTCTTATAATTAATTCAACATGTATATTGTAACTGTAGGATAACTCTATAAAGACTGATGAGACAGAAGTAAACAGTAATATAACTTAGGGAGGGTAAGATACTTGTTTGTCCTAGACTATATAACTCTGTTAACGTCTAGGAAAAAACTAAACTTTAAAGAAAAAACTAATAAATAAACTTTAAAGAAAAAACTACAGTTTAGAAATTGTGTTGAAATAGTTAATACGTTTTATTGAATTTTTAATGTAGTAATAGAGAAATAGTAACAAGGAGAAGAATGCATGTATCGAAACACATTTTGGATTACAATAAATGACTACTCTCTCTCTCTCCAGTTCCATGTGATCCAGAACTGGGGGATGGGAATATTCTATTCTATCCTATCCTTCAACTTACCACTCTTCCCCATTTTATGATTCTTTTCACATAATTCTTCGAGTGATCCGTCTTTCACGCTTTCCTGCTTACCTTTCACATTATCCTCGTCATGCATATTGGCTATTGACCGGGCATATTGCAGCTTATAAAAACAACTACGGCAACAACCATCACCATGGCGATATAGTTTATTACGTAACGACCGAGCAATATCTCCACGTCAGCGTTGCTTATCGTTGAAGCACTTTTTAATCTTAATATCAGTGAATGTACGCCTTTGTGGTGTAGTGGTTAGTGTGATTAGTTACCACCCCACGGAGGCCTGCGAACGATTACCAGATCTGCCATAAATTTGGAGAAGTGGTATGAGGGCCGGAACGACGACCACTCAGCCTCGGGAGGTCAGCTGAGTAGAGAGGTGCTGGATTCCCACGTCAGCGAGGATGGTTGCCTAGTTGTACTTTCTCTTAAAACAATAACCACCACCATCACCATCCCACCTCAGCCATCCTCGGATTGTATTCTGTGATTTCCCACTTCTCTTACACGCAAATTCCGGGATGGTACCTAACATAAGGCGACTGCCGCTTCATTCCCTCTTCCTTCTCTATCCCTTCCAAACTTTCCATCCCTCCACAAGGCCCCTCTTCAACATAGCGGGTGTGGCCGCCTGAGCGAGGTGCTGGCCCTCTCTCCCACTCTCAAGTTGTATCCCAAACCAACGTCTCACTCCTTGAGGCGGTAGAGGTGGGATCCCTCGCTGAGTCCGAGGGACGAGTTGGCCGTGCGCGTAGAGGCGCGCGGCTGTGAGCTTGCATCCAGGAGATAGTAGGTTCGAATCCCACTATCGGCAGCCCTGAAGATGGTTTTCCGTGGTTTCCCATTTTCACACCAGGCAAATGCTGGGGCTGTACCTTAATTAAGGCCACGGCCGCTTCCTTTCAACTCCTAGGCCTTTTCTATCCCATCGTCGCCATAAGACCTATCTGTGTCGGTGCGACGTAAAGCCCCTAGCAAAAAAAAAAAGAGTCCGAGGGAAAAACCAACCCTGGACGTTAAATGGATTGAGAATGAAAGAAAATATAAATAAACAAAACAAAACATGGGACAATTATTAGTTACTAACTGAGCAAAAATATTGTGTGTGTTATATGTCCCTATCTCCACTGTCGGAGGGGAGAGGAGTGAGAACCTTAAAACATTATAATACACTAGTGTCCAAAAGTTAAGCATAAGATACGAGTAAGCAGGGCAACAGGAAAAAGACCGCAAATCGCACGGCATTATGCACCTATCATCCTTACGTGTTCGCTCTGTATAGGCAGGGAGCGTTCCCTGCTTTGACTAGTGGCGTAACCGCAAGATAAACACATCCAGCGTCTGCGCCCCATATTCCCTTAGTCGTGTTTCCTCTGTTATAGTGTGCGGAGTGTAGCCTGGTGGTGAACGTGACAACATAATGGCACAACGACGCCATTTGGACCCCGTTTTATAGGATAGAATACTCGGCCGCCAGACACAGGCCGAAGTCGCCGTATCCTTGAATGTGCCACAAAGTGTCATTTCCAAGCTTTAGAGACGATTTCGAGACACCGGAGATGTTACCTGTAGGCCCGTACCGGGTCGACCAAGGGTAACCACCCCACAGCAGGGCCGATATCTGGCCTTAAGCACCCGACGAAATCGGAGTGCACGTGCAAGACAATTGTCGGCGGAGCTTGCAGCCGTCTAAAGGGTTGCCTTTTCCCAGCAAACTGTGTACCGGAGGCTCAGAACAGCGGAGCTGTTTGCCCAACATCCAGCGAAGTGCGTCGCGCTCACTCCAGCACAGAAACGGGCCCGTTTACTGTGGAGCCGTCAACATCCAAACTGGACCATGAATGAATGGAGGCATGTGCTCTTCACAGATGAATCCCGCTTCAGTTTGCAGAACGATTCCCGTCGCACATTAATCTGGAGAGAACCGGGTAGCCGATACAACCACAGGAACATCGTGGAACGGGACCAGTATGGTGGTGGTGGCGTCATGGCGTGGGGCGGCATCATGTTGAATGGCCATACGGACCTGAACATCTTCATGGGTGGTCCGAGGAACACTGTTAACGCTCGGAGATACAGAGATGAGGTACTGAGACCACTTGTCTGACTCTTCATAGGTGCGGTTGGTCCAGACTTCCTCTTAATGGACGATAATGCCCGACCGCACCGTGCTGCTCTGATGGATGAATTTCTGGCTGGGGAAGACATTCATCGCATGTTCTGGCCAACGAGGTCTGCGGATCTGAATCCTATAGAACATGCCTGGGCTGCATTGGGGAGGCGAAATGCATCCCGCCAGCCTCCACCAAGGACCCTCCAAGATATTCGCATTGCCCTTTCGGAGGAATGGGATCAACTGCCACAAGAGCTCTTGAACCATCTGACAGAGAGCATGCCACGTCGCTGCGAAGCATGTGTGGCCGTTAGGAGTAAACATACACCCTATTAACAGCACATTTTGTTGTGGAAGACATTGCAATGTTTTGTTAGTTGTTGTCAAAGGTGTATCTTAGCTATCAGAACCTTTCTGACACTGTGTTTTTGGACAAGTTGTGTTACATATGGTGTGTGAGTCAGCTTCCGTTTGTTCAGCAATCCGTCTGACATGCACACCCTCGTGACTTGCCCACTGCAATAAATAATATGAATGACGACCTAGGAAGAATATGTAGGTGGACAGATGACCATGCAGTAAAAATCAATGCCAAAAAATCGCAGTGTATTCTTTTAGCTACCCAAAACGCCCACGCACGACTTACAGACGTGCATACTCACTCAGTAACATTAAGAGGCGCTCAGTTACAATTCAAAGACACAGTTAAAAACTTAGGGATGATAATAGATAAAACCTTAGTTGGAACGAACATGTAACAGGTAT
The DNA here is from genome assembly GCF_040414725.1 of Anabrus simplex. NCBI lineage: Eukaryota > Metazoa > Arthropoda > Insecta > Orthoptera > Tettigoniidae > Anabrus > Anabrus simplex. The sequence goes on along the minus strand of NC_090270.1, from coordinate 211,928,386 downwards.
ATGCCAGCGAGTGTTTTATTTCTTACATTCCCTTAAGAAACTCAGAGATTCACTCCGCCAAAATGTAAGAAAACTGCTTATCCAAAGTATGGTAATGCCAATATTCGATTACTATGACGTAGTATACAGTGACCTGAACACCACACTTTCCATCAAGCTCCAGAAGGTACATAACGCATGTGTTCGATTTATTTAAGATAGACCAAGGTTTAGCCGTTTTTCTCCCGCATTTGGTAGACTTCCATGGGTACGCTTAATAGAGCGACGAAATTTATATACTGTTTCTCTGTTACATCGTACACTGAACCTTAACACTCCTGAATAACTTGCCATACAATTCTGTTACCTAGCATCACCTTGTAGTATTCCTACCAGATCATCATCCACCTCAATACTAAGCATTCTCATTCACCGCTCAACTGGCTACAGTAGATCATTTGTTGTCGCCGCCAGCCGAATTTGGAACTCTCTACTTGCTGAAATTAGAGCGTATCAAACCACCTCCGCTTTAAGAAACTCTGTAAAACCTGGTTAATAAATAACAACATTTTTATAACATAGTAGGATTAGATCATAGCTAAGTTATTAGGTTATTTAAAACATTTAATTGATACCGTAAGATATTAAATTGTAGATAATTTTGTGTATATTTAACTCTTCATGTAGGTGTGTGTACGATCGGACAGAATAGCAGGCTTCATAGCCTGAGTCCAGCCATATAAAACAAGACAATAAATAAATAAACAAACAAATAAATTCCTATCAGGCGGTATGTCCTCATTTAGTGATTATGGTTAACTTTTGGACACTAGTGTAACTCATAAAAGGTTACTATTCTGGAACTTTAGGTGGAAACTTGCAAAACTTCCTAAATTATCTGTAGTTATTAGGGAATTTAAAAAAATATAGGATGGATAGGTAGAGAAAAAAGTACAGATGTATTTTATGTGGAGAGGGATGGTCGGATTTGCATATATTTTCCAAATGTAGTGAATTAGAAGAGTTGAGAAAGAAAGTGTTTAATAAGAAAGAGATAGAGAAAGTAGAACAGGATTATAAGATGACGGCATGGCTATGCAGAGAATGGGAAAGAGGATCGAATATATCGAAATATTTAAATTTGGTTAGAGCTAGGTTTATAAAGAAATTAAGTGAACAATAGAAGGATGTCATGTACCAGTAAATGAGTGACAGAAAGAAAGTTTGTAAAATAAAAATAAAAATAAGTAGTGGGTTTTTATATCATAATGACGAAGAGATGTAAATAAGAAGAAAGATCGGCGAGGAACAAGAAAATATAGACATACTGACAATTTATGTAGATAAATGATGTACAAAATATGAACCTCATGTTATAACGTTGTCAATATAGTGGATAAGCTATGTAAAAGTATTATAAGAGAGTTGAACAGCTGTAGGGATAGAAGGGAGCTGGAAAGGTGTGGAAAAGGGAGGGAAGGGGGACATAAGAGGGAAGGATGGGGGGAGAAAGACCCATCCCTAGTCGAGATAAGCAAACATGTCCGCATATTAACGGAGAGTCATGATGGGAGAAAGCAGTAGCGAGACGAATCGCATGATGGTCTGGGTTCCAGCTCAGCGATTCGACATGAAGTGAAGGGGAGGGAACACATTGCGATAGAGATTTAGGTGGGTATGACATCTGACCCACGAATGTGGCTGACAGCGGCATCATGGGTGGAAGGGGTTCCCTCATTACCAGGGGATGCTGCGAGCAGCCAGTTGCTTTCCTTTTGGCAGGTATTTTAGGTGTATGTGGTATAACTTTAGTTTTAGTGAAAGCTTATGGTCCGGCTTTCCGCCTCTGCTGCGCACCAAATTAGGGTAGTGAAGGGTGGTGCTGCTTATGGTCTGGCTAACCGCCTCTGCAGCGCCACCAAGGTAGTTAATGGTTTGTTTAGTGTAGGATGGTGTTACCCATGGTATGGTTATCCGTCTGGGTGACGCCACTAAATTAGTAGGGACGTAGGTAGTAGTTCAAGGGGTGTAGAGTAGTGATTATCTATAGTTTTGTTATTTTATTTCTGTGTATTTTGCATTATTTATTACCTGTGATTGTTTGGTGCCCTAACATATGGACAGGTCATCCGCCTTTGTTAGGAGCATCGCAGTAGATTTAGTGAGGTAGTTTAGGTAGTTTTTAAGAGAGGATAGTAGATATTGTATGTTTGCCTTTGTATTTTTGTATCCATTTTGTCTTTATTGCTGGTAAGCCGAAGGTGTAAACTAGGGCGGGCAATAAAAAAATGTTCTAATTCTAATTCTCCTAAATTATCTAGAAAAATTTTCCTACCCCCACTGCGGGAGAGATAAAATATTTCGGGCCCGCCACTCCATTAATTCCAACTGATTTAGTCATCAGTTTCAAGCGATGATAATTTCTTTTAGACTTGCTTCCTTTTGCCATCAGAGTTAATAAGGCCTAGGACAGTCAATCAAGGGAGGTGGTGTTAACCCGATAACCCCGTGTTTTCCTCACGGAAACTTTATGTAGCATATTTCATAGTCAGCTCACCGAAGCACCTCTTTTTCCGACTCTAGGAGGAAAGACAAAAAATATTGGAAATGTACTTTTGACGTATTAGGTCGTGTCCAATACAGGTAGTACAGACAGCACGCACTCTACAGTGTAATGGAAGTAGTGCCTGACCTGTAGCTTAGATCCTTTCCAATTGAACAAATATGAGCTAGACCACCGGTGCTCAATTGGATAGAAATCGGGAGGTTGTAGGTTAGGATCCCTGTGGTGTCTGGTTGTCCATTTTTGTTCGGCACTTAACATATCTTTAATAGGTACTATACCGGGTGGTCTGAACGAAAGTGAACCGGGTATATCAGCGTTAGACGGTTAGTCATCCTGATAAATAATTGGAAAAAATCGATATCTCGCACCATTGTAATTTTATCAGCTGTTTAAATTAGCACATCAGATCGTTTGGCGCGTGAATTCAAATGCAGTACTATTGCTAAATCCGCACGTCTTTTAAGAACGGCTTGGCAGCCATGCGGAGAAATCAGCATCAAACATACACACACTGTTGGTTTCTGCCGTTGTCAACGTAACGTACTTGCTTTGGCGCGATCCTGTCTGCTCGGAGGTCCGTATTCAAACCCCTCCCCTGGCTGTGTTTTATTCTTCGACTGGTGCTCTCATGTCGATCTTAAGCCACGTGCAGATTTACAAACAGTGCCACCCAAAACCCATTTGAATTCCCCCGCGAAGTGATCTGATAGGTTAATTTCGGCAGCTAACAGCTGACAGCGATGCGAGATACTGAATTATTTCCTTTACATTATTTATCAGCATGACCAACCCTCTAACACTGATACACCCAGTTCACGTTGTTTTTGACCACTCTGTATATACTAATCACGACCTAATACTTCGAAAGTTAATTTCGATTACAACGAGGTCGTGAAAATTTAATATTCATTGACTTGGCCCACAACGGGCGACTTGCACGCTATCTACAGTGTGATGACAGTAGTGCCAGATCTGTAGCTTAGATCCTTTCCAACAGAACAAATATGACCTAGGCCACCATTGCTCAGTTGGATAGAACAACCGTCGTGAAATCGAGAGGTTTTGGGCTTGGATCTTTGTGGTGTGTTGTTGGAAATTTTTGTTCTGTACTTAACATATCTTCAAGGTGAACTAACTGTAATGATCTACATCACCGTCAGATTAGCATGAACAAGCGTGTAAATTAGAATATAATTAGTAGTTCGAGAAACATTTCAGAGAAACATAGACTCAAAACGTTACTTATTTAATGGAAATTTCAAATGTGGATACATTTGAAACAATCACACACATATACAGCATGTAAACCAAGTACGGGGCAAAATTTAAAGAATGTACTCTTGATGATGATAGTGGTGATGATGATGATGATGATGATGCTTCTTGTTTAAAGGGGACTAACATCGAGGTCATCGACCCCCTAATGGTACGAAATGTTATGACAAATTAAAAGAACAAAATCCTCCACTGACCAGAATTCAAAGCGTGAGGACGAAGAATGAACAGATATGAATTTAAAACGATCAGTCAATCCGACCCACAGTGCCTCACATGCAAAGAATCTGGAACAAAACAATAGTACTACTGACCAAGAGACTGCTTCTATAGTACGATGCTGAATCGATTATGCTTGTAGTCGAAACGGGTCCAAAATCCAGGTCATCGGCCCCTCATAATGGTACTTATCGCTAGGAAAGTAGAACCATGCTATTTGTAATTTGGCGGTACTAATCAAACGTAGCGTAGACTCCCGGTATTCCACACATTATTGTACTATTCACAGGTAGTGTAATGCGCACATCTAACACAGACCTAAGGTGTTTCGCACATTGCGGCGCTATTTACAAGCAACGCAAACCCATGGCGTTCCTCACGTAAGTGGACTAACTACAGGGACCCGAACTATCCCGTGGTATTCCTCACATTGTGGGAACTAAGCATAGGCAAGGCAGAACCATGGTGTCACTCATCACATGGTTTTGCTCGTATAGGGGTAGGAATCACAGGTACTGTAAGACCCTCATCCTGATTCACACACTGTCACTACTAATCACAAACCTAGTGCGTACCTAACACAGTGGTACTACGCGCAAGTAAATGCGACCCATCCATTGTGTTCCCTGCGTGATGGTTCTAATTACAAGTGGTCATGGTTCTAATTTGACAATCCCTGGGTCGCCCCTTTTAGTCGCCTATTACGACAGGCAGGGGATACCGCGGGTGTATTCTACATGTGCGTCCCCCACCCGCAGGGTAGTGTGTTTGGTCCGCGAGAGGTAGTTTGTTTCCCTTAAGTCCGCCGGCAACCCGGATAAGACCCAAAATGGACTCTTCTGGAGTAAGTAGAAAAATAGGTTGTACACATATAAGGTCGGGCATGCTTCATTTTAAAGTTATCCGGCATTGGAAAATGTCCTGAACGTGTAATGTGGTTATTTATAGGAAACATTACATTATGCAGTATGTCCGCCCTTGCTTGAGACTTCGGAGATAACAACTGCACATTTTACAAAAAAAAAAAAAAAAAAAAAAATCAAAATTATAAAGTCGTTAAGTTTCCTATTAATGCAAGTAGCATGTTATTTTCTTTAAAGTTTTCATTCAGTACCCTAATGATATACGGCGGGCCTCCTATAGAGTGACGCCGTTTCTCAGACCAGGAGATGTGCTGCGCTGATTTGAGGTGCGAAACAGTGTGAAAGGGAAGCGGCCGTGGCCTATAGGAGGTACTGTCCAAGAATTTACCTTAGCGAGAAAGGTAGAAAACCACAGAAAACCATTCTCAGGACAGCTGACGGGGGACCAACCCACCACTTCCTGAATGCAGAGCTCTCTTTCAAACTGTTACTGCTCGATGTTTATAATGTAACGATAATGCACTACCTCTCTTTGTGCGAGAGTGGTTAATACTATGAATACTTAATTGAATGACTCTCTGTGCCTTTCTGCTTCGGTCCCTTGTGACTAGTAGATAGCTCTAATTACATTCGCATAACACATGGTGTTGGAGATGATTTATTATATTTCAACGCTTTAGCACACTGTATGATGGAGAGCATGAAATGAGGGCGATTAATGCATACGCCATGCAAATAGTACGGCCGGTTAATCATCTCTCTAACGTGTCTCACTCGGTGCAAAGTCCGCTCTTTGGAACTTTGCTCGCCATTTCCCTCTGTTCTAGACTTCAGTCTAATATATGACACAGATTCTCATATTTGCATTCATGGTGCACCTCTATCGTTGTTTAGGACTACCTCGGGGTCGCCGGTCTTCAACCTCAAGGTTTCCCGCCGGGTGGGCACGATTGATGAGGCGTCAAGTTTATACGGTCTCTGAATCGAACGTCAACATTCAGCCAAGGAGTAAGATATTAATAATAATAATAATAATAATAATAATAATAATAATAATAATAATAATAATAATAATAAACTTAAGGTTGTTAGACCTGTTGGGGACAATCCCAGGCGCTCTCTTTAGGACATGCCCATTCAATCATAGCCTATCTTCTCTTCTTTTTTTCCCGGATGTGACAAGGGCGGCTACGATGGTATGATGTGGTTCTTCCTGCTACGTGTAGCCAGTGGCTCAGTGCCGAGTTTAAGTCGGCGGAAAATAACCTGATTCCCTGCAAGGGCCATCGGCTTTGGGCGAAAGAATCTTTGCAGGAGGTAAATGAGTAGAGGAAATATTATTAGAGGTAGCGTCTGAACTCCAGTGGAGCGGCTATGAAAGGCGTTTGTTCTCCATGTTAGGGCGACCATATTTCCTGCTAGCAGTAGGTGTTAACTACCCGCGTCAGGTTGAAGCGTCAGGCCAATCAGTTTAGCCTCGTCGAAACCAAGTGTATCAATATGTCTAAATTCGGCTATGGTGACTCACTAAAATTACACACATGTATTTACAGTATTTATTTATTTATTTAACTTATTTATTTATTTATTTATTTATTTATTTATTTATTTATTTATTTAAATGTAAGGTGGATTTTAAAAACTGCACTGAAAACACATATAAAAATATGAAAATTAGAAGAAAATATGACAAGTGTCATGATGCTGTGTTTGAAATAGATGAAAAAATTATCCCATCTATAGACGTCTGTTATCACAGTTCTATAAATTATCTAGTAATAATTTTGTAATAATGTAAATATTATACAGGTAAACTAATCACTTTGATGAGTACAATTCCTTTAAAAATATTAATATGTTTGTCATATCGATAACCTAAGTCAAAATCTATAAGATATTTATCAATTTAATTGTTGTATATTTAACACGTACCGTATTAATGTAAGGGGAGTTCTTAAAATATCAGTTTTGGAGACTGGAGTAATAAACAATTGACAATTAAAGCAAAATTCATAAAGAAACGCTTGGTCATTGAATCTATTTACAATGTTAAAGAGATACACTTTTTGAACTGTTACACGCCTATTAGCTAACGGTATAAGTATTTTAGTTCATTCAGCGAAAATTCTTACGAAGCATGATTTCTAAAATATCTTATATCTATTTTATAATAAAGATATTCTCAGGCGTTCATACATATGTACCTATGTCACATATATACATACATTAGTTGTTGCACCTGTCGTTGATGGGTTAGCTCTTATACAATTGCAGCAGTAATGCCGTATATTGGAGATGAGTGAGCAGAAGAGACCGAGCACACCTCAGCTAACAAGTCAGTTATGTTATTGTTGATCAGTTTTAGGGGCTTTGGATATCCTGCTCCATCAGACTTTGTTTTCTTCATACTCGGTGATATTAGAGCACCCGAGGTCTAGGAAGTTCCTCTTTCCCCAAGCCCTACCTCTCCTTACGATTTCTTTTCCCCGCTCATTCTTCGAACACTAGGTACTTCATGTTTTTCTTCTCATTTCGATAGTCGTTTTCATTAGCTTCGTAATTAAAAGAGGCCAATGACTACATGAATTTTCACCTTACGAAACCACCACGACAAGCAACACTACCATCGTTTGTTACCATGACGATTGAATATGTTTATACAGCTCGTAGTTTATAATTATGAAATCTACACATATCTATAAATAATATTTAGGTTTGTCTGTGTCTTGTTATATAAAGACCTTAGAGACCATCTGCTCATTGTCTGTCTGTTTTTGTTAAGTATTCAGCCCGGAGGTGGGTTGGATCCTCAAAAAGCACCACCAAAGTTTACATGATTATAGGCAAGCCGCAACAGCCGATGACAGGCCGTAATGAGGCGTACATGATATGGTGAGGAGTGAGGTAGTTAGCCATTGCTTTTCTGACTGGGCTTGAAAATTCTATTGCATCATGACCGGCCTATGTCTAGTGCCCTTCATACCATCCAGACGCACTAGCCGAGCTCCGAATATCATTGCTCAGCACCACCCATATATTAGCAACTTCCAGACTGTCATTGTCATCAATGTGACTGAGACATCTGTGAAAGCTATACTTTGCTCTGGCCTTTGCGATGCAAAATTCTGCATCTATCAGGAATTTTTCAATGTGTTACCTTAGATGCCGTGGTGACTGGTATTACGATATTCATAGGAGAAATGTTATTAGGAGGGTGATTGAAATATTTTCTTGCTGATATTCCGAAAATAATCAGTTTCATTTGGAAATGTGATAAACAAAACTTACATTAGATTTAATTTCCAACAATTTATTTTATGACCCTGTTTTTCATAGAGCTAACCTTAGCGGCGATATTCATTCATTCAGTTTTTATTGCAAGTTCATCACACGAACCAAATAATTAATTAATAACAAAACAAGAAATAAACATCAAAGACATACCATACAGAAAAATAAGTAAATACAGTTATAAATAAATAAATAAATAAATAAATAAATAAATAAATAAATAAATAAATAAATAAATAAATAAATAAATAAATAAATAAATACATAAATAAAAGAATGAATTTGTCTTAAACAGAACTACTGCATTGTAGATGTTGTGTGTTTTTATATTTCTTGCAGATATAGGTTTTGAAAATAATTAAATAACGTTATGCAAACTTTTCGACTTTGATGTCTGAAAAAGAGTTCTTTCCACTCATATCTTCGAAGCATACTTTAGAGTTATGAGTGGTACAAGAAACATAATAGCATACTTAGAGGTGAAATAAGGAAGATAAAACGTACCAGTAGGAGGAGAGATAATGAGAACGAAACACTCGCTAAGTTACAAACATGTCACAAAGAAGAACTGGTAACTGAAACCGTAGGGTTAAGGTCGGTCAGTGTGTATGAAACTTCTGTGAAAGCAAACTATTCTTGAAACTTAGATGAAATGTGAAAATAACTTTATTACACTCGAGACAAATTCGTTTCTCTGTCATCTTATTTTCTAAATGTACTCAGCAGCATACGGAGATACACAACGTATCGCGGTCGTCCAGCAAAGAAAAAGACGAAGGGAAGAAATAAATGTTAGTGCTCTAAAACTAAATCCTCGCTCTTACCACCATATGAAAGAAGCTCAATATGATATGTTGGATACTTTATCTTCTGCTAGCAAATGGCATAAACAAGTGTTGTCTGGTGATAAGCAACGAGATGGCTGAGAAAACTTTAAAAAGAATAAAATCTTAATATGGTACTAGAAAGGGTTTTCCATAGAATAAGCGGTTGCATGGCCTGTCATAACCTGGTTATATACTTCACTGCTTGCATCTCTGAAAATATTGACTCTTCAGATTGGATTAGGTATCCATTTTTCCATCGAGATGCTTTGCAAACAGTGATGACAGATCAAGAAAAAGAACAGATCATTGAACTTCCATTGATTCAGCACCGGAAAATATAATATTCTAAATATCTTCTTTCTGGCTTTTATATTAAGCATGATGTGACGATGTAACCCACCTAAGACTCCTACTGAGCCAAATTCAGCCTGATATAAATGAACTGGTTTCACTGATTAATATTAGCCCTTTTTGTATCCATTTCGTATCCACATTACCAAGTAATTACTCGCCTAGCCATTACCTAAGGATGTATTACTTTTGTGGATAGAATTGAATTAAACCGCAGTTGAGAACAAGCTATCCAGTGTGTGGACCATCAGTACGATTGCGCAAATTTGGAAAGGTAGGGGAGATATCACGATATGCTTCAATTGTCAGTCAATCTGACATCAAAGCCGTACTATGAAGATATATTAAAGAGTACTAGATAATCAGCTCAGAAGTATTGTTACCATAACACCAGATCAGTGCGGATTTGTCAGAGAATTTAGTACTACAGATACCACTCATGTCACACATTTGTTGATGGAGAGGGACGAAGAAAAAATAAGAAGACCACGTATTTAACAGTTTAGACATGGGAAAAGCTTTCGATCGGATCCCGTACGATCTCATATGCGAGCCCTTCGCAGCCACGGAGTTACAAAGGTGTATATATAGGATGGATCCAACTTTTATTTCGTCATGTCAAAAGCGTGATTCGATACCCTTTTAACATCACTCTAGGTTTTCATCAAAATTCAGCCCTCTTACCCCTATTCTTCAATCTTTGTATGGATACGGCAACAGCTGACATTCAGTCTCCACACGCCTATAAGCGGATTTGGTTGTACTTTCAAAAGAGTGCAGCCTTGCACTTCACCACGGGGTGAAAGCCCGAAAAGGGGGCTAGAACTAGGATTGTAATGGGATAATTAGCTGGTAATGATTAATGAGTTACAGTATGTACACGGCAAGGTGAGGTAACTTATTGAATATACTATTCTGGAAAGAACTCGCCAAAGAATTACATACCACATGTGTTCTATCGGAGGAAGCGCGTGGTTTGTGTAACGAGGGAGGTTATCAGCAATCTTTTAGAGGTTATTGAGCTACACGCCGATAGTATACTGCGGTATTATTACTTTGAACAAACCCTTCCCTCCAATTCATGTGAGGGTGCGAACATAACTTCGGCACAAATGGTCAATGCTTATCCCCAATACTATTTGAGAGAGAACTCGGTGAAATATGTACTAGCACACTTTCTCTTGAGGAAAAGCCTGTAGTTTGTTTAGCGAATAATTTTTTCGGGCGTATTTTAGAGAGTATTAAATTAACTATAAGCAGCATTTAAAAAAAACATTCTCCCAATTTATGTGAGGATGCTGTAATGACGTCTTCAATGATATCTCTGGTGTGCTCTTCGCTAGTGAAGGTGCCATCCCCAAAATCTGCATCCAGAGGAGCATCATTGCATTGTTAATCTCCTGCATGCGTTTAAAAGTACGTTAGTTTTCATGAAGGACTACACGAAACGGAAATGTCAGCAAGTAGAAAATCATTAACGCCATTATCACTTGAACGTACACATCATAAAAATCCACAGTTCAAGCTATTCAGAGAAACAACTCATTGTTGAAAACATCCTAAGGATATGAGCAGCGAATTTTAGTTTAATATAAGGTATTCCTAAAAAGTACAATCCTTTCCTTAATCATCATTATACGGTCGATTAGGTTAACAACTTGAATTTTTCTACCACTACGAGCGCTAATATGAGTCAAAGCAGAGTTTCACTTAAGCCCTTATAACTATCTACATTCGGTGTGAACAATTTTCAAAAATCAAAAACGCCTGAGGGTATTGAAGCAAGGAAAAAAATTACAGAAAAAGTTATGTAAATAAGTTAATTTGGCTAGGAATCGAATAAAAAAGGAAAACGAGAAAAGAAATAAGCGATTTTAGGCCGTTTTCCCGAAACTGCATTTAGGCCGGAAGTGACTTTCGAATTTTTTTAAATGTTATAGAGCTATCCAAGACTCAAAATTTGAAACCTTTCTGGGTCCTTTAGCCCTTCAGTTTTTGGCACAATTGAGGACCTTGCTTAATTTTACGTTCTTCATAGTATGGGGACCCTACTTCGTCTAATGCTTTTAACATTACATATGTATATGACAATTAACTATGAATCAAGCTAATAGAAGAATGGGAAACCAGATGAAAATAAAAAATGAGTGAGACAGGCTTCGGCGGCGGCACATTTCCTATCCTCGTCGCTAGATGGGGCCTTCATTCATTCCATTTGGACCTGATCGAATGACTGGAAACAGGGTGTGGATTTTCATTCATTTCCATAAAAAATTCGCATACCTGAATTTTCTTCGCTACACGGAAAAGCTTTTGGACTTAGAAATCGATAATCCGACGGCGGCGCCAAAATAAGGTATATAAGGCAAGATGAAGAATGAGGTAGTTTGCCATTGCTTTCCTCACTAGACCTTTTGAGTCACATCTTTCAGAACATTTAGGAACGCAAGTCATGGTGCCAATGTCATTTCTGTGGCTTGGTTCTAAAAGGGCCAATGTCATTTTTTTAAATCGAAATTGAGATATTAACTGATACAAACGCGTTTTATCCTGGCTTGCAACATGTTAAAAGGGTCAATGTCTCTGTTAAGTACCAAACGAACAGTTAACGTTTAATTAAATAAGCCCTTGCCAATAATGTTAGATTACCAATAAAGATTATAGACCTGGCAGTTTAAAAAAAAATACGATAGAAAAGATTAGCGTTTAATAAGGTGACTTCCACAAAGAAAGTATAAAGTTATTTAAAGTTAGTTGTTGAAAAAAATAATAGGAAAACTATAACAAAACTTCAAATGCTCATAGCTCAAAATCAGGTTTTTTGACATTGGCCCTTTTAGAACCAAGCCACAGATTTATCAGCACCATCATTAACTCGGCAGCTTCCATGCTGTCACATGAGACTGAGACTTAGCCGGAAGCTTCATTTTTGTCTAGCCTTTACCAAGAGATATATAAAAATACTGCATCCATCGATAACTAGCAACAGGCGGGATCGTCATATTAAGAAATCCTATTTAAGTTCATCTTATAAGTTTAGTCTAAGTTTCCATTTTCTCTACGAGTATATTCATATTATCTCTGAGTAATTTGTGTAAGGTTTTCACACATTGAACTACTATTCAACGTTTCTAAAACAATCTTACCTTGAAATAGGTGAGATACGAGGAAATATCATAGGACCAGCCATTTAGATCGCTAAATGGGGCCAGGAGCGTCTTATCGTACAATCCGTTTTGCGATATGATGCGCCGTTTTTAATAATAATAATGTTATTTGTTTTACGTCCCACTGACTTCTTTGACGGTTTTCGGAGACGCCGAGGTGCCGGAATTCAGTCTCGCAGGAGTTCTTTTACGTGGCAGTAAATCTACCGACACGAGGCTGACGTATATGAGCACCTTCAAATACCACCGGACTGAGCCAGGATCGAACCTGCCAAGTCGGGGTCAGAAGGCCAGCGCCTCAACCGTCTGAGCCACTCAGCCCGGCACCACCGTTAGGAGCAGGTATTCTGTGAATGAAGATGAACATTCATATACTTCCGTATGTCGATCTATATTTATTCACTGAAGTCGATTTGTAGCGTTCTAGAAGGGGTTTGTCTGCCATTGTAATTACTAATTTACAAATCAATAATGGCTGTCAGCAGGAGGGCGTAGCTATTGTAATCAGTACTCCCTACATCAACTTTACCTGGCAGTAGGAATGAGGACCTTCATCAACTCCGTTGTAACATTGTAATAAATAATTCCCTTCTCGATTTGACTAGCAGGAGGCAAGGGCGCGTGCAAATTTTTTCAAAACTCCTTCACCGCGGGAGTGGCCGTGCGGTTAGGGGTGCGCGGCTGTGAGCTTGCATCCGGGAGATAGTGGGTTCGAATCCCACTGTCGGCAGCTCTGAAGATGGTTTTTCGTATTTTCCCATTTTGACACCAGGCATATGCTGGGGCTGTACCTTAATTAAGGCCACGGCCGCTTCCTTCCAACTCCTAGGTCTTTCCTATCCCATCGTCGCCATAAGACCTATCTGTGTCGGTGCGACGTAAAGCCAATAGCAAAAAAAAAAAAAAAAAAAAAGAAAAGAAAAGAAAAGAAAAGCAAAACTCCTTTACCGATTCTGTTTTTCAGTAGGCAAAGGTGCCCCCTTGCAAGGGTACCCCCATTATAAACAAATTTACCCATCTTAATGTGACTGACATTGCGCATAGTAAATTGCAGTATACGAGTGGACCTGTCGTTATTATCACTACTCCGCAACTCGCAATTTACATTAGAAATAACGTCTGCGGGCCTCCCTATGCTGTTTCTCGGATAACGCCTAGAGACATGCAATTTAAAAAAATCTTATTCACTTCATGTACAGTAATTTACTTCGATATTCGTATACATCGTAGAATATCGTAGCGAAGCACGGGTACATTTGCTAGTATACTCATATAAGAATGGCAACTGTAGTTTTAAGTTCTCAGCCATTCAATAATTCAATCTTCCAAGAGATTAAAAATAAATTTGTAGTCTGTCAGCTTTCAAAACTAAATTAAAGAAAGTGCTATGGAATAAGTACGTAAGTAAAGAGACAAATTTTGTGAGAAGAGTTTGTGTGATTGTGACCTAAAGGAAATATTGGATTTTTTTAACTTTAATGATCATTATAACGTAATTAACTTACTTGCAGCCAATGTATATCTATTATATAAATTGTAGACGTTTACCATCCACCTCTGTGGTGTAGTGGTTAGCGTGATTAGCTGCCACCAGCGGAGGCCCGGGTTCGATTCCCAGCTATACCACAAAATTTGAAAAGTTGTACGAGGGCTGGAACGGGATCCACTCAAACGCAGGAGGTCAACTGAGTACAGGAGGGTTCGATTCCAACCTCAGCCATCCTCGAAATGGTTTTCCATGGTTTACCAATTCTCCTCCTGGCAAATGCCGGGATGGTACCTAACTTAAGGCCACGGCCGCATCCTTTCCTCTTCCTGGTCTATCCCTTCCAATCTTCCCATCCTCCCCACAAGGCCCTTGTTCAGCAGAGCAGGTGAGGCTGCCTGGGCGAGGTAATGGTTATCCTCCCCAGTTGTATCCCCTGACCGAAAGTCTCACACTCCAGGACACTGCCCTTGAGGCGGTATAGGTGGTATCCCTCGCTGAGTCTGAGGGTAAAAGCCAACCCTAGAGGCTAAACAGATTAAGAAGAAGATGAAAGTGTGCCTAGGCAAGTACGATATTAAAACTGAAAACGAATGACTCGAGAAGGTTTTGAACTCTCACTGCTCCTTGTAGCTTATCCCGGTACGTTTGCCATGCATAATTCCGCGCAGCTACTCCCAGCAACTACGTTACCCCTTAAAACTATGTATTCACGAGGAGAGCGAAAGTCATCGCTTCGAAAGTTACTGATGTGTTACAGCCTGATGGCCCGATTTTAGGCCGTGATTGAACGCTACATGGCGTAAGATATCATATCTGCTGTACAGCATTTGCGTGCCATAGGTTATAATCTACTGTGAAAATACGATTCTGGCAATTTCGATGTAATGAGACTATACAAAATGGCGGTGAACTGGCATGTCCGTACTTGGTCCTAACCTATCACATTTTCTATGATACGTCAACCGCCGTTTTCTATCGAAAGAAACAGCTATAGGAGTGGCTACGATTTGTACAATACAGTAACATTTCGTAAAAATGACTAGAATATTGGACTGCGCTCTACGTAAAATGGTACAGTGGTTTTGAGATGGGCCTCACTTACTGCCTTTGTACCATTTTTGCATTGTGCGGGGAAGTTTATATCGGGCTAACTGCACATGCAGTTGCTGTAAGATGTCGCGCAAGATGGGACTAAGCGACATTTAAATTCTAGCTGGTTGCATACGTTCGGGAAAAATAGGGGCACCCCTGTTGATCTATTAATTTCTAGTTTCTAAAATATTTAATTTTATCGTGTTTGGATGCCTGTGTAAAATGGTGACATAATTTTGAATATTTGATACTTCCTGCCCTTGTGTTATGGCGATGTACATCAACTGCTGATTTTTCATGCTTATGTAACCGAAGCGTCGCCAGATGTTCTTGAAATCGGATGAGAAATCATATTCGAGTATGTTCAACGTAAAAACATTCACAGTATTTACAGGTGATTTAATATACACCAGTCTGCTTGAATTTATCTGATGTATTGGCTGAGTGTAGTAAAATATGACTCAGGTTGTTTATGGTTGATAAGCTGATGAATATATTATGTTTCTAGACTCTGAAAATCGTTCTGGAGTACAACCTTTAATAAACATCCAGACTGGTAAGAGTATTAATTATTCTTAATTATTTAACCATACTACTCATCGGTTTATTCCTGTTTCTTACTTTTTTACAATTTGGTTTACGTCGCACCGACATAGATAGGTTTCATGGCGATGGATATTCCTGTTTCTAGCTTGTCTGCCATTCAAGTTATGAATATATTTAATTACACCTACTACTTTAAGAGTTTCCTTCCTAAAGTTCTAAGCGTTGTATTTGCATTTGTAACAGTCACCATCAGCTTAATTTTATACCTTCACCGTCTTTCTCGCAAATCATTCGAACATTTTTATTAGAAATTCCATCACTTTCACGAAATTTTCAACTGTCCTGTCAATTGTAAATATATTTTATTTTCCTCGTTTCCAGAGAGACTCGGTCTTTATTGTTTTGTAATTATATATTGAAGGACATTCTTGCAGTGACTTTCGTTTCAAAAACGTTCAATAAAATATATAATCAGCTTTGTCACAAACATTCTTCAGATATAGGGCTCAGCGCTTTTACGCTCAGAGCTCCTCATCTCTGCTTGCATGGTATGAATCCCAACGCGGCCATAATTAGTCCCATTCAGATGCTATCTGTTCTGTTCATTTGAATTACAAGTAGCCAATCCAAGATTTTTGACGTGCTGTTCTGTATGGTAAAGTGTGAATGGATGTAAATTATGTAGAATGTAATAATGCGGTGATATACATAGTTTCATCACTCTATGTGATTAATAGTCTCTCGTCTGTCTACTCATGTAGGAAATTTAGAGTAGAGTGTATACACTCCATACATAGAACAAAAAGAGTTCATGCTAGTCATAGTCTAGCATATTTCAAGATGTGTTTCCCAAGGATAAGGTAATTCAATGATAACTTATAACTATTCTTTTGTTAACATTTCTGTGTGGAGATGTATATACAACTACTACGTTTATCAAGTTGCAAGAAAGAGGAACGCTATTTCCATTAAAAGTTAATTTGTGCATTTAGACATTCATCTCTCGAGAACTTTGTCTTGGTAAGTAGATATAAGTGGTTTATAAAGTTGTCCTCAAGGAGAGAACATGGGAGCTCATTTAAGATGATGACTTCGAAAGCAATTATATATGAGTTGAACAAGTCGTAAACAGTGAATGTAATGGAACTTGCAATAACTGCATTTGTATTTCGATTTAAACAGTTTAATGGGCTCATCATCTAGATTATCATCCACAACAGTGAAGGTAAACTGATGAAATCCAACTTGTCGAAGAATGACAGGGTCCGAGAACAAGTACTGCTCTAAACTATAAACGTGCATTCAGGAGAAGGCGAGTTCCGACTCCTCCACGGTTTCTCATGTTCACACCTGGCAAATCACATCTATCTATATAAAGAAAAACGTTCGTGTCTGTTTGTTTGTCTGTTTGTCTGTCTGTCTGATCCACCATCACGTCAAAACGGCTGGATAGATCTCAACCAAACTTCATATTTAGAGTATACTCATCTCGGGGAAGGTTTCTATATGCATATCGTTTTAAAATCCTTGAATACTCGGGGGGTTTATAGGAAAACCAGAATGGTTTTTCCACCATCACGTCGAAATGGCTGGATAGATCACAACCAAACTTCATATTTAGAGTATACTCATCCCGGGGAAGGTTTCAATATGCATATCATTTTAAGATCTTTGAAAAGACGGGGGGTTTATAGGAAAACCTGAATTGTTTTTGCACCATCACGTCGAAACAGCTGGATATATCTCAACTAAACTTCATATTTAGAGTATACTCATCCCGGGGAAGGTCCCGATATGCATATTATTTTAAAATCTTTGAATAGACCGGGGGTTTATAGGAAAACTAGAATGGTTTTTCCACCATCACGTCGAAACGGCTGGATAGATCACAACCAAACTTCATATTTAGAGTATACTCATCCCGGGGAAGGTTTCGGTATGCATATAATTTTAAAATCTTTGAATAGACGGGGGGTTTATAGGAAAACCTGAATGGTTTTTGCACCATCACGTCGAAACAGCTGGATAGATCTCAACCAAACTTCATATTTAGAGTATACTCATCCCGGGGAAGGTCTCGATATGCATATTATTTTAAAATCTTTGAATTGACCGGGGTTAATATGAAAACTAGAATGGTTTTTCCACCATCAATTCGAAACGGCTGGATAGATCACAACCAAACTTCATATTTAGAGTATACTTATCCCGGTGAAGGTTTCGATATGCATATCATTTTAACACGTTCAGTACCTGCTTCTGAGTGGGACACTTGAATGCCTGGACCAGCCATTTTCATGCCCGGCCCTCTTAACGTGCATCTATATAAATAAAATTGTAGGGGGTCCGCTGTCTGTAATTTCTTTTGTTTTGCCAATTTTTCAGATATTTATCCCTTTTAGGTCAACTCAAGACCGAATCGGTGGTTTTTACGTTTCGTGTCTGTTTGTCTGTTTGTCTGTCTGTCTGTCTGTCTGTCTGTCTGTCTGTTTGTCTGTTCCAACATCACGTCGAAACGGCTGGATAGATTTCAACCAAACTTCATATTTAGAGTATACTCATCCCGGGGAAGGTTTCGATATGCATATCATTTTAAAATCTTTGAATAGACGGGGGTTTATAGGAAAACCAGAATGGTTTTTCCATCATCACGTCGAAACGGCTGGATAGATCTCGACCAAACTTCATATTTAGAGTATACTCATCCCGGGGAAGGTTCGACATGCATATCATTTTAAAATATTTGAATAGACGGGGGTTCATAGGAAAATCAGAATGGTTTTTCCACCATCACGTCGAAACGGCTGGATAGATCTCAACCAAACTTCATATTTAGAGTATACTCATCCCGTGGAAGGTTTCGATATGCATATCATTTTAAAATCTTTGAATATACGGGGGTTTATAGGAAAACCAGAATGGTTTTTCCACCATCACCTCGAAACGGCTAGATAGATCTCAACCAAACTTCATATTTAGAGTATACTTATCCCAGGGAAGGTTTCGATATGCATATCATTTTAAAATCTTTGAAAAGACGGGGGGTTTATAGGAAAACCAGAATAGTTTTCCTCCATTTTCTCTTATACTATTGATTTTCTGTAAACTTCGTTTACCGTCCGGGAAACGTCTCTTCATTATAAACAACTTTCGTTATGTTCATAATTTACCTTACTCTTCACATGACGGAGAAATTTACAATTTTCCGCTGGTATCATGCTCTGCATTGAGTGACCGACAGACCGACAACGAACCTACAGGTTACCATGGCAAAGTTTCTGACTGCATGCCAGCAGGGAAGTAACGTATTGCCATTTTTCTCATCATGCTTTTAAATTCGTGGTTGTTCCTTGGGTAGAAGACAAGAGAGGCGTCAATCGGCCTACCTGCTGGATATTGGCGGAATATCGTTGGTTGTTATAACCGCCCTCGGATAGATTAAGCAATAACACCATTAGTCATCTTCTTCTTATTTGTTTACCTAGGAATCACTGGACCTAAATTTCTCCTCTGTTACCGCTTTATTATATCCATAACTCACACTAGCATAATTTATTGAGGGGCATTTGATTTTCCAATACATTCACTTGGCATTTAAATATTTGTTGTTATCCGGCTGTCCTCAGTTATAATCCATTTTCTATTAGTTTCAACTTTCTTAACTGTATTATTTTCTTCCTTAATTACGCCGTATGTACGCGAGTGCTAGAAACTACTGGATGTATTTCCACCAAGACTCATATTTAGAATACGCTGTCCTTGACAGGTTTTAGGGCAAATATTGTTTCTAAATCCCTGAACTGACTGGGGGTTTATACGAAACAGAAACAGGATTTTGCACTACCACAAAATATACACAGCCAACGTTAATTTAAATCTACCTGCCTTGGTAGAAATTAATTTCTAAACCTTTTTTCTCATGTGCATCATTTCGATACGAGGATTAATAAGGGAGATATCATTAACGGACCGTTTTTCTGTACAAGTCCCATCGGACTTAACTCACGAGCGGGTGCTTGTAAAGCGTATTCCTTACAACTTGAAAACTACTGAAGACATTCGAACCAAACTTTGTATTTAGCATCCACCTGTCCAAAGGTAGGTTTTAAACGTAAATAACATTTCATGTTCCGGAATGGACTGGCGGTTTATAGGGAACCGAAATGGTGATTTTACTCTTCCACAATATATACAGAACAAGACCAACCTGACTGGAAATCGACCAAACGTGATAGAATTCCACCTCTAAACCTTTTTTTTTCATGTGCATTTTTTCGTCAGGAGGATTAATAAGGGAGATATCATGCATGGTCAGTTTTGCAGGTTAAGTCCAGCGGACATAGCCCAAAAGGTGTTTTACATGGAGCAGATTCCTTATCTATATAAATCAAATCGTAACGACTGTGTGCCTCTACACTGACTATTTTGGCGAAATTTTCGTACAGCTTTCCGTTTGGGGGGTAATAATGACCATCTCCATAATTTTTGGTTTAGTTACCTGGAAGTCTTAATTTTTACCCGCCTCGCCCAAAATCCAGATTGCGGCATAATCTGCCAGAAGAAAAAGAAGATAATTGAAATTTGTCAAAATTATACGTTTTAGCCTGTAACGAACGGAAAACATCCTAGATCATTAAATTTTTCACTTTGTATCCCCGAAGAATATCGAAATATGCAGGCAATTTTAATGATGGTGCAGACCTTCGGAAATTCCTATCACATAACGGATTGCACCATCTCCGTTCAATTTGGAATGATCTACAGCCTTGGTCTTATGACTTTTTGCCGTATCTCTATCCCTTTTACGTTTAATTTTTCTCTATTAATCGATGTTAAGTCAATTTGGAATTTTCACATGCATAATTCATACTTTCAATTACTTATATCAAACTCTTCACGAAAATTGGCCCACCCAGTAGCCATATGTGAGCCAAATGCTATGTATGTAGCTGTCACATAATTATCCGAAAAGTAATGTAATGTGAGATAATCTTACAAAACCTTTACCCTGTTCCACGTTTCTAACTCAATCTGACTCAAGAATAGATGACATATCATAGGACCAGCCATTTAGGCCACTAAATCCGGCGTGTCTTATGGTATAATCCTTTGTCGATATGACGTACGTTTAGTAGCAGTGATCTGTAAATGAAGGTCTTCAATATTGTAAACACGCATATACTTTCGTATGTCGATCTATATATATTCACTGATGTCGATTTTTAGCGATCGAGAAAGGGTGGGTCTGCTATTGTAATCAGTACTCCCCACACCGACTTTGACTGGCAGTAGGAAAGGGTTCCTTCTCCAACCCCTGTGTAAATGTCATTATTAAGGAAGGCCTACAATTGTAATGAATAGTTCCCTTCTCGATTTGACTTGCAGAAGGCAAGTGAACATGCAGTTTTGTTTAAAACTCCCTTACCCGATTGTGTTTGGCAGTAGGCAAGGGTGCCCGCCATTATAAAGAAATGTCCTCATCTAAAATGTGACTGGCATTAGGCATAGTGGCCTGCTATTTTGATGGAAACTCACCAACTTGGTGTGACTGGCAGTAAGCTGGCTGGCAGTAGGAAAATGGGCCTGGCATTATAATGATAACTGCACAACTCAATTTCGAGTGATAGTAGGGTAATTGCCTACCATTATAATAGAATCTCCTCAACTGTAATCCGTCTGGAAGTAGGAAAGGGGGGCTGCCATTTTAACGAAATTCTGTCCGCGTAGTAGGCAATGGGGCCTGCAATTATAATGTAAACTTCCCAACTCGATTGTGAATGCCAGTAGGCAAGTGAGCCTGCCGTTATATCACAAATCCGTAACAAACACTTTACATTGGAAACAACGCACGGGGACCTCCCCATGCTCTTTCTCGGATAACGCTAAGAGACATGCAATCTTAAAACAATCTTATTTACTGCATGTACACTATTTACTTCGATATTCGAATACAATGTAGAATACCGTAGCGAAGCACGGGTACATTCGCTAGTTGCAAATATGTCCTTTGTAATATTAATTATGGAATACCTCATTTTGGCCGCCTCTGTGGTGTAGTGGTTAGTGTGATTAGCTGCTACCCCCGGAGGCCCGGGTTCGATTCCCGGCTCGCCATAAGACCTATCTGTATCGGGAGGTCAAATGAGTAGAGGTGGGTTCTCTTTCCATCTCAGCCATCCTGGAAGTTGTTTTCCATGGTTTCCCACTTCTCCTCCAGGCAAATGCCGGGATGGTACCTAAATTAAGGCCACGGCCGCTTCCTTCCCTCTTCCTTGTCTATCCTTTCCAATTCTCCCATGCGCACGCAAGGCCCCTGTTCAGCATAGCAGGTGAGGCCGCTTGGACGAGGTACTGGTCATCCTCCCAGTTGTATTCCCCAACTCAGAGTCTAAAGCTCCACGACACTGTTTGCTATTTTTTTTTTTTGCTACTTGCTTTACGTCGCACCGATACAGGTAGGTCTTATGGCGACGATGGGACAGGAAAGGCCTAGGAATGGGAAGGAAGCGGTCGGGCCTTAATTAAGGTACAGCCCCAGAATTTGCCTGGTATGAAAATGGTAAATCATGGAAAACGATTTTCAGGGCTGCCGACAGTAGGGTTCGAACCCACTATCTCCCGGATGCGAGCTCACAGCTGCGCGCTCCTAACCACACGGCCAACTCACCCGCTCAGGACACTGCCCTTGTGGCGGTAGTGGTGGGAACCCTCGCTGAGTCCCAGGGAAAACCGACCCTGGAGGCTAAACAGATAAAGAAGAAGAAGAAGAAGAAGAAGAAGAAGACGAAATGGCTGTTTATAAATTACGAATTAATTAAATTAAAATACGAATGAACTTACTATTGTGTAGATTTAAAGTTGGCCTACTCTCGGTTGTTGAAATGACTTCAAGCTACTGAGCCTCAAGGGATAGAAGTGTTCAATGGACCACAGTGATAAAAAATTACTTGTCCAATACTTACGTTTTATTCTGTACACAGTTAGTATGTCTCAGCCGAACTGGAGTTCCAGCAGTAAACGGGTGGCACAGAACAGTGAGGAAGGCAAGTTCCTTCGCAACCTTTCCAAAATATAGTTACATGTAGCAAAACTTGAAGAAACAAGGCCAGCGAGGAGATAAAGTCTAGGGTGGCAGCTTGTAACAGGTGTTACTTTGCCTTCTAGATATTACTGAAGACTGCAAAGCCGTCCAGAATATAGAAACTCACCGTGTACCGGGTTATAATCCGTATGCGTGCGAGACGTGGATGTAAAACGAGCGCGACACGAACTTTCTGCGGATGTGAGGGAGAAAGATCTTCGGCGCGGTTCACGATCAAGGAGAGTGACGCATCAGGACGAATGAAGAATTCTATGCCCTGTGTAGTGACCTAGGGATAATCGCAGAGGCCAAAAAGAGGAAACTTCGATATCTTGGGCACGTCGTAAGGATGGACGAGGACCGAGAAACGAAGACCAACACCCTCGCGGCCGACGAAATAAACGGGGGAGACCAAGGACAAGACGGATGCACAACGTCTCGAGAGATTGGGTTGTTAGGGATCCAGGGCTGGAGAAAGAGAGCTCTGGACCGAAAGGAGTAGGCGAAAGCTATTGGAGAGGCCAGGGTCCTTCATGGGCTGTAGTGCCAGTGAAACTTGAAGAAGACATCAGATACTTCCATATAGAAATGTCAACAATTACTTGCTTTGACAAGAACATGGGAATATAAAGAACTTAGCGTACCTAGCCGCTAATTTTTTCTGCTATAACCGAGCTCAATAGCTGCAGTCGCTTAAGTGCGGCCAGTATTCGGGGGATAGTGGGTTCGAACCACACTGTCGGCAGCCCTGAAGATGGTTTTCCGTGGTTTTCCATTTTCACATCAGGCAAATGCTGGGGCTGTACCTTAATTAAGGCCACGGCCGCTTCCTTCCCAGTCCTAGCCCTTTCCTGTCCCATCGTTGCCATAAAACCTATCTGTGTCGATGCGACGTAAAGCCAATAGCAAAAGTTTTTTTCTCTCGTGTGGCAATATTTTCACGAGATATGTTCACAGAACTGTTTACTGATTACGCTGCCATTTTATTACAATACTGGATTCTGATCTGATATTAATCCCAATCATAATGTTGAATAAACACACTCTTGTTTAATTATTTGTTTATACATATTGAACAAGAATTGAACTAATAATTGAAAACTGGTTTGCGTACGTAATATGATATTTCGAATGCACGTTGCTTGTGTTATATTGTACTGTATATAATAAATAGATTTATAGAACGAGGTACCGTACGTACATCACTCTACAACTTCATTGTCACATTATCGCATAATTAATCAGATATTGGGCATTGGACATTGATGATGTTGATATTTTTTCAGATTGGACATATTCTACTAGCTTATTAAACATATTAATTGAAGTATTATCTTCAGATTTTATTAATATTAGACTTTTACAAAATGCTGCTATTATAGGCGTCTCAGTGGCTCAGCTGGGTTTCGTGGTTTAAATCCCGGTCACTCCATATGAGATTTGTGCTGGACAAAGCGGAGGCGGGACAGGTTTTTCTCCGGGTACTCCGGTTTTCCATGTCATCATTCATTCCAGTAACACACTCCAATATCATTTAATTTCATTAATCATTCATTAGTCATTGCCCCAGTGGAGTGCAACAGACCTCAGCAGCCGGCACAATTTCACCTTCGCCACTAGAAGTGGGCTTCATTCATTCTATTCCTGACCCGGTCGAATGTCTAGAAACAGGCTGTGGATTTTCATTTTCGTAGCTATTATATACTGGATAATATAATGATAACAGCTGCCCCCTTTAGTACTTTGAAATACAAGACCACAATTGCTTGTAATTTTGCGATCGAGTAAGCAATATCCTACATTTTCTGTCAACGGAAACCACCCTCTAGAAACCTCACAAGTTAGGACGGGAAATGAGGAAACCAACGAAGAGCTGTAGCATGATGAGCAGTATTGAGTAACAGATAACAACCCCATATTGTGACGTACTGCATATACGGTCACGTCCTACCTTGTGTAATTGTTAGGACTTGTGCACTCCAAGAAATCATCACAATGCTCTGCCGAATTCTATAAAATATTGGTTTTCTAAAATGTTAAAATTCTATAATTTTATATGTGTAATTATCAGTTTAGTAGGTTGAGTTTCGATGTTGCGTGCGTCACTAAGAAACGGATTAATTCCTTCTTTCTCTTGTTATTTCATGATTTGAACATTGAAGAAATTATTATTATTATTATTATTATTATTATTATTATTATTATTATTATTATTATTATTATTATTATTATTATTTATGAGATTTTTACATTTATTCAATTATTTTGTAACAACTGTAATTTTATGTAAAATACATGTGGATTAAAGTAAATAAGAGTTTCTTATAAATATAAATATAAATATAAACATAAACATAAATATAAATATAAATATAAGTATAAATTCTCATAAATTCATTTCATTAAATAATATTATTTTGTGTAACTTGTAGCGTAATTATTCACTCTGTAAATGCAGCTTTCAACAATTTGTTCACAAATGTTGAATTTGCTGGCACCATCAACAGAATTGCCTGTTATTCTGTTGGGCTCGTTTCAGACCTGGAGCATGAACAGTATCCAAATCCCAGTAACACACACAGAGGGTCGGTAGGTGCGAATGTTATTGTGTGCGTCGCTGAGTGAATTAATGAATGAATGGCTTTCTGATAATGGCCCGAACCATGTTTGGTTCATAATAATGTTATAGATTTTACTTGCCACAAATTACTCTTAATTTTTTCCTGCAGGAATTATTTCATCCACTCCTTAATTTACCGAAATGAGGCTGGTATATCTGAGCACCTTCAGATTCCACTGGAATGCTAGTTGCTTTACGTCGCACCGACACGGATAGTTCTTATGGCGACGATGGGACAGGAAAGGCCTAGGAATGGTAAGGAAGCGGCCGTGGCCTTAATGTACAACCCCAGTTTTTGCCTGGTGCGAAAATGGGAAACCACGGAAAACCCCACTGGAATGAGCTTGGGCTCAGAAGGTCAATGCTCTACTGTTTGAGCCACTCAGCCAGGTGTGATTAGCTCATTTAGAATGATGAGAATTCGATTCTCCACGAAAAATTCAAATAATTTAGAAATGCATTTCCACATTTGAGAAGCTTGGGTCACTGAGCGTACAACATATACTCCTTTAAAAAAAATTTGATTAGCTTTTACATGTTCATAACTCCATTATACGCATACATGTTAAAATTAAAGCAGGCACGCAATGAAAACAAACCTTCTTCTTTAAAAGAATTAGAGATTGAAACGGAAGGCGTTCTTTGGAAATTCAGTATACGCCGTCATTTCACAACGTGTACAAATACAGTGGTTCCTGGTCGTACGTCAAAATGACTACGTGGAAATTTAGCGTCTTAATGAGGAGTATTGTCTTCCCTCGCATGGATAACAGCTTCACAACGCCTTCTCATACAGACGTCCCCACTCTGCCTAAATGACGTCTTTAAGGACTTTTAGTTCTTTCCTTTTTTGTCAGCGGCTTTACGTCGCACCGACACAGATAAGTCTTAGGGCGAAGATGGTATAGGAAAGGGCTAGGAGTTGGAAGGAAGCGGCCATGGCCTTAATTAAGGTACAGTCCCAGCATTTGTCTGGTGTGAAAATTGGAAACCACGGATAATCATCTTCAGAGCTGCCGACAGTGGGATTCGAACCCACTATCTCCCGGATGCAAGCTCACAGCCGTGCGCACCTAACCACACGGCCAACTCGCACGGTACTTTTTAGTGTTTGGTGAAGTGGATTTCTCGCTCGGATGCGTTGTTCTTGTTGGTCCCAGACTTGTTCCATCGGATTCAAGTCGGAACTTCCGGATGGCCACTCTATGCATAGAACGTGGTGCTCTTGCAGGAATTTAAGAAATATGTTCACATGTGCTTAGTATTATCATGACCGGGCATGACACGCACCTTCTTACTGACGCTAACCCCTCCCAAACATCCAAATGAGAGCAGAACCCTCTGTTATTTAAACGGGACATGTCGTTGCCATAATAGTCCAATCCCTAACCCACTATGCCTTCGAACAACTAATTAGGAACATTTAAAGACGTGACCAAATTCCTCCTTTCTTGAACGGTGTAAATTAGTCTGAGGTTGACTCCTGGGGTCAAAACCGATCGATAATAAGGTTAACCATTCCCAGTTAGTACCAAGCATAAAGGGCCCCATACACGCGCAGACTTCTGGAATACTTACCTGCACAGACTTGCCTCCGGGAGGTAAGTCGGAAGTATGCAGTTGCACACACACGCTCAGACAAAATGATTATTTACCGAATACGACGCGCTCAGCTGTTTTCTGTTTACGATTTTGCGCTTCGAACGGTAGAAAAATATATACGGATTGAAATTAATTAAGATAGTCGGTATAGAAGATGAGTTGTTATTTGGATATAATGTAGCGCTCTGCACGAAAAAGACGCGCAAAAAGAGATTTCAGTTTTCATATTTGTAGGTTACCACGTTTACATTTATTGCCGCAACTTTGAGATAGCGCTTTGGTCGCAAAGTCTCCGGCTGAATTCAAGCAGCGCCAGAATGTCAGAGACATGCCTGCAGACTTCTTGTCGGCAGACTTATCGGCCATACACACAGAGACATGTCTGAAGAGACTGGTTTGCGCAGACTTACCTCCGACTAAGTCTGCGCGTGTATGGGGCCCTTAAGATAGGCCAAGTGGAATCCTCTACCTTCCATTTCTCTAGGGACCTTCATGGCCTACATAGCGATGGCTTTACTTTGGTGAATAGGCAGACTCACTACTCTTAGATCAAAGTCCAATAATAATAATAATAATAATAATAATAATAATAATAATAATAATAATAATAATAATAATAATAATAATAATAATAAATCTATATATATATATAAAATAAGAGTTTTGTCTGTACATTGCTCAGAGTTTCAAAGTAATGGTACTTCTGTATCAGTCGTGTCCACAGTATCAAGGAATTGCACTTTTTAATTTTCCGTAATTTCTGTCTGTCTGTATGTATGTATGTATGTATGTACACGCATCACGAGAAAACGGCTGAAGAGAATTTAATGAAAATCGGTATGCAAAGTCGGGGAATAAGTCGCTACAATCTAGGCCATAAATAATTTTATTCACACTGAGTGAAATGGTAGTTTAGGGATAGGCCTAAAATTTGATTATCAGATATTAATGTTATTAGTGGTCGTATCTTAATGAAAATCGGAATGCAAAGTCGAGGAATAAGTCACTATGATCTAGGCTATAAATAATTGTATTCACGTTGAGTAAAATTGTAGTTTAGGGGAAGGCCTAAAATTGAATTCTCAAATATTTATGTTGTTAGTGGTCGTATCGAATTTTTTTTTCATAGTTTTTAATCGCTACTTTCCTACTGACGTTTTTGTAATGGCCTATGTTGACTTCGGTTAGGAAAACCACAAAATGAGTCTTTCTGAGAATCCCGTAGCGAAGCACTGGTACGTCAACTAATAATAATAATAATAATAATAATAATAATAATAATAATAATAATAATAATAATAATCATAATATGCCTTTGCAGCGGGCTACGTAAGATGTCGGAGTGATTGAAAATTGACCTTAATTCAGTTTCGTACGAAAATCTCCTGGTATCTTTCAGTATCAACTAACTGAACTACAACTGTCACCTGAACCACTGCGTTACCCAACCTGCTTTAAATAGTAAGATCTGTTAAAGAAAGCTCTGCCAAAAGCACTGTGTGAATGTGATGAAGGCAAGTATTTCTTTATGAAATGTTGACGACAATAATAAATGGGGAAATTGTTTAATAATTGGGGGAATCGTTCTATCTATGTAGTTTTGAATTATAGTTTGCTTACCGCTCATGAAGTTGTAGATGATGGGATTGACTGCGCTGTTGGCGTAACACAACCAGTGTGACAGCATGGCGATCACCACTGTGGTATGGTTCTGAGGGATTTCCATTGTGTACCTGCAACCAAAAGAATGATATGGACAATCAGCTAACAAGTAAGTAATCAGTACCAATCATACTCAGGTTGAGCGGGATATTAGTAAGTGTGCGGCACTAGAAAACTTCCTTGTCCAATTAATGTGGCCCAACTGATTACTGTCCAAGTTTGCGGACGCGTCAGCCAGCATTGAAGGGAACTTTCATTTCATACACCTGCGTTAGGAAATTTAGAGGTTGGAAAAAAAAAATTATCTCGTAATGACAGTTAGTTGTTGAAGCGCCGTTCAGTGCATCATCAATCATCACTTCTATTATTATTATTATTATTATTATTATTAATAATAATAAAAAATCCAAGGGGATCGCAACAGACTGCTTAGGATTTGCCGATGATATTGCTGTTCTCTCAAACGACATAGAAACCGCTAGAGCTCAAGTTGAAATTTTAAAGAAAATTGCCGAACAAACTGGTTTGCAGATATCGTTTGAGAAAACAGAAGTAATGACTAACATCAAAGAGGCTCCACCAAAACTCCATACAAAATACGGGTACATCACCCGAGTAGACAAATTCAAATACCTGGGTGAGATCATCATGAAAAATGGACTGGACAAAGAAGCACTTCAGGAGCGCGTACGCAAACTGGAAATAGCCTACCAAACATCCCGCACAATCTACAACAAAAAATGCCTTTCGCAAAACACCAAGATACGTCACTATGAAACAGTTCTGAAGCCAGTAGTTCTACATGCAGCCGAAACCCTGTCTCTGAATGCCAACAAAGGACTCCTTGAAGAACTGGAGAAAAGAGAACGCTAAATTTTCAGAGGAATCTTGGGATCAAAGTACAGAAATGGAATACATCAAAAGAGATCCAACAAGGAAGTCTACAACAAAATAGAGAAAATTACCGACACAATCAGAAAAAGACGGGCACGATTTTACGGTCATCTGAAAAGAATGGACGGAAGAAAGTTAACTAAAGAAATATTTCACTTTTTTGATTCAAACCCCAAAACCACAATTCCCTGGTTTAGAAATACCAAAGAAGACCTGCAAATGCTACATATCTCATCTGAAGACGCCCTTAACAGAGATCTCTTCCGCAAGAAAATATTGACGAACGGGCTAAACCGAGACGAGCAATCGAAGAGAAGACACGGTGCCCCTTGGACAGAGGAGCGTAAGCAGGCCCACTCACAAAGAATGAGGGAAATTTGGGCTCTTAAGAAGGCCAAGTTCAGTGTCAAATGCAACAAGACTTAACGTGGTCCTTGATTGCCCCAGCGAATTATATATATATAATATTATTGCTAGTAGTGCGTTTGATATGAATTCAATATCTGCTGTACTAATCGTGATTTGGTAACCGCCATATTGTTGTAAACGTTTAACATTTTATTCTATGTACACCATCCACCTTACAAGAAAGAAGTATGGTGAGGACTAATATTATTCTTACATCATTTAAGTTTATCGTTGTTTCGCAGCATTACAAACTGACAAGTGTCGGGATGTGCATAATATGGACGTAACCGATCTAAACGTAGCCCGAGTTGTCTTTAATACGAGCATGTGGAAACCACTGACGCAAATTAGGTTACGTGCATAACTGTAAACAATTATTATTCGTGTGTTATAGGCTATGTTGTGTATTTAAAATTGATAATGTTGTATAGCTCATGTATTACATGTTAGGTTACATTGAAATGAAATGTGAAATGTCGTATGGCTTTTAGTGCCGGAATATCCCAGGACGGGTTCGGCTCGCCAGCTGCAGGTCTTTCTATTCGACTCCCGTAGGCGACCTGCGCGTCGTGATGAGGATGAAATGATGATGAAGACAACACATACACCCAGCCCCCGTGCCATTGGAATTAACCAATTAAGGTTAAAATCCCCGACCCAGCCGGGAATCGAACCCGGGACCCTCTGAACCGAAGGCCAGTACGCTGACCGTTCAGCCAACGAGTCGGACGGTTACATTGATTGGTTATAAATGACCCTTGATGTATTCAAAGTCATTCAGAAAACTTCTGGTTCTATGTGTATTATACAATGGAAGTTAGATAAAGGTTACAACATGTTTATCACTAGTAATTAACCGTCTGTATTACCCAAGTTTGCTCAGGAAATCTCCCAGTGTGTGCGTGCGTGTGTGTGCGTTTTTTTTTGTTTTTGCTAGTTGCTTTACGTCGCACCGACACTGATAGGTCTTATGGCGACGAGGAGACAGGATAGGGCTAGGAGTGGGAAGGAAGCGGCCGTGGCCTTAATTAAGGTACAGCCCCAGCATTTGCCTGGTGTGAAAATGGGAAACCACGGAAAACCATTTTCAGGGCTGCCGACAGTGGGGTTCGAACCTACTATCTCCCGAATACTGGACGCTGGCCGCACTTAAGCGACTGCAGCTATCGAGTTCGGTGTGTGCGTTTTTAATATAGGCCTAAGTGAGATCTGGAATCTTCATGTACCAGGGATATATCGTATAATATTCTACTGTAGTTGATGTAAAAATCTTCAAGTTATATTCTATAGCGACAAGCTTGTTTCAAGACAATTCCAGAATCGGTAACCTACTTTCTTCCGATGTCATTAAAGAATCTTACAGGTATATAGTAGTAATACTAATGTTGTAAGAAAGCTGACTTATGTAGAATCCTAGGCATTATGTACACGGAGGGTGTTGTCAGAAGTGGAGTCGAGTTGTACAGAGATGCGAGTGAGTTAGTGGTAGCTCAACTGTTGTGATACCGCAACGGTAGTGGGGATTGGTTGTCAGTTGTTGATGTAGCGGCCTACCGTAGATCAGTCGTACCATATTGATACTGTCTCGCAGATGGATTGAAAATTATTGTGTATTATGTTTCAAGTGTTATTGTAATTCTGTTGAGTGTAAATATACAGATAAATGTTGTGATAGTGGTGTTTATTATTATTTAACTTCATCTCTGCATACTACTGCATCATGGTAGTAAGATAATATTAAAGTTATGAACGCTACGCTAAAAATGCATATTGTCTGAGGCTAAGTTTACTAACCAGCTTCGTTAGTAAGGCAATGTGAGACAGGTCTTGGCTGAGACAGCCGAATTTTTGCAGGACGGTAATAAATCTCGGCACTCCATGTCATTCTTGCTGACATTTTAAAGATCTTTGGTGACACATTCAATGTCATCCTACCAAATTAAATCATCTCAACCGTAGTAGCTGTAGCCAACGGTATAGCCATGATGAAATGCCTAATCCTGTGAGATCTTCTAAGTTAAGCAACATTGGGCGTTTTAAGTACGTGAATGTGTAGCCACGTGGTTTTGGCTAGAGGGTGGGGGGGGGGGGCTGAAAGGGAACTCACCGGGCGAGTTGGCCATGTGGTCAGGGGCGCACAGCTGTGAGCTTGCACCCGGGAGATAGTGGGTTCGAACCCCACTGTCGGCAGTCCTGAAGATGGTTTTCCGTCGTTTCACATTTTCACACCAGGCAAATGCTGGGGCTGTAAGGGAAAGGAAAGGCACTGGCAAACCTACCTCTCGTAAACTTCGGCTCAGGATGCCTAATCATTGACCGCTGGAGTAGAACTCCATTTCCGCACAACTGGGATACCGACATTTGTAGGCAGGCCGCCTACATAACTCAGCTTCATAGGGTAGGCGATTTGCTTTACGTCACATCGACACACACAGGTCTTATGGCGACGATGGGATAGGCAAGGCGAAGGAGTGGGAAGGAAACGGCCGTGGCATTAATTAAGGTACAGCCCCAGCATTTGCTTGGTATGAAAATGGGAAACCACAGAAAACCATCTTCAGGGCTGCATCAAGTGTTGTTCGATACCACTATCTCCTGGATGCAAGCTCACAGCTTCGCGCTCCTAACCGCACGGCCAACTCACCCGGTCGTTACAGATTATAGTGACGGGAGGTTTCAGAGGAGCTTACTCGATTCCACCGTGGAAGGTAAGAGCACGAGAGGGAGACCTTTTGTACGACGCTTTGTCTTCATAATTTTGTATTTACAATTGATATCCTGGGCTGTTTTAAATCTATGCTATTTTATCTTGAAATTATAAAATACAGTGTTTAATCATCCTCTTCCAGACTTCTGTATCCCCCTGTACCTTCACTGCTAAATTCAGAGTTATCATGGATTATCTTTTCTTTCTTTCTTTCTTTCTTTCTTTCTTTTTTTCTTTATCCGTTTACCGTCCAGGGTTGTTTTCTTTCCTTCAGAATCAGCTAGGGATCCCACCTCTACCGCCTCAATGGCAGTGTTCTTGAGCGTGAGACTTTGGGGCGGGGATACAACCGGGATGGAGGACCAGTACTTCGCCCAGGCGGCCTCATCTGTTATTCTGAACAGGGGGTGCGGTTGGGAAAATTGGAAGGGATAGACTAGGAAAAGGGAAGGAAGCGGCCGTGGCCTTAAGTTAGGTAGCATCCAGGCATTTGCCTGTAGAATAAGTGGGAAAGCACGGAAAAGCTTTTCGAAGATAGCTGAGGTAGAATTCGAACCCCCCTCTCTTCAGTTGACCTCCCGAGGCTGAGTGGACCCCATTCCATTTTCTCGTAGCACTTTTCAAATTTCATGGCAGTGCCGGGAATCGAACCCGAGGGGTAGGGGTGACATCTAATCACTCTAACCACTACACTACAAAGGCGGAAAGGCTGACATAGATAATCTACACCCGTTAATTTGCTAGCTAAGCCAGTTCATAGTAGTGCCGCTATCATCCTGGTAGTTTTACATGACGGTCAATATTGTGACCATTGCCCGTTCTACCTCTTGTTTTACTTGTAATCCGAACCACAGGAACGTGACTTTTATTTAATAAATCTAACATGCATTGTCGAGATTCGAACCGCGGTATTCTTGGTGAGAAAGCAAGTACTCGGGTACCACGCCCCTGTCTGATTCAGTCATATCCAGAGCTTTATTGTACATGTGTATTTCCAACGTAGCCTTTACTTCTTCACTGCGATACCTTCCCATCCTTGTTCCCGCATTGTTATCGGCAATGTTTCTCGAAAAATTCATGCCCGTAACTTGTAACTTTTGAATGACAATAACACGAACAGGACTGTACGGGATTAAAAACTTACATTTTTGACCTAAGAACACATTTCCATAAACAGAGAGACTTACCTAAGAATACTGAGCAGGTGAACTGGAAGATAGCAGATGGCGAACATCACCACAACTGCTACCAACATCTTGGCCGCTTTTCTTCTGGATCTCAGCTGTCCTTCCGTTGTAATGTTGGCATTTGCAGGATTCACAGTGTTTCGCCGGTTTGAATTCAGTACTGGAACAGTGCAGGTAAATTAAATAAACATATCATTGTTCTGCCCTAAATATGCTAGTACTATGTAGGTGTACTGTATAGGTGATGTTCTAAGAACAAGCAGAGAAGCTACAGCTCTATTCTTCTGCATATTAGTATAAAATAAAACAATCTAGGTTATTATAATCGCAAATTTCTATCTCACAAATGCATTTTGCAGACGATATTGTATAAGGCGTGATCAAAAAGTCTCGGTTTGAGGGCGTTGCTGCAACGTAGCGCTACTCCGATGCGGGTATTTAAGCACGGACATGTAGACAATGGGACTAGTTTAGCAGTCGTGTCGTGCCGAGGTGCGTGTGTTAAATTCGGCCACGTAAACTTTTGTGAAGTTATTACCAAATGCGTCCAAACAGGACCAACGTGCCTTCATTATTTTCTTGGTTGCCGAAGGATAAACACCTATGAACATCCATAGGAGAATCAAGACTGTGTATGGGGCAGCATGTCTGTCGAAAACCACCGTTGTGGAATGGTGCACCAAGTTCCGTGCGGGTCGCGTTTCGACACAAGACGCCGGTCGATCTGGGGGGGGGGGGGGAAGCTTCATTCATTACGGACAACAACGGGTGGTGGATGAGGCCTATAGTCCTGATCTCTCCCCATGCCATTATGATGCCTTCGGTCTCCTCAAAAAGGCCTTGCAGGGTCGATGCTACCTGTCGAAAGAGGATGTGCAGCAGGCGATTACAGATTTCTTCACGCAGCAGGATACGGTGTTTTACCACGCGGGGATCTTCATCCTGGTGCATCAGTCGGATGAGTGCCTCAATGGTCACGGCGATTTTTCCTGATGACATCCCGATTTAGGACTGTACGGCCGTCGAAAGGAAACTTTTTGATCGCCCCTTATAGATAACGAGGAGAGTAGAGGATAAACTGGTACGGTGGAGAAAGGCTCTAGAAGATGGGGAGTGAAGATCAGTCAAAAGGAAGCAGAGCACCTTTGGTTGGGAAGAGAGGACAAGATGATGTTGGTGCTTGTGGTGATCATTGTTTTTAAGTATAATTAAGTGGCCGTAACCATGAGGAGAGCAGAAGACCAGTGAGGTAGAACTGCAGAAGTTGAACAGCCCGGCTGAGTGGTTGAGTGGTTAAGGCGTTGGCCTTCTGACCTCAACTTGGCAAGTTTCATCCTGGCTCAGTCCGCTGTTATTTTAAGGTGCTCAAATACGTCATTCTCGTGTCGGTACGTTTAATGGCATGTAAAAGAACTCTTGCGGGACAATATTCCGACATCTCGGCGTCCCCGAAAACCATCAAAGGTAGTTAGCGGGACATAAAAAGTAACATTATTATTATTAAAAGTCATCCTGGGTGAGGAAGTTCTAGTATTTTATCTGTTACGTTACAGTGACCAGAGAACTAGACAAAGAGGTTGTAGATATGATGTAGAAACCGGAAGAGATCGCCAGGAGTCTGCTTCAACAGAAAACTAAACCTAGAAACCAAAGGAAATGTTCATAGATCGGTGGTACCTCAAGCCATGATATATGGTGGTGAAATATATCATGTGACAAAAGTCCACGAGAATGAACTGGAGCTGGCAGAGACCGGGATTTCACGATAGATGCAGAGCAAGATGGCAAGAGATAAAATTCGGATTATAGTTATAAAAGGGATGACGTGAATAATGGGAACGTCAAAGAAAATACAAGAGTGGTAAATTTATTCTATGAGGAGAGAGGTCAGGCGAGTGCTTAATTTCTTGGTGAAAAAGAGACAACTGCACGGAAGAAAAGGTGGAGAGACTCGTTCACAGATAACCTTACATAATGATGAATGTACGGAAAAGAATACCAGAACAGTGCAAACTTCCAATTATATGCCATACTTTATTGTGATATTGGTTTAGACACCCAAAGCTTGCGTTATTGTTGGTTTGTTATAATGTCTTATAATGTCTTTGATTTGGTGAAGTTAGAGATCAAATTCCTCTCTTACACATATATTTTACAGTAATTATCTATGCACAATTAAACATTCAACAACAACAACAACAACAACAACAACAACAACATTATATTAAATATCACCCTGGTAACAAATGTACACATCAACTAAAGTAACTACTCTAAATCCAGTGAGTTCATCTAATTTATTCGTTCGTCCGTTCATTCATTTCTTCACTAGTAATTAGCGTAGAAGTTGGTAGAATAAATTCAAATACAGGTCATGGAAATCAATTTTAATGTTCCATTAGACGCAATGTCTTCCATGTTCCAAAGAAAAGAGATCCACAATCAGGACGCAGAGCGACTGCAAGCATTGGAATGATTTATGAAGATGGAAGTGAGGAGCCGAATCTTTTTTGTGGCTTAGGCTATAGGATGAGAAGAAGTGAAAAGGTGAAGGAAAATATTGAGGAACATTTGTTGAAAGTGATTTGTTCAGAAGGTTAACGTGTCAACTTCACGATGCTGTTGGAATCAATGTCCTGGTAATTTCTTAAAATATAGTGACATATGACATTGTATAGGAGATTAAAGATCTTATGGTGCTGTTCTCACTATTTTACGGATATTGTTACTGTCATATGATATTTCAATTAACTCAGTGTCATAATAATCGAGAATAGGTAGGATCAGAGAGTGAATTCATTCGATTTTAAGTCGAACGATGATATGTTAAGAACTATTTCAGCGGGCACAGGCATTTATGATCTGTTACGATATCGATCCATCTCTTCGCTGGGGTCCAATGGAGCGAATACAGTCGCGTTGTTTTTTTGTTTTTTTTTTGCTAGGGGCTTTACGTCGCACCGACACAGATAGGTCTTATGGCGACGATGGGATAGGAAAAGCCTAGGAGTTGGAAGGAAACGGCCGTGGCCTTAATTAAGGTACAGCCCCAGCATTTGCTTGGTGTGAAAATGGGAAACCACGGAAAACCATTTTCAGGGCTGCCGATAGTGGGATTCGAACCTACTATCTCCCGGATGCAAGCTCACAGCCAAGCTCCTCTACACGCACGGCCAACTTGCCCGGTATCGCGTTGTTTGATACCAGTGAATATTTTTCTACACTACCTTATATCATATCTATAAGTTCCACGGTACCACCTTCCAATGGTACATTGATTTATTTAAAAATAATTTTCACTCCACTCAGTTATTTAGTTTTATGATCTTCGTTCACTGCACTTCCTGTACTGATTTAATATCGTCTATTCCCCTCAGAGCCTCTACCTTCTTCCAATATCCTTGAGTTTCTTTAGAGATTTTTTTCTGTTATGTAGTTTCTTCCAACAATTCCTTCCCACGCTTTCACTTTTGAGAGCAAGAGAAATGTTTCGTCTCCATTCTTAGTTACATTACGATAAAATGTGATAAACCACGAGGAAAAGCATGGATTAACATAGTAGCAGACGTGTTAATGCATGATATGAGACGGAAATAGGACTTCCCTGAATATAATTAATGATCGATATCGACAGTTGACAGTTTCGATATTTAAATGATTGATATATGCAATGTTTGAGTAATGAAATATTGGGGTATTTAAAGGATGTTCGTTTCAGCGGGATATTCAACATGAATTTACGTACGATTTTGCAAGAGGGTGACCACAATCCCCCATATATGGAGGTGCTCCAGGCCCCTTAAACCAAACCTGAAGTTTGCTATTGAGCCAAGTGGATACTACTCTACGTAACTTTACGAAACTCATTGTGAGAGTTTGAAAAGAACGGAACTGGAGTTTATACTACAGAGTATTCCAAAAGTAAGTATGCAGTGTAGAGAATATTTTTGGAATGAAATGGTGATTTCATATGTCCGGACTCGTTACAGTCAGAATACCCTTATCTGGAGCATTGACAACGCTCACGTGAGGAAGAAATGCCTCTCCACGATCAGAATATCGGATTATGGTGTACCTTAAGTCGTCAGCGTGTTATTACTGGACCAATTTTCTACCACAACGCCACCAACGCAGAACGTTACCGCACTGAATTTCTGGAACCAATCGTCGTCCAACTCAATAAGATAGCTGATTCCAATAAGACCCTTGAGTAAGTGTTAAGTATGAAGCGGCCACTGGAGGCATGCATGCAGACAACATGAGGAGTTTCTAACATCTCCTGTAGAGAAAAATGAGATGACCATTTTCATAATATATACTTTGATAGTTTTAGTAGCATCATTGTTAGGGAAACGGAGTCAGGCAATGTCGTTTATACCATTGAGGCTAAATGCCTTCCCTACCATCGAGAAAACGACGGCGCTATTCCCCCTCCATGCGCATGCGTAGTGATAACATGAACAGAGGAATTTTGAACGAGCGGTCACGGAATACAGTCGCAATGTTTTAGAAGCAACAGCAGAGGAGTCGGATATAAACTGAATGTGCTAGACAGTGTCGCCAAGGACTGCAAGAGGCTTGTGGTGCGTCTGCATTACCTGATGGGCAAAAGCCTTCAGAGAAGGATGGAAAAATGGTCAGCCAAGCCTCGGCCCGGTCATCCACCAGTACTGTAAGTGACGACGACTTGCTGATTGGGTCCGTGTTAGTGGAGACGAGTCCGGCTCCATTGTTAAATGGTTAGCGTGCTGGCCTTTGGTACAGAAGGTCCCGGGTTCGAACCCCGTCCGGATCGGAGACTTTAACCTTAAATGGTTAATTCTCTTGGCTCGGGGATTGGGTGTTTGTGCTGTCCCCAACATCTCTGCAACTCTCACACCACACATAACACTACCTTCTCCCACAATAACACGCAGTTACCTACACATGGTAGATGCCACCCACCCCCATCGGAGGGTCTGCCTTACAAGGGCTGCACCCGGCTAGACATAGCCACACGAAATTATTATTATTATTATTATTATTATTATTATTATTATTATTATTATTATTGTGGAGACCCGGTCTCGAAAGCCAAGAATAACGGCCGAGAGGATTCGTCGTGCTGACAACACGGCACCTCGTAATCTGCAGGCCTTCGGCCTGAGCAGCGGTCGCTTGGTAGGCCAAGGCCCTTCAAGGGCTGTAGTGCTATGGGGTTTGGTTTTTTTTATTTAGTGGAGACGAACCGGAACTCCACGATTAGTGAGTTAGCCTAAGATGCCGGACTGGCGCCTTCGACTGAGCTTCACACCCTGAAGAACCGCCAGGATTGCGAACAATTGCGTCAAGATGAGCTCCGCATGATTTAACCGAAGTGCTGAAATGGCTACAATATGACACTACCCGTATTCACTTGCAGTGCTATGAGCGCAAAAGAGAGTCTTCCTTACGGCGGATAATTACCATTGATGAGAACCGGGCCAAATCGTACGAACCAAAGCTGGAACGCGAATTAACGGAGTAGCATCATTACAGGCAACCGCGAAGAACAACAGTTCGTCAGACCCTCACCAATGTGAACGATATGGTGATTCTTGCCTACTATTTGGATAGTGTTACCGTAAAGCATGCCGTTTCTTAAGGCAGACTGTTAATGCAGATGGCTACTAAACAATGCTGAAATAAAAACAACACTTTATGCATAACCCATCCATCATTCAGCACGACAATGCAAGAATGCATGCGGCGGGAGCGATAACTGATTTCTAGAACCGCTGGGGCTGGGAAGTGCTCTACTACCCTCCTTACTATCCAGACTTAAAGTCCCTGCGACTTCGACCTAATCCCTATGTTTAACGAACCACTGCTTGGAATCGCTTCCAAATAGTTAGAGACGTTCTACAGGCAATCGAGCTCTCTCTTCACACCATTCATAGATCAGACAGAGCCGACGGTGTCCAAAGGCTTCTGCGGCGCAAGGAACGTGTTGTAGCAACGGTGGTGGCGACATAGAAGGCCTGCAGAACTTAGAATTTTTTTATCATATTTACCTAGAAAACAAATAGTTGACCGTAAAAAAATCAACCTATCTATTAGGTATTAGGAAGGAATCATTTCAAGACCCTCCTCACTCTTAAGTCTCCTTCCTTCTTTGAATACGATAATGCCTATTAATCCTGCATCTAAGTATCAGTTAACACAATTGTAATAAATCATATGTCAAGTTTTATAAAAGTTTGTCCTGCCGTTCTCGCGAGGTACCTAAACAAACAAACAAACAAACAAACAAACAAACAAACAAACAAACAAACAAACAAACAAACAAACAAACAAACAAACAAACACATATATATCAAGTGGCTCTCGAACGCCGTACTTACTACTTATAAATGCCCTGCATGCACAAATGATGAATGGGATGTCTACCAACAGATTTTTACAGGGGAACTTCTGATAGCGGGCAGGTTACGTCAGAATATGAAGAGATAAGAAACGGAGTGTCGCTCGCAGCATGTTACTCAGCGCTACCCGTCTAATGAACCCCTTGCATTAGTAAACATCGTTTTCGACCGCATAGTTCTAGGCTTGTGTATGGTACAGCCGCACTATATTTGCTGTCTGCATATCAGCAATGGCTAGTGTTATCAGCAGCGACGAATACACAGACATTATTTTAATCTGGACAATCTGGTCGGAATGCAACAGACGCTCCAAACAGACGTATGCCTTCTACACACGTACTTGACCGAATAGTATTAGTTTTTGTTTCATACAAACAACTCTTCCATCGAGTGGAATATCTACACGTGTATGAATTAATAAGTTATTAGATTTCATTTACTGCATCTTTGGCGTGTCTTAAAACAGAAGCGGCAATTAGTGGGTGGGGTGAGGAGGGACAGTCGCGCCCTCCCCACTTTGTGGAGTAAACATTACATTTTTATTCCACTTTAGCC
This sequence comes from Anabrus simplex, assembly GCF_040414725.1. Lineage (NCBI taxonomy): Eukaryota > Metazoa > Arthropoda > Insecta > Orthoptera > Tettigoniidae > Anabrus > Anabrus simplex. Next base: position 211,887,622 of record NC_090270.1, on the reverse strand, counting down.
AGCTGAAACTAGGAAATATTTTAATAAAGCTGTTTGTACAAACGTTGTTATGTTATCCGCAAATTCTTTCGTTTATTTTCTGTAATTATTAACATAGTTATTGACGGAAATACGCACAAAATGCTGTTCGTCGCGGCTAACCAATTTGTATAGCACTACGGCAAGTAGTGGAGACTTTGCATGTGCTGTGAGGTAGGGTAGTAGGGGTACATACTTTTTTTTTGCCGAGGTCGTGGTCACTGAGTTATAATTCACCCACTTGCCGGGCGCATTCATCAGTCTGACAGTCTCTTTAGTGTATGTTAGTTTCTTAGTGAGTCTTCAAATACTAAATGATTTAGCATTTGAATACACACTAAGAAACTAACAGGCAATAAAGAGACTGACCGACTGACGAATGCGTGCGGCAAGCGGGTGAATTATAACTCAGTGGCCACGACCTCCGCAAAAATATATATACCCCTACTACCCTACCTCACAGCACATGCAAAGTCTCCACTACTTGCCGTAGCGCTATACAATAAAGGAAAGATTTAGCATATAAGACAAAAAGGCTTGTACAAATAGCTTTTTTAAAATAATTTCCAGTTCCAGCTGGCTAAAGTGGAATAAAATGTAATATTTATTCTACAAACTGGGGGTGGGAGCGACTGTCTCTTCTCACTCCACCCCCTAACCGCCGCTACTGTTTGTAGACACGCCAAAAATGCAGTAAATGAAATCTAATAACTTATTCATTTATACACGTGTAGACATTCAACTCGATAAAAGAGTTGCTTGTATGGAATAAATAATACTGTTCGGCAAAATATGTGTGTAGAAGGCGAACGTCTGTTTGGAGCTTCTGTTGCACTCCGACCAGGTTGTCCAGCTTAAAATAATGTCTGTGTATTCACCACTGCTGATCACACTAGCCATTGCCGATATGCAGACAGCAAATCTATTGCGGCTATACCATACACCAGACTAGAACTATGCGGTCGAAAACAATGTTTACTAATGCAATGGGTGCGTTAGACTAGTATCGCTGAGTAACATGCTGCGAGCGACACTCCGTTCCTTATCTTTTCACATTCTGACGTAACCTGCCCGCTGGCAGTAGTTCCCCTGTGAAAATCAGTTGGTAGATATCCCATTCATCATCTGTGCATGCGGGGCATTTATAAGTAGAAAGTAAGGCGTTCGAGAGCCACCTAGTATATTATATAAGGGTTGCCTAAATGAAAGTAGGACTTTATTAGCAACGCCGTCATTCCAAGAAGGAAAACATTGTACATGCGTAAACATGTCACCCATACGTTATGTTTTACTCTCTGTATGTTCGTGTGTTCCAAAGCATAAAAGTCTCGTTTCGTTTGGGTAATCCTTATACATACAGTAGACTCAGCTGTCTGGCTCGTGACTATGTTGCCAACGGCGGGCTCCTGCTAGAACCGTATGTGGTCATAAAATGTTATTCAAATGCATTTTACAATGCAGATCGCTTTATGTGTCCCGTAAAATAATTGAAACATGCGGTACTGTACGAACATACATAACAAACACTTATAACTAGCATGCACTACGTAACATGTCAGAAAATATTAATAAAATTGGGAATTGATATAAAAAGAAAGGGTTTTTTAATAATCGTATGGCTTGAGTCGGAGGAGAGTATGTATAGAACTCCAGCCTACCCGGCTTTTTTTTGTTATCCGGCTTAACTTTCCGCCACATTAGGCCGGATACCGAGAGTCTACTATACACACATACATACATACATACATACATACATACATACATACATACATACATACATACATACATACATACATACATGCATGCATACATACATATATACATACATACACACATACATTACGCACGTCTAGACAGACAGACATACAGACAGACAGACAGACAGACAGACAGACAGACAGACAGACAGACAGACAGACAGACAGACACTGAACTAATGGTCACTAAAGTTTTCGACATGAAGTCTTTGATTGAAACGAAATTGTCAAATATGTGTGTGTGTTGGGTATTCAGTCCGAAGGCTGGTTTGATCCTCCACAATTCCGCCAACGGCTGTCACAAATAGCCTATGCGTCACTGAAGAGACATACTAGGGAAATGAGGAGTGAGGTAGTTTCCCGTTGCTTTCCTCACTGAGCCAGAAGTTGCTATTGCATACCAGTCTGCCAAGCTCACTGAAATGCATGCACCAACCGACATTTTCACACCATTCATAACAGGGACTGGCTGCATAAGGAATGGCTTTAGTAGCATCGCTCATACCTCGGTCACTTTCATATTGTTGAAGCCAAGAATGAGACTGAGACAGGTCAATGAAAGTAAAAATTTTATTCTAGCCCATACCAGAAGACATAGTGCACTGTAAACACTACATCTCGCCAGCAAAGGCGTGTTTCTAACATATAGAAAAAAATAAATTTCATGTATAAATGAAATTATGGGGAGAATCCGTGGGCTCTTTGTTATAGAATCAACAAAAAAAGATTTAAACAACCAGTTTTGAATTTCTAAAGCACCAGTGATTGTTCACAGCTGAGGAGATTCATCAAACCAAATCCTCCCGTTTGCACTATTGTAAACTGTTAGTAACAAGTACGGCAGCATTTATTCACAATTACGATTACACTTCTTTAAAACCATCACTTTTCTTTGGAATCATCCTGTAGTTTCAAGTACTAGGCGATCTCTAAGCCCACCATCTTTGAGCACCTTTCATTGCGCCTTGTTCCACAAGAAGAGCAAAGCTTAAGAACACACCGATAATTTCCTTCATCTAATGAAAAGATAATATTTTAAATACTAGAACGAGAATAACGGGATTATTGGACAGCCATCAACATAACCGGAGGTTAAGTGACTTTTGACTGAGTATTTTGTTTCGCCTTGACGAGTAGGTAAGTCTAAAATAAAATAATACTTCCAGACATGGCAGAACCTGTCGGATTTTTGAAGGGTGGGAGAAATGTTCATTCAACACTTCATATTGTACGACATCGGCATGTCTGGTAATGTGATGCACCAAAATTCATTAAATATCTCAGCTATAGACACCCAAGAGAGATCTGGTTTACGCTGCTATTTCGTAGGGTAAAACGCAACGTCGAAACTAACGAGCAGGCAGCGTAGATTGCGTCAAATTAAAATGCCAGCACACAGCAGCTGAAGCCACTCCATTATTATTATTATTATTATTATTATTATTATTATTATTATTATTATTATTGTGCTGCCCTTATTGAAATGCGTGCCACGCACCTACGTCTGCAGTCAATACGCCAGAGTGCAGCGCTGGATAATGACGTCACGCCAACTTATAGTAGGCATGCAGGATGAGCTGCGAGGTATAGTCCTATATGTAAAGATCTTTTCCCTAATAAATTTGGCATAGTTGCAGATCTGCAGTGACAAGTGTGTTCCAGCAACACAGCACGAAAGGGAGATCGACAGGCGGAGGAAAATAGCCCCTTACACCACGTAAGGCTTGACTCTTAATCCCCTTCTCCACACAGACACTTGGCAACAGGGACGACTGGCTGCTGGAACATAGGACCAAACTGTGGCGAAAAGCCCGGGCGCTAGTGGACCCGAGCTGTACCCGGTAGTGACAAGAAAGACTGATCCTCATAATAATTGACAATGACAAGGAAATGGCTGTGATTGCATGACACATATTCCTAAATAACACAACCTCTGGAACTTTCCAACCACATCCTTGCATGTGCTATCTACAAAAAGTCAGGTTTTACATGTAAGGTCTTCCCTTTTCCGCCTATGTGGTTTTTCCCTGACCCTTAATACCACGCCTCAACGCCACCTTACCAACACAAATATCTGCCTGGTGGCATATCTGACAAGGAAACATGCCGATAATCCTGCAGTATCAACTCTCACTCCTCCCTGCTATCTCTTTCTTCTTAGAACTATTAGCAAGTTGGAGGCATTATAGAACAGTGACGATTGCCACGCGGGGAGAGCGCGCTTTGCCCCTTCACCCCCCCCCCCCAGAATATGAAAAACAGCTGAGAGGCATTGCCGTTCGCCGACCTGTCTACACTGTACTCCAACCACGTAGGGTATGACATGTTCTATTGTACAGAAGGACTTTATTCCTTACTTTTGATTTCATGTGCTTTAAGATGGTGCTTCTCTTGATATTTATGTCACTTAAAGCACATTCAGGAACTGACAACAATCATCCCCACAAATGAGCATAATTTGCAAATAATGTACATAGTTAATTTTTATGGTCACCAGCAAGAACAGCCTTTAGTTTCAATGCAATTTAAAGTGAAAGATTACTTGTAAACTCGTGAATCAATAAAATTAAGTTCGTTTTTGTATACGTGTTTGCTTTTGTACACAACATTATTATTATTATTATTATTATTATTATTATTATTATTATTATTATTATTATTATTATTATTACAAGCTTCCATGACTTAGGCGGTAGCGCGCCGGCCTCACACTGATGGGTTCCGTAGTTAAAATCCCAGTCACTCCATGTGAAAATTGTGCTGTACAAAACGGGGGCGGGACAGGATTTTCTCCGGGTACCCCGGATTTTTCCTACCATCTTTCATTCTAGCAACACTAGCCAATATCATTTCATCTGTCAGTCATTAACATTGCCCCAGACGAGTGGGACAGGCTTCGGCAGCAGACACAGTTCTTATCGTCGCTGCCAGATAGGGGCTTCATTCATTCCATCCCTGACGCGGTTAAAACTGGAAACAGGCTGTGGATATGTTACATTATTATTATTATTATTATTATTATTATTATTATTATTATTATTATCATCTCACTACACTCACTACAGTGGCTTTATGCTACCTGTACATGGCCTGGGTTGTCTTAAAAGTAATATCAAAGTTTGGTACTCAGAATAATTCAAATACATAAATAGAAACAAGTAATATCAAGTAGAAAGATATATTTGAGAATAATAAATGTAATTTCGTTTATGAATGATAATTCGGCTCAGGATACAACTCCTCTTTCACCTTTCCCACCCCTTCTTCTTCTTAGAAAGTATAGTAAATGTGGTATAATGCGCGTTTGGGGAACAGTTTCGTAGAACTCTATCGAAACGGGAAGACAAAAGCTCAGCAGTGAATAGGCAAACAAACGAAACAGCGTAGTTGAATTGAATGCTATCAAAAGAAGAGAAAATTGGATATGGCGGCCTTTTAGGTTTAAGATGTTTGTTTTTTCTTTTACAATTTGATTTACGTCGCGCAGACACAGATAGGTCTTATGGCAACGATGGGATAGGAAAGGGCTAGAAGTGGGAAGAATGTGGTCTTGGCCCTAATTAAGGTACAGCAGCAGCATTTACCTGGCGTGAAAATGGGAAACCACGGAAAAACATTTCCAGGGCTGGCGACGGTGGGGTTCGAACACAGTATCTCCCGCGTGCAAACTCACAGCTACGCGCCTCTAACCGTGCGGCCAATTCACCCGGCGGTTTAAGATGTGTGATGAGACAAAGCCTGTTGACGTTTCTCGGAGATCTTATTCTGCTTCATTAAGACTTAAGTATAGTAATTGCCACGTAAGGCAATACCCCAGAAAGTAAATATCGCCGCCCGATGCTCTTCTTTTCTCTTTTTGGTAATGGCTGATCACTGCTGCCAACCTGCCTGGTTACATATTAAAATCACCAGACATAACCATAACAAACTAACCTCAATGTAAACACCGATAATGAATGTTTCCCTACCCTAGTAAATGATAAAAGATAAGATGAAATAAATCAAGATATTCATAATTAAGTCGATTTCCACGCTCAATGAGGAATTAAGGAAATAAACACACTTTCTCACTCAAATGATCTGTCTTTATTTTGATATACAGTAGGCGTACTATAACCACACCAGACTGTTCGTCATATCGTCAGGGAATGTAGGATTCGAGCCTATCACGGTGATGAGGATGACTTCCTGCTGCTAACTCCGGATGCTGCACGCTGGATCGAAGAATTAGACATTCAATTGTGAAGCACAAGTTGCTTTGTTTCTCAGCTGTAAATATGTATATATGTATATTACTGATTTTCTGTATAAGCCATACACTAAATAATAATAATAATAATAATAATAATAATAATAATAATAATAATAATAATAATAATAATAATAATAATAATAATAATAATAATTCTTGAAAAGAGGGGCGTGTTAAACGATGCAATTTATTTAATAAGTTTTTGCAGTGTGATTTTCGAAAGTTCCAGACACCCAATGACTTCCCTTTCTTTTGCGCGAACATTTCCTTCTCTCTTCAATACCGGTAACCAGTAAGGAGAGAGATTATTGGGCATATTTTCAGCCTGCAGGCTGGTTATATCTTAAAGCTTATCAGGAAACATATAGGAATACCAATGTGCCAAGCTCCGTGAACGGAAATTAGGTCAGCTTTCAAGTTCACTGCGGATTTGAAAATAATAATGTTGTAAGTTCTGCTGCCAAAATTTCGTCCCGCAAGAGTTATTTCATGTACCGGTAGATCTAGACATGAGACTGGCGTATTTGAGCACTTTAATCATTTCACACAAACAATGTTATTAAATGCATTATCCGAACATGCCACAATTCTACTTACCTTGTATTAGCCAAATAGATTTACAATCCCACAGAAAAAGAAAATATGCTTTAAATATTCTCGCAAATGTATCACTAGTGACTTTAACGGCGATGCGGTGGCAACACGCAATTCATGCTAGAACAGTGATTGAACGTTGCCAACGTGCCAGATTAACGGTTAATGTAAGACGTCGTATCGGCAAGTAGGGTCCCTAAACTGTATGGTTACCGACACTGAAAAAGACCTTCAAAATACCCAACAGCAAGAAAAGTAACTATAAATCGATACCTTAATATTACAGGGGAGAAAGGGTAAGGTTGCACCCTTAGGGTACGTCCTTACACGGAGAGGACTATACATGCGTTTTAATAATGCTGAAATGTTCTCAAGCAGTCTTCATTGCTCTATTGATGGAAATATACCAGTATTGGTAATCACAATGCATCATTGCCGAGACGGTACAGCGCCTTATATGCTAAAGTTGGCGCATGTGGGTGGGGGGTGGGGCTCAATCCAGTGGTATTTAAAGGTACTCAAATACGCCAGCCTTGTATCGGACGTTTTACTAGCATGTTAAAGAACTGCCTTCTTTTTAAATGTCTCATTACGTCACACCGGCACATGTATTATGGTGACGGTGGATTAGGATAGGGCTAGAAATTGTAAGGCGGCGACCGTAGCCTTAACTGATGTTTGAGCATGGGGTACCGGTGTGAAAATGAGGAACTATCTCCAGGACTTCCGACAGTGAGGTTCAAACCCACTATCCCCCGAATGCAAGTTCACAGCTACGTGAATCAAACCGCATAGCCAGCTTTATCAGTAAGACAACTCTTGCCGGATAAAAGTACCAAGTTGGTGTAGATAGTGTGTTGATCAAACTACCTTTCATAAGAAAAAAGGCAACTTTGACTACCTGTACAGAAGAGACACTTAACATTTATCCTTTACGCACCACACAATTATTTAATTTATTTTTCATTGTCTACATTTCCCTAATACTTGTTTATAGTAGCAGCACCCGTGGGCAAATATTATTGAATAATGTATTCCCTTTGTGCATGGAACGGTGAGCATTTGATATGTATTTCCTTTTCTAAATAATACAGAACCAAGACGTTCTCGGAACGAGGAATGTCTCGATATGAAACAAGAGGCGCATGAAAAGAGCAAGAGAACAATTTTATAACCATCGAAAATCGATGGTAGATGGCAGATTACGGAAGCGCAATTTCTTATTGTTATTGTAGAAGCTCAGTCGAACATAAAAGTCACTCACAGCTCCCAGCATAGATATTCATTCATATGACAAAGAATTTCTGGAAACACTGATGAGTCCTCTTTACAGTGTAACACGGAAGTTATTATATTTTTTACAGTTTGTTTTATGTCGCACCAACACAGACAGATCTTATGGAGACAATTGGATAGGGAAGGCCTAGGAGTGAGAAGGAAGCGGCCGTGGCCTTAATTAAAGTACAGCCCCAGCATTTACCTGGTGTGAAAATGGGAGACCACGGAAAACTATCTTCAGGGCTGCCGACAGTGGGGTTCGAACCCACTATCTCCCTGATGAAAGCTCACAACTGCGCGCCCCTAACCGTACGGCCAAATCGCCCGGTAACACGGAATTTTAATATTATTTTGATCAACAGGCATAATAAATTGAAATTTGAAGGTAATAATTATATTATTGGTGTTACGTCCCACTAGCTACTTTTATGTTTTATGGAGATGTCGACGTGCCGGAATTTCGTACCGTTGGAATTCATTTACGAATGAGCAAATCTACATGGAATTGGCGTATCTGAGCACCTTCAAATACTATCGGGCTGAGCCGGGATCGAATCCGCGTACTTGAGATCTCCTGTCCGAGCCATTCGTTTCGAATAGATTTGTATCTAGGCTGAGTGGCTCACATTTTAGAGTCAATATATGGGATCGATTCCAGCTCAATTCCTGCCTCATGTTGGTAGATCTATTGGCACGTAAGTGAATTCCTCTGAAACAAAATTCCGGCACCTTAGCATCTGTAGAAACCGTAGAGGTAGTAAAATTATTATTTACACACACACATGCATAAGAGTACGCATACCTGTATTTTTCCGTGGCTATTGATATCATAATCATAGTACCGGGCCCTGCAATTCATGTGGAATCCAAGCCACAGAGATATCACTTTTCAATTCAAGAATACAATATCCTCAAAATCCATTCAAAATGCCAGTCAGATAGTACACTCCTCTGATTAGAATCTTTGATTAGTCTATCCATCAAATACTGACCGAGCGAGTTGGCCGTGCGGTTGGGGTCGCGTACCTGATTTGGGAGATAGTGGTTTCGAATACCACTGTAGACAGCTCTGAAGATGGTTTCCCGTGGTTTCCCATTTTTAAACCAGCAAACTGCTCGGGTTGTACGTTAATTCAGGTCACGGACTCTTCCTTCCCATTCCTGGTCCTTAGTTAGTTTTCTTGCCTTTTTAATACACCGTAATAATACTGCGTGCTTAAAGTTGCTTCATATTTTAATAAACGACGGAGTACCGGGATTTTGTCCCCGAGAAGGAGTTTTCTCAGGTCTCCTACATATCGTCTTTGCGCCTAGAAAAACCGCTATTTGATAATAGTTCAGCTTAGAACTCGAGCCAGAAAGGTTCTGTTATGTAATGTTAAGTATTGCATGAACTGTATCAACGATTTTTCGTTCCCAATCCGGCTACATGGCTAAATGGTTAGCGTGCTGGACTTCGGTCACAGTGTTCCCAGGTTCGATTCCCGGCAGGGTCGGCAGGATCGGATATTTTAGACTCCAACCATAATTGGGTAACTCCGCTGGCACGGGGGCTGGGTGTATGTGTCGTCTTCATCATCTTTTCATCCTCATCACGACGTGCAGGTCGCCTACGGTCGTCAAGCCAGAAGACCTGCATCTGGTGGGCCGAACTTGTCGTCGGACACTCTCGGCACTAAAAGCCATACGCCATTTCATTCTCGTTCCTACGTGTCCGGCTCCATGGCTAAATGGTTAGCATGCTGGCCTTTGGTCACAGGGTCCCGGGTTCGATTCCAGGCAGGGTCGGGAATTTTAACCATAATTGGTTAATTCTGCTGGTACAAGGGCTGGGTGTATGTGTCATTTTCATCATCATTTAATCCTCATCACGGTGCGCAGGTCGCCTATGGGAGTCGGTTCAAAAGACCTGCACCTGGCGGGCCGAACTTGTCCTCGGACACTCCCGGCACTAAAAGCCATACGGCATTTCATTTCATTTTTCGTTCCCTAGTGATACATGTGCTGCGGGTCAGTATTTCTACCCTAAACATTGTCACATAGTCACAACGTCCATATAAAATCAAACATAACCGGTGGTGTAACAGTCCTTTAGGGAAATGGCTAGCCAAAACAACTGCTGCCCAGCAAAATGTCCTGCAGATTTTGGACTGTGATATAGTCAGTCTGATGATCTCCTCAGCCGTATTGCTTGGCTTTCTTGACCAGGGTCACTGTCTTCTGTATCAGTTGGCCTCCCGACACTGAGTGAACCCCGTTCCAGTGGTTAGTTCAGAACCGAACTCCCTGTACCGGCCTGGAATCGAAACTGGCACCTCTAGGTAATAGGCAGGCACACTACCGTACGCACAAGTTACACTCAACTGCGCAGGATTTGAACCCACAACTATGAGCCAGTATCGTAATGTATTGTTCTGATCTGTTGGGTCTGAAAAGCAATTTCACGAATGTTACATTTAGTTTTGGACTTACTCCAAGTATTTGGTCTCTTAAAATAGGAAACAAACATTCATTATTATTAATTGGCAGTCACATTGTGTAGCAATAATCCTTGCTTCTTGCCTGGAGGCCTTCAAGTTCTACCCTGGCTCCTCCGCATCACCATAATCCCAGATAATGGCCAACTCTACCTCACAGGAGATAGGAATTCCACAAAACCACACAATCCGCACATAATCTGCATACAAAATGTAAATTATCATTGGTAGAGGCGGGATTAGAACCTTGGCCGAGAGGAAAGGGGATTTTACTAAGAGCGCACCAGGGAACTCTTTGAAGGCTAGCCCATTTGCTGAGTGTGTCTTATATCTAAAATATTTAAATCTGAACCGAGTTATCTGAGCATGCATTGCCATTAATTAAGAGCGATTATCTTCTTACAGCACCTCAGAACTGATGGACCTCTCCTGTTAGTCCAATCCAGATCCGCGCTAAGTGCTAACACCGTTAGATCTTCTCTTCAGTACATAATTTATCATATACTCACATACACTGCCACTAAGTTCATTTTTTTAAAGAACGTGGTGCTTTGTCCTATCTTATATGGGCGACGCGAAATATGTTCCATAGGATCAACTGTGGACAAATTAGATCCCACTCTCTTGAGAGTAGGAGGTGAGCATCTAACCACTGACACCATGTAGACAGTCTAGTGTCGAATGGAAACAAGAATGAAACGAAGGAGTTCAAACAGTTTAGTTTATAAGAAACTATTAGAAATAATAGACTCAGCTGGGGTCCTGATTAGCCAGGGACTTCTCTCAATAATCTGGACCATTTGGAGGGGTTATCAAATTAGTTTCTTACATAAAATTTATGTTCTACTCATTCTTGCATTAACTACTACTCCTTGTAGCAGAGAGATCTTATTGTTGCAGGGCCCCTTGCAATACACAGCAGATTTGCTGAACTTTGGAAAACCTGGGCGGAAAGAACATGTTGAAAGTTCAGACTACAAAAGTTTATAAGGAGCTTGAAATGAACAATTGTATTCATCACATACATCTGTGACTATGTTTGTCTATTTTTGTGGATGCATTTCGTTCTTCGCATTGTACATACCTCAATGTTAACGTTTTTTAATGTCTTTGAACAAGTTCTTTTCAGAACAGAATTCCAAACACAAGTTTCCTTCCAAAGCCTAAACGAAAATTTAGTTATAACAATAACTGGAAAAAGGTGAAACCGTGCAGAATATTTGTGCAGAATAACAGCCGCGTCTGAAAAATATAAGAAATGAGTGTGAACTTTTAAAATTAATTTAAAAAATTGATTTACGTCACACCGACACATAGGTTTTATGCCGATGATGAGAGAGAAAAGATTAGGAGTGGAAAGGAAAATTGTAATAATAACATTATTATTAGTATTATTATTATTATAATATCCCAATAACTACTTTATTGGCGGTTTACAGAGAAGACGAGGTGCCAGAATTTTTTTCCTAAGGGAGTTCTTTTACGTGCCAGGAATTCTACCGACACGAGGCTGTCGTATTTGAGCACCTTCAAATACCGCCAGACTTAGCCAGGATCTAACCTGCCAAGTTGGAGTCAGATTGCCAGCGCCTTGACCGTTTGAACCTCTCTGTCCAGCAAAGGAAAGGAAGAAACCGTGGTCTTAATTAATGTACAGCCTGTTGTGAAAATGGGAAAGCAAGGAAAACTATCTTTATGGCTGCGGACAATGAATGGGGTTCAAACCCACTAACTCCCGAATTCAAGCTGCGTTACCCAAACCGCGCAGCCACTTACTCGGTAACATTCGTACCATAATATAATGAGCGGAAAAGATAAAAATGTGGCGTAAAGCCATTGAGAAATGTTGCATAAAAAGCTAAATGATGCTGCGTACAAGTGGTTTTTCATAACTATGTTTGAGTGACATTCAAATTGCTGCGAAAGGACCTGCATTGTAATTAGGACTGAACTTTTTCAAAGAATCATAACTGTATATAGATCTATGCGCTTTAAGCACAGGTACGATAATGAACGGGTTGTATTGTTGTAAACGGAATTTACTTTGTATTGCTTTTCTAGACTAATCCAGACTTTCGTTAATCTAGTGTACTTACTACTCTGTTTATTCTGGATCAAAAAGGCACTACCTTAATTTATTCAATTCATTTTAAAATCAAAAAGATAAGGTTAAATGTACATTAATTACCGTGGAAGTACAAAGTTAAGGATCTTACGTTTCTAATCGGAACCGATTTTCAACTTATTAGGTCATGTTACGTACATTTTAGTACGTGTTGGAGAGATGTTAAGTACAGAACAAAAATGGCCAACCAGACACCAGTGGGATCCGAATCCACAACCTCCCAATTTCGCGTCGGTTGCTCTACCAATTGAGCTATGGTGGCCTAGGCCATCTTTGTTCTGTTGGAAAGGATCTGAGCTACAGGTCTGGTACTACTACCATCACACTGCAGAGTGCGTTTAAGTTGTCCGTTGAGGGCCAAGTCAATGAGTATTGAATTTTCACGACCGCATTGTAATCGAAACCGATTTTCAACATGACCTAATAAGTTGAATTTTCACGACCGCATTGTAATCGAAACCGATTTTAAACATGACCTAATAAGTTGAAAATCGGTTTCGATTACAATGCGGTCGTGAAAATTCAATACTCATCTTACGTTTCCTTGGATACGCAGATAGTGAAGTCATAATGTGACTGGCCTATGTCAAACGCATAAATGGTATTCCCTACCTGTGAATGAAACTTGGTGGGGAGTTATGATTCAGAACGCACTTAGAAGATAAAATTGGTTAGGTGTCGTTTATTGACGTTATAGCTATGTTAATGTGGAGAGAGAACATTTCGTTACCTCTCGGTTAACCTCTACCATAGTTTGCATAATATTCTCGGTGATCAGCAATTTTCATTGATGATGTATCTACTGTCCATGTACGAGCTTGTTTAACGTACTGGGTATGTTAATTAATTCATTACTAATGGAAACAGGTTCAATATAGCCAGAACATATTGGCAAGGTGAAATATATTAAGGTAACATTTTCAAATATGGCAGAGCGTTTCTCTAAATAAATTCAGACGTTAGAGGCACGCTAAGAGGCTCATATGATAGAGTCCTGGCTTTCTGAGCTCCAAGTTGGCAGTCTTGACTAAGTATTGTGGTTTTTGAAGGTGCTCACTTACTCCAGTCTCGTGTCAGCAAATTTACGGGCACGAAAAGAACTCCTGGAGGACTAAAATACCACACCTCGACGTATCCGACAATCGTACAATTTCTTGTCTGTCTGGTAGGTCATCAGAGTGAACGTTGACTGGATCCTCATATAAAACCGCTAAAGATTATATGGTTGTAGGGAAATCACCAAAATCGATGGTGGCGTCAAAATGAGGCGTAGGCCTGCTAGGTAGAACGAGGAGCGAGGTTGTTTGCTTTCCTCACTGGGCTAGATATTCTTCGTGCATCATGACACTCCATACTACACTACTACATTAAATTATGTTCGTGGATTTTCACCTACAGTATATGCAACACGGCGTACACTCGTGCACTACAGTCTGCATCATCTTTAACTGGCGCTCAGTGTAGGCAACGCAGTGTAGACCGATGTACGTACTACATTCAATATGTTCGTGGACTGGCGCTAACAGTTCAAGGATCACTTACCCTTTTGAACTGTATTTTCGCATCCTTTCCCCGTCATGATGATTCGGACGATTTCGACTTGATCATCTGAAACATTTCTCTAGCGGATTTGCCTAATTTTTGGCAGAAATTGAAATTTACCCGTTGCTCAAACTACGACATTCTCAAGTTCCCCTGCTGATAATTCAACTGCTCTTCACAACAGAGATCGTAGTTTCGCTTATACAGTAAGCACGTTACTGCGGCTTGCTGGGAGTAGCGAAGAACTGTCACGGCTACATCATGCGGTGCAAACTATCCACAGCGACACTACACGGCCAGTCCACGAACTTAATGACTCTACTACGTATAAGTACACCCCTCACAAACGGATTGGTTGTGCTCCGAATGTCATGAACAACCGTACACCAAACGAGGGGGGTCATTCATTAACCCCAGTGACATTTCTTGGTCCTAACTCTCATATGGTTGGTTCATTTATTTCAAGCAGTTGTAACATTTGTCTCTGACGGATATTCTGTAGGTTGAAGTTCCTAGTTGGGTTATTGCTATTTCTGTATTTGAATGTGCAGCTGGTACAGACATTCGGTCAGTAAATAGTGCTGGAAGAAGAAGTTATTTTTTTATCACATGATAACAATGTATACATTTCCGAGACTGACTGAGGAAGAAGTTGACGAGGGACTGAAACCCTCGGACTGTGTATAGTTGCAATTTACATAAATGTTCGTCCAGTGAAACTGAAGATAATGTTCAAGAACGGCCTGGCAGGGAGGTAACGGATACTGGTGAATCAGACGAAACTGATGAAGGTATGATTTAAAAAAAAAATATTCCTGAACTCACTCTTATCGGTGTTAATAGTTTTTGGATGCCAATGGAGTTTTAGGGCATTTAAAGCATCTGTTATACCCTGTTGATAGTATGCGATAACTACCTCCATTGTTACCCAGGATGTAATACCAGAACTAAAACTTGAGAAAATTTTTCCTAGTAAAGAATATTTCATTGAACAACTGCTTTATGCACACTAAATGTCATAAAAAATATGTCTGTTGACCAAAACAGTAATATGCTAGCGGGGATGAGTGGCTCAGATGGTTGAAGCGCTGGCCTTCTGATTCCAACTTGGCAGGTTCGATCCTGGGTCAGTCTGGTGGTGTTTGAAGGTGCTCGCATACGTCAGCCTCGTGTCGATGGATTTACATTTATGTAAAAGAACACATGCGGGACTAATTTTCGGCAACTAAACGTCTCCGAAAACCGTGAGAGTAGTTAGTGGACGTAAAGCAAATAACATTAATTAGTAATATGCTGGATTTCTAGATCACAATTATTAAAGTAATGCATAATTTGTATGACTTAGTGAACAAAATATACTTGAAAATTGTGGGGTCAGTCACTGCTACTTATCGGTGTAACAATTAGGCGACTGTTAAATGGGACTGGAATTTCTGTGGGGGCTACATTTTACGGCGGCTTGTTAGTGATATGCAAAACCAGTAAAGCACGTTATGGCGCCAAACATTACAGTACAGCCACCTGCGCCCTACTTTGTTAAGCTTTGTTTCAGGATTTGCGTGTAGCAGTGAAACGCCGCGATTCACACCTGTTATTTTAGCCCCTTGCTTGTTCATCCCACGAAGTTTCATGACGACTTCCGACTGGAGGTCCGAAAATTTCCCTTGTAAGTATTTTGCTTTAGAAAGTGTCATTTTATTCAACGTTACACATTCATAAGGACTGGAAACGTTCGTATTACTATGGCAGTGTAAAGAAACACAGTACCTCGATCTGAACACTGAGATCATGGTTGTCGAACAATATTCGAAGAAGACGACCGAACCTCTGAGAGTATTTGAGACGATACTGTACTTCAACGACTTTAAGTGTCTGTGTCGTGAGGTAACGATAATGTATAGGGTCTTGCAATTGACCGTGATGGAAGGCGCTGCCCTGTTGGACTTAAGAGTAGAATGAACAAGTTGGCCACGCGGTTTGGGTCACGTAGCTGTGAGCTTGCATTCGGGAGATAGTAGGTTCGAACCCCACTGTTGGCAGCCCTGGAGATGTCTTTCGGTGGTTTGCCAATTTCACACCAGGAACATGCTGAGGCTATACCTTGATTAATGCCACGGTCAATTCCTTACGAATCTTAGGGCTTTCCTGTACCATCGACACCTGTCATATTGGTACGAAGTAAGACAAATAGTTTAATGTAGGTTGGTGAAGAACTATTGATTTATTAATGGAACGACGATACCAAGAGCGTTAAGAAGAGCAGTAGAGGGGAAATATGGTATTGATCAGAGGAAGTAGTGGAAATTGAATAACGAATGGGACTAAGTATTCGGAGGAATTATATTTCCTAACTATGAATCGAGGGGGAAACATTTTGCATAAGTAAAATCGAGAGTCCTCTATCAAACAAAAGGCATTTTGGGTCAAATTTAAATATTTTGTGTTAACTGAAGCGATTTATTTTCAGTTTTGACTCGGTTGATGTATAACTGTTAGATTATTCAGTCTGACGAAACTAATTTTGAATAAGTACATTTATAAACTATCTGAATAATAATAATAATAATAATAATAATAATAATAATAATAATAATAATAATAATGTTATTGATTTTACGTCGCAATAACTACTTTCAAGGGTTTCGGAGATGCCGAAGTGCCGGAATTTAGTCCCACAGGAGTTCTTTACGTGACAGTAAATCTACCGACACGAGGCTGACGTATTTTATCACCTTCAAATACCACCGGACTGAGCCAGTATCGAACCTGCCAAGCTGGGATCAGAAGGCCAGCGCCTCAACTCTCTGAGCCACTCAGCCCGGCGAAAACGTAAACATATGGTGAAAGAATTTACCTGAAAAATAATTAAATTCTAATTGTTTCTTTTCCAGATATAATTCTGCTACCGTATGTTTTCTTTTTTTAAGTATGCTATACATTTTTATTTAAAATTAGTTTCGATAAACTGAAGAACCTTGTAGTTATAAAATAAATAAAATATAAATAAAGGAGCACATGCACATTGTCTTGTTTCTACTTCCGTGGCTCTCAGAGAATGTTGATTGCTTTATATTTCTTTACATAACTTATTTCACTTGGTTCATGAACTATTATCTTTCGATTTTATGCGTTTGGCAACTTAAGACACCTCGAGCTCTTCAGGTCTGAAGACCTTAAATACCTTCAACATTTTCAGTCGATTAAATTAAATTATGGTTTCCTTGTGAGAACTTAAATTTTGACACTTAAGACACCTCAAGTTCTTTTACTTGGAAACTTAAACAATAATTACTCAGTACCCGAGTCTGAGGACTTAACTAGATACTGCCCGAAATGGTACTCGAGTCCCTGTGATACCAAGGTTGCGACGCTGACCAACGTTTGTTGGTGGCATGATAGTGCTGAATAAGCTATGATTTTAATAGGAAGTACAACTGGGGAACCCTTTAACAATAAGCAGAAGGAACATGGAAGAGATCCACAACTGCGAAGAATGAAGATGTCGGCAAAAGAAATCAAGCCGGGCTGAGTGGTTCTGAGGATGGTTGCCTAGTTGTACTTCCTCTTAAAACAATAATCACCACCACCACCACCGCTGAGTGGCTCAGACGGTAGAAGCGCTAGCCTCTTGACTCCCAACTTGGCAGGTTAGATACTGGCTCAGTCCGGTGGTTTTTGAAGCTGCTCAAATACGTCAGACTCGTGTCGGTAGATTTACTGACACGTAAAAGATCTCCCGCGGAAGTAAATTTTGGCACCCCGGCGTCTCCAAAAACCGTAAAAGTAGTTAGTGGGACCCAACGCCAGTAACATTATTACTGTTATTATTGTTATTATTATTATTATTATTATTATTATTATTATTATTATTATTATTATTATTATTATTTATTATCATTATTATTAAAGAAATTAAAGGGCCTCGAAAGGCTTGAAAATGAAATACTCCATAGACGTCGCACACCTCCAGTAACATCATCGGGATGGGAAAAAATACAGGACAGAAGAAATTCAGGTTAGGACCAGGACACAAGTATATGTAAGCAATGCCAGACTAAGCCAGGGGTCCCATAGTCACCAATTCACGCTCCGAACACGAAAGACTCTGGACCCCCTTTCAGCCACCTTTTGGGACAGACAGGGGACCCTGTGGACGTATTGTACCACCTCCACTCCTACTAGGATTTGAAGGTTTGTAGTGGCAGGAAAAAAATGGATATTATATTTTTTATGAAAATGTAACATCATAGTTTTCATATTAGTCAAAAGGAAATATCTCATTTTATTCTTCCAGAAAGTAAGACAGAAAATAATTATCTTCTTGTAAACTCGGAATCCCGAGCTGGGAGATAAAGGTCATTCGTATGACGACCCAAAGATGATACCCAAACGATATAGTAAAAAATCATTAGCCTTTATCAGTTCGTTGCAAATAATGTAAATACTGAATATTTTCCGGATTCTTGTCTCCCATTTGTCCAGCAATGCACAGAACTACAACACATTAAATGAAAGTGAAGCAGAACTGTTAATGAAGGCTGGACGTGGAATGCACCACCAGAGACTTATGACATGGAGTACCAGCATCTTTTATCCATCCTTTGAAAGTCAGTTTTTCCCGCCAGAATCGAACCTGCAAACCTGGGATCATAAAACGAACACTGCTTCTCATCCACGGAGAACTCATACTAGGTATATTTTACATTTTGTACCGTAATGTAACGATTGTCGTTTTGTCTGTTTGGACTTGGGGTTTTGGGTTAAACGACAATTAATTACTGAACGTTATTTACAGGATCAGTACACCGCGATTAATGAGTGGAGCCAACGATCGAGCCATAATATCTGGTCCAAATAAAACATCAGTTGACCCACACCCTATACTTAGATTTCAGGGTCTTCTTCCGTCGCGTGTACTTGACCCTGTTTTACGGCTGAATGCCCTTCTTGATGCCAACCTGATGTGGAGAAAAGATATTTCTGTAGTGATTGGTAGTGCGGTGCGTTGAGACTGTATGAAAAGATAATGTGCATTAAGACAAGAAAAATTACTTAATACCTAAGCCGGAGGATTTACTAGAAACTGCCCGAAATTGAACTGGGAACCTCTGATCCAAAGGCTGCAATGCTGACTAGATAGTAAAGAAAATCGAATATGTCATGATGTAAAGACCTCACCTCCAGAAATTAACCCAACAAAAGAATCGTCCATTGTAGTCCCGTAAAGTTCCGTTAGTAATAGAGATTTACATTAAAGAGCTGTCATCTTTAATCTCAGTTTTTCGTGATAAATTTTCAAAGATGAATATCAGTATTAATCATGTATGTAAGCTGGTAGCTAAAGCCATACGATAAAGATGGATACAAAAGTCACTTTCATTTAATGTGTTAAAGTGCATTACAGGGTAAAAGGGAGACAAGAAACTGGCTTATCGTTATTCAATATCGGTCGCAGTTGTCCAGCATAGCATGATTTTGCAATTGCGTCACAACATTTCATGTTTTGTGGCATGTGACATATCACATTAATCACACGGTGACACAATGATAATTCCCCGCCGATACTTACAATGATTTAACATACACACGGACGAAAAGAGACAGAAGTCGACAATTGGCTCTTTCGCTTAACGATTATTCATGTTCACTCAAAAAATAAATGCGTGAAAATAATAAATCATCTGCTTTGACATTGCCTGCTATAGGCCTACATATAGTCCATCCTCAACATACGACACATTTGCAATACAAATGACAGTATAAGTTTCTCTATTCCAATAGAACACATTGTTCATTTGAAGTCATAAGGCCGAAGGAATCTAGGGCACTAATGTTACTCTCAATTATTATTTCAAGATTCACAGTAAATACACTTTTATTTAAGGTCTAAAATAGTAATTTTCCACCCAGTTGACCTGAGACCGATTTCCGAATGCGTTAGTAATTTAACGGTGATCTTTTTTAATTTAACAAGTTGCTTTACGTCGCACCGACACACAGGTGGCGACGATGGGACAGGAAAGGGCTAGGAGTTGGAAGGAACCGGTCGTGGCCTTAATTAAGGTACAGCCCCATCATTTGCCCGATGTGAAAATGGAAACCACGGAAAACCATCTTCAGAGCTGTCGACAGTGGGGTTCAAACCCACTAAAGTATCTCCCGAATACTGCATACTGGTCGAACTTAAGCGATTGCAGATATCGAGCTCGGTAATGGCGGTCTTAAAGGAGAAAAATTTGTCACGGAATTACAACTGATTTATAACCCCCCTACTGAACGAGTTGGAATAATAATAATAATAATAATAATAATAATAATAATAATAATAATAATAATAATAATAATAATAATAATAATAATAATAATAACAGCAGAAAGTAAATTCGTATCTTCATTCCGAGGTGGTGCACTCTTTTCAGGCACGCCCTCAATGAAGGAGACAGCATTTATCTTTTTAAACACATACCAGCCCTCCTGCCGATCTTAAGTTTCTGACAGTACCGGGAATCGAACCCGAGCCTCCAAGGACGGTAGGTGATAGTGCTGACCGTTACGCTACGGAGGCGGAAATAATAATAATAATAATAATAATAATAATAATAATAATAATAATAATAATAATAATAATAATAATAATAATAATAATAATAATAATAATAATAGTTTCCAGTCACAATAACTACTTTTACGCGGAGATACCCCAGTTTCGCACCATAGGAGTTGTTTTGTGTGAGAGTAAATTTACACACGCGAGGCTGTCGTATTAGAGAATCCTCAAGTACCACTGGACTAAGCTAGGATCGAATCTATTAACTTAGGTTCGAGAGTGAAAGGTTCTTTCGTCTGAGCCACTCAGCCCGCCTCAAATCATTTTCTGTTAGAATAGTAATTCACCTCGTTAAACATGGCTACTTGTCTTCTTTCACTACTCCGTAGCATATAAGAAACAAAATTCAGTTCATCTACACAAGTGTTTATTTCTGATATTCTTCCAGTCTATTCCCATGATTTATCTGAAAGATTAATGAAAACTAAGATAAGACGAATAAAGGAAAATATAGTCTACAGCCCGAGCACTTTGCACTCCATTTAAAGTGTATCGTGACAACATGGGAGAAGTTAGAAAGAATTGACAGTTCCATGAAAAGCTGGTGTCTAAAGTTTCAGCCAGTTGGATTAGTAAAGGAGATAGCCCGCTTAAGTATATTCATTTAATTTGATTATCCTTTGTACGTAATTGTCAAACTTTCTGGATCTTACGGCTGGTGAGAATTATTATACTGCAAATGCAATTTACTAATATTCCGTTACCGAGATGGTTTTATGTGATTACTCGCCAGCCAAACGTGGAGGCTGTATTTTGACTAACGCAAGTGCTCCTTTCTTGTTAATCCTAACACCATGAGATCTACGGCCGTAAGAATAGTTCACATTTCTTTTATCCTAATACAGTTCTTATCGTGTATTTCATCTTCATTTAAGGCATCACATCATACAACAAAGTACCACTGAAAAGCATTACAGTAAATACATACTTAGACATAGGGTTAGCGCTAGGAAAGGCATTCGTCCGTGAAAATGGGCTTATTCCATATGTAGGGCCGACCACAATTAATTAAGAAAACACAGTAACAAACAAAAGAAGAATATTTTTGCTAGTCGTTTGACATCGCAGTGATCGGTTACGTGAGGACGGAAAAGGGCCAAGACGGGAAAAAAGAAAGCAGCTATGAGCATAAATAAGGAACAGCCTAAATATTGCTTGGTGTGAAAATCAGAAACTACGAAAAAACATCTTGAGTCCTGCTGACGCTGGAATTCAAATTTACCTTCTCCCGAATGCAAAATCATATCTACGCAACCCGAGACATGCGGCTATCTCACTCAGTAAATAATAGTGGTTGCATCCGGGAGATAGCGGGTTCGAAACCTACTGTCCGCAGCCCTGAAGTAGGTTTTCCGTTGTTTCCCATTTTTGCACCAGGCAAATGCTGGGTCTGTACCTCATTTACGGCCACGACCGCTTCCTTCCCACTCCTAAGTCTTTCCTATCCCATCGTCTCCATAAGACCTACTGTACGTGTGTCGGTGCGACGTAAAGCAAATTCTAAAGAAAGGGTTTCTATTTGTGCATGTTCTTCTGGGATAAACTGTAAAGTACTCCTGTTAATTTACGTTAACAAGTTTCAAATATAACTGAATAGCACTTTTCGTTATCCGATGTTACATCAGATGTTATCCCAGAGGAAAGGGCAATAATAATAGTTCATATTTTTATTTTACGATAATACAGATCTTTTCGTGCATTACGTCTTCATTTACATGAACCATATCACATTATCAAGTACTACTGAAACGCATAGCAGTGAATACATTCTTAGACATAGGGTTGGTGCTAGAAGAGGAAAGGCTTGATACCAGCTAGAAATGTACGAAGTCCGCAGGAAAGGAAAGCAAAAGTCACACTGCAGCTATTGAGTCGGCTGTAACGAAATTTTTTTTTTTACAATTTGCTTTGCGTTGCTCCAATACAGATACGTCTTATGGTGGCGATGGGATAGGAAAGAGCTGGGCGTGGGAAAGAAGTGACAATGGTCTTAAGTAAGGTACAGACTGGTGTGAAGATGGGAAGCCACGGAAAATCCATCTACAGGACTGCCGACATTGGGGTTCAAATTCACTATCTTCCGAATGCAAGCTGAGAGCTACGCGACGCAAACCGCACAGCTATTCGCTCGGTATGGTGAAGAGTGCAAAGAATGTGAAATTAATACCTTTTATTACAAGTACGATCTCTCTGACTGTCTGGTGGCCATGAGGCGTGAAGTCTATATGGTCTGACACCGTGATTAGCTCGTTCGAGTGTCGTCGGTCGACAAGTTTTGACCATCAGAATGTTAGCCGATAGGGTAGGAGAGGAGGTAGAGGGGTTGGTATACAATTTCTAATCAGTATATTGCGTACCAAAAGCCAGGACTAAATTCCAAACCTCTCCACATTGTTCGTATGAAGTTTTGGGCATACGGCGCTGTTGATGGTGATTTTTCCATCAGATGAGGACGTTAAGCCTTGAGCAGACACCTTGGTGCTATTTGACAGGAGTAGGCTATGTGCCGGCACCGGGTTTCATCCTCTCCCTTCCTATTTCTTCTCCTTCTTTTCGTTTGGCTATCGGAGGACCATGTCAATTCGTATCAGCTTCTTTTATTCTGGTCTTTCTCCTTGTCCAGTATTCTTATTCCTATACTTTGCAACAGTTTTCGCTCTCCTGTCCATGATAATTTTGTTCTGGGCCTAGTTCTGTCCTAATTTTTTAATTTAAAAATCACTCTGTTGTATATCTCTGGTTCCTGTATTCCCATTTTATAGATCCCTTTGTGTCTCTTGGATCCAGCGTACTTATGTCCTCTTGTTCACAGGAAACCGTGTTATTTGCAGTGTTAACCTCCCTGATCTATCCTCAGGATGTATCCGGAAAATACGCTCCTTCCTTTCCGTACGATGTCCGAGATTTTTCTCTATTTTGATATACAGCTCTTGATTCGCTCGTCTTCTAAATTGACCGTCCTGTATTCTTCGAGGTTCCAATATGTTCCTGAGAATTTTTCGTTCCACCATTTCTAATCTCATAAAGGGCATCCGGTATTAAGAAATTGCTACGAAGGTTCATCTCACTTCGTATCTAACCGCGTAGAGGAAAGGGGCAAGGGTTGAACATAACTATTAGTAAGATGCCTCTTTATCAGAATAATTGTCGCAAAGCTTTAATAACATACCAATAGAGCATTCCCTACGTTATATAATAAACACGTCTAACCTTTTAATTACTACGCGCATACCATCACTTTCGTTACCGCGTGTGTAATATGACCTATGAACTTATTGCTACGCTTCAGAAATTTTGTCTCAGTTACTATGAAATATGTACGGTACCTTCTACGAAGATTGGTACGAATGCGGGATTTACCAGACAAATGGAAATATACATATGGGAATGGTGAGCGCAAGGTACAAGGGAATCTATGAAAAATGCCGAGAATCGATTACAATGCGGTCGTGAAAATTCAATATTCAATATTCAATGCCGAGAATGTTTACCAGGTGTAGGATAAAAAGTGAGGAACCTGTCTGCCAGGAAATCCTTGTGTTACATAATGTTCATTCTCAGAGAGTACAGTAACCTTTACGGTAAACTCTGAAAGTAGTCCGCTAAATTATCCACAACTCGTTATGAATGCTGCGGGAGACGTCAGATACCAGTCACACACCATGTGTGAATTTTGCATTCTCATGTTTTACACCGTTGCCAATCTTCTGTCGTGTTCCAAACCGTCTCCAACGCAATGGTTCTTTCACTTTTGGAATGAGATCAAAATCGCACGGAGACCAAGTCCGGTGAGCATGGCGTGTGTTCTAGTACTTCCCATGCTGTTCTTGTTTAGTCACATCCATTCTGCACGGAGCCTGACTCACTACTGCTGCCCCATCGCTCTGTGCGTGGTACCTGCTCAATACACCGCCATCTCATACTGAGCCCATGTACTATGAATGTCATGTTTTCCAGGACATTCGCTCATTGTATGATAGCACCGTGAAAATATAAGAAAAAATAGTAGCTATGAATTATGCCCCAATACTCGTATAATGCATCTGATGATATCTGTCTTTCTGCTCATGAATTATGCCCCGAGTTTATGTTTTTGTACTTCTATGGTCCTGTCTGCGACTGATCTCAAGTATGCTGTTTCGTAAAGAATAATGGCGGGGTCGAGTCGTTCGCCGAATGAAGAAAAATTATTACAAATGTCGAGTCAAATATTGGCGAAAATGACAGTAGAGTATTCGTTGAAGACGCGGGCAGTGACATTAGAAATCTCACTTTCTGTCTGATGCAGAATACAGATATTATGACTAAACACACACATTAACTCGCATTTTAGCCCAGGCATTCAGACGCCTGGATGAAATTATTCCCATCATGAAAGCCGGCGATTGGCTCAACTTAGAAAACAGGCTCTTGTTGTACACTAGAATTCATTAAAATCTTGTGGCCAGAAATATTCATTTCAGGCAAGAAATCAGGACAGCCCACAGGACCGCCTGGTACCTGGTTACACATTCTCTCTTATTGGTCACATTCATTAGACGCGTAACATATCGTCGCTGCCGGGACAAGATATCCTATGTGAAATATTTTAGCCTAGAACTTTGGCCGGTAAGGTTCTATCATTTAAGGTGCAATATTGTGTGAATATTGTCAAGGCATTCTCGCTCTTCATAATGTATGTGCTGCGGTACGGGCTAGTAATCAATTCAATGGGGGTCAAATTCTTCTATTTCTTTGTAATTATTTCGCGTAAAGGCTCGTTGAAATGTTAGCAGTCTCGACCATGACCTTATTGTCAAATGCCTTCGCGGCAGATCATTGTAACAAAGAATGTCGCTTATTTTCGTCAATATAGGCCATATTAAATTACTCTACATTAATAACTCTGCAAGCAATGTCAAAAGAAGAAGCGATATATTTTGCAATCAAATTTGGACGCAAGGAACTCACTAATAACTTGATAAGGCGATTCGTATTTCATTTAAAGATATACTCTTTTACTGAAATATCATACCATGCTTTTTCGTAATATAATTATGGGAAATGGCAGAAAAATTAAATGGGATAAAATAACGTATAAAAATAAACAGGGGCAATGCTTACATTTAAAAATACTTGATGAATATTCTTCACAATCCAAAAAAATAAAGAATATTGATAGGTGACTTGTAATATATAAAAATAAAATATTCTAATGATATCATAGTAAAATGCCTTAAAAACAAAGGAGTGTATTTTGCAAGAAAAAATTAAATAAATAAAATGAACGCTTCCTGCACACAAAAATAATTCTATTTGTAAAAAATGAAAAGTAGAGAATAATCTTAAACAGTGCACTGGTTTTCCACGAAAATAATAATTGTCTAGCCCTTCAGATTATTGGGGGAAACTAATCAGGGGAAATCTGAAAGTAAATTGTTCTTCATTACTTTGTTAAAAGAAAATAATTTTCATTTCTGGCTTCTAAAACAGCTGTCTTGCCTCCTAGTTGCCTTCTAAAGTTGCTCCGATTTTCTGCGAGTTTTAAGTTTCTCCGTACCCTCTTCCTGCTATCTTCTTATCTAAATCAAACGGTGCGTTCTAGTAAGACGGTAGAGTGAAAGCACTGAAAGCTCTTAACAGTCACCGACTACTAAAGCATTACATCTGTATACAACTCCATTGTTTTAGCAGTTTGGGAACACGGAATTACATGAAATATCCCTATTCATGCGAGCTTGATCATTATCAGTATTCGAATGGGTCGCGGTGCTGTTTGCTATTCTATATTGCCGAAAATGCATTACAGGCCTATAAGTTTGTGCTAAATAGGTGAGTCTTTTCTTTTCTTTTCTTTTCTTTTCTTTTCTTTTCTTTTCTTTTCTTTTCTTTTCTTTTCTTTTCTTTTCTTTTCTTTTCTTTCCATGAACTGCCATTTGGTATAAAATATTCTTTCTTATTATGATAATTTTTTCTGCCTTTTTAAAGCCGTTTAATTTTACATATCTCATGAGTTTATTTCCCATAGGGTGTGTTGCTATTATTATTAAGAATAATATTATAATTTATCCTCAACAACAAAAGTAAGAATAACCTGGTATAAAATAATTATGATCATCGGAGACGTAAGGGTGTGTGGAAAACTGTTCCTATGGATTTATCATCAGCGCTGATCAAAAAATTACATGGCATTACGTATTGGGGTGGGATTATATCGTGCAAATTTCTTCACAATTAAATTGCATTTAATTTATTGTTTTCGTTGATTAGGAGAAACTAGCGTAGTCAGAGTGTTTAACCGAGAAAGTGGTTTTGGGAGTGAACTCTGAGTGCGTAACATCACAAGCCAAACCTCCTGGAAGACGAACACATGTGACGTTGCCGTGCTTATTTCCCCTTCATTCTCAGGGTTGACCAAGATGTAGGCTACTCCCAAACGTTACCCATTTTCCTTTCCACCCGTAATTATTGTGATCACTAGTGTACAAAACCTCAGCTCGATTCCGTTCAACAATTACCAGCACATACCATATTTATGCAGACCGGTTAATAAACCCTGTCGAAAGTGCATTCAACGCCAACACACAGAAGATCGGCCCAGATACACAGAAGAAGATGACGCCAGTAAACTAACCTCCCCCTACAGTGACTACAGAACACCCCCCTCTCCCCTTCACCCGCCTATCCTACACTCAAACAAACCCATCAACGAACATAATAATTTAATCTGTGCACCCTGCCTGTCACTCTACTAACGCCTCAGATCAACTCATCCCTTTCCATTCCTCAGTCAAGAATTGAAATCCTTGGACTTGCCAGGAATCGAATACAGGGCCTCCAGGTACGAGACTAGGACGTTACCCATACTACACAGGTCAGGAGTTACGCCATTATTTCCTGTGGAAATTTATATCCTTGGAGGAGTATCATTACCAGAATCTATGCGTATAGAGCAGAATGTCTGTTTGTCTGTCTGCCCGTTCCTTATACAAATCTATACCGTTGCACTAATCTGAACCAAATTTTGTATATTTACCGTTTAGGTCGCTGCGGGTATACAAGAAATTTTAACAGCCGTCTTCCTTCCCTGGACTCAGAACCTTTGGCATATTAACATACGATAGAATAATTTAGGCGAAACATCGAATTCGTCGTACAAGGACGAGACAAAGTTCATGTTATGCCTCACAACTTCTTCCTTCTTTCCCGGCCGTGTATGCACCTAGCTAACTCACGTCTGACTCGGAGTGAGTATATCCGACGTTCTTGTATCAGATCAATTGGCACTTCACTTTTATTTAAAGCAGCCTCAGCAGTTTGTTTCCTTAGGACGCCCTCTTCCTATCTTCGGCTCTTCAATGGCAAGAGATTTCTGTATTAAATTGTGTTCATTTCTACTTCTGACGTAGCCATACCAGCCAAGCTGTTTTCCCTCCATCTTTTCGCTGATGGGCACAACTTTAAAGGATCCTCACGCATGTTCATTGCGCACTTTGTCACGAGAGTGAATCCCTCCGACCATCGCAACATCCACATCTCTGTAACATGCATTCGCTTGTCATGATTTTTCTGCCTTGCTCAAGATTCGGAGCCGTACATGAGGGCAAGCCGGACAGTGGTTTTGTATACTTTTCCCTTTAATTTGACTTGCATCCGCTTATAACACAGAACACCAGTAAGTGACCACCATTTGATCCTGATGCGGGGCTTGACATCTGCATCGATATTACCAACAGTTGTGACGACTGATCCAAGATATTTGAACTTGTCGGTCATCATCAGTGGTTCTCCAGCAAGGAAGACAGTGTTGTGTGGGCCCGCTTCCCATGACTGCGCAAGGTTGAAGAACATGTACTCTGTCTTCTAGCAACTTATTCTTAATTCATTTGCCTCTAGTATTTACTCGCCATAGTTCCAAGACTGCCTCAACCTCTTGATATGACTCACCAACCAAAACAATATCCTCCTCACAAAGTACTAGATAAAACCAGCCACGCCTCGCTGTGGCGTAATCTGATGTGAAATGAATGGGTATGGAAATAAATGTTGAAGTAGGCACCTATCCTACAACTGAAAAGACAGACACATCAGCAGATAGTGGAGTTCGAACCCACTATTTCCCGAATGCAGGCTGATAGGTACATAACGTAATCCACGCAGCCTAGAGATGGCTGAAAAATAACGTAGCAGTTACTTTGTCACAGTTACATGCCTGTTACAAATGTAACGAGGACAAAAAATAACATGTTACCGAGTAACGACAGCAGAATAACGTACTAGTGAAAACAGTAACTGGGAAGTGGGAACTGTCACTAGTAGCAGCTTATAGACACTCGCATGTGCGAGTGAATGAATGGGACTTCGCAACACAGCTGTAAGGAGATAAGCTTGAAGCCGTGACCGGGCTGTGACCAAAAAAAGTGAGTAACGTTAAACGTTATTTTAACTGTTACTTTTCACCGTTACTTTATTGTAGCAGTGATAGATGTAGCATATACACAAAAATAACCGTTTGTCACGCCTCTAACGCAGCCCCTTGCTCGGTAAGAAGGATACACTTTCGTCAGTAAAACAAAAATAGCATGAAACGTATTTTTCACACAATGGCAGTAGCCCAGTGGATTTCATATCCTTCGAGGAAATAATGTTGAAGGAGACATGGTAGATCGAATCTTGAATGAAGAAGTACTGAATCGAGTTGGTAAGAGGAGAACGATTTGGTGAAATTTGACCACAAGGAGGGACAGAATGATAGGACACAACTTCTTACACCCAGGATTTGTTCCGTTGGTTTTTGAGGGAAGTGTATGCAATAACGACGGTAGGGGTTGGCCAAGGTATGAGTATGACGAGCAGATTACAGTATATCGTCGCTGCCGGGACAAAACCTCCTATGTGAAATATTTTGGCTTAGAACTTTGGCCCGTTAGGTTCTGTCATCTAAGGTGCAATATTCTGTGAATATTGTCAAGGCATTCTCGCCATTCATAATGTATGTGCTGCGGGTCAGTATATCTCCAAAAATATTATCACATAGGAGGTTTTGTCCCGGCAATGACGTTATGTAGGATACAGTTATTTATGAATGAAAAAAGCAGGTGAAACGTAAAGCATTTAATCTCTTTTTCTGACATGCAAAAGCCGCAAAGCTTACTACCACATCTACAATTACTGGCCGTAAGAGCACCTCTTTTCTAGCACCTTCGTCTTCACATACGACACTATTGTTATCCCTGGTTTGCATACTGTGCAGAGCCAGGTCAATTTACTGCTGTTTCCCCCTCATCGTCCTTATCGGTGACTCTCTTAGAGCAGTGATAAGAAGTTGTAAACTCCTTGAGTATCGACATGGCTGCTCCAATAATTGATAAGGGGTCAGTTCCGCAATTAACGACACTCTGTAGATGTAAGCACAATCAACGACTTGTCGCGTCGAGCTTAATCTCTGATTTTATTTATGTAGTATTTGACTATCGTTGTATCTCGTATTCCCTGATTGTTAAAATTATCCTATTATCTGAAAATACATTATACGTGTTGCATCCGGCAATTCACTTATAGTTATGTAATATAAATCGTTGATTACTAGTCATCGAAATCCTATACATTTTGATGTTGAGCCTCGATGTGAAGTGTTACGGGACAAAATTCCGACATTTCGGTGTCTCCGAAAACCGTAAAATATTTAGTGTCTCGTGGAACCAATAAAATAATAATAGTAACAATAATAGTGATAATAATAATAACAACAACAACAATAAACCGCTATATTTCTGACCCAAAACGCAAGCTGGCTGGGCTTAATCTGGTGAGTTCGATTCCAGCTCCGTTTAAAATCAATCAATCAATCAATCAATCAATACTGATCTGCATTTAGGGCAGTTGCCCAGGTGGCAGATTCCCTATCTGTTGCTTTCCTAGCCTTTTCCTAAATGATTTCAAAGAAATTGGAAATTTATTGAACATCTCCCTTGGTAAGTTATTCCAATCCCTAACTCCCCTTCCTATAAATGAATATTTTCCCCAGTTTGTCCTCTTGAATTCCAACTTTATCTTCATATTGTGATCTTTCCTACTTTTATAAACGCCATTCAAACTTATTCGTCTACTAATGTCATTCCACGCCATCTCTCCGCTGACAGCTCGGAACATACCACTTAGTCGAGCAGCTCTTCTTCTTGTGACATTTGAAGGCGCTCAAATACGCTAGCCTCATGTCAGTAGATTACCAACACTAAAAAATGTTCTATCGAGCATGCCTGCCATGCGGTTAGGGTCGCGTAGCTGTGAGCTTGCATTCGGAAGATGGTGGGTTGGAATCCCACCGTAGGCAGACTTGAATATTGTTTTTATGGTTCCACTTTCGTATTAGGCAAATGCTGGGATTGTACCTTAATTAAGGCCACGGCAGCTTCTTTACCAATCCTAGTCCTTCCTCATCCCTGGGTCGCTTAAAACCTTCGATGCGTTAGTGTGGCATTGAACCACTACAATAAAAGAGGTGTTACGGGACAAAATTCCAGCATTTCGGTGTGTCCGGAAACCGTAGTTAGTATCTCGCAAAACCCATAAAATAATAATAATAA